>NC_028637.1:3306503-3536712 GCF_001406875.1 Solanum pennellii | reverse complement strand
TATATATACATATATAGTGCATTTCTGAAGGAACGTTTTTCGACTAAACTGCACCAATATATCTGCTAATATTTTATTATATTCAACACTATATAAGGAGTCAATATTTTTCTTCCATAAATGATGTCAGACTCCAATAATAATGTTATACGATTTCCTAAAGTAATATTGTAATTTTTGTAAATTAATTACTATATCCTATAAATTATCGAATACTTTGTCCTCAGTCTTTGTTTGTTCTTTCTAGATCTACAAAAAAAAAGATATTCTTGAGCATGAATGGAAAATTTTCAATTAAGATTTTTATTTTAAAAAGTCATTCAACTTTCTTTTGATAATCACTCAATTACGAATATTGTATCTACAAAGTCACCCTAACCTATTTGATTGAATTTTTCATGGGAACTGATAGAAACCCCACTAGTTTAGGAAATAATTACTTTGATTCACTCTTGTTTGCAATATTAGGATTTTTACAAGATTTTAGCGCCCCAAAATATGCCGAAATATATGTATCTCGAGATACATGGGGATCGAAATTTAGTGTAATTTATTTTAGATACACATGCAAATATCTCACTCTCTTCCCTTGCCTACTCTCATCTTGCTCGTCACTCTCCTATGTATACATACATATACATGCATCTAGTGTGTATTTAGTGTGATTTGCACTATATCAGATACATGATTATATCGCTCGCCTTTCTCCTCTAAATTAGTGTATCTTGTAGCAGAATTAAATACATCTATCTAAATGTATATTTCTTAATATATGCTATGATAGAAAACTCGTAAGGATTGATAAGATACATACTTATTTGAAAATATATATTTGATTTTCTTTTTTCCATTGAAATTTATTGACATGCCATTTTTATTTACTATATGGTTGGTACTTTTCAACCATTTAAAGCATAAGAGGCTAAATATAGTAAATACAAAAGTCAGATTTGCTAAGGTAAAATGAGTCGGAAAAATATTACTAAAGGAAAGAAAAATGGTTGAACATAGTAATTGCAATTTAGAAAAATATTTTTTCGACTAAATTGCAATAACATGTTCAACTATATTTGTATATTATTCAAAACTATATAAAAAGTTTATATTTTTACTCCACAATCGATGTGGGACTCCAATAATAATGTTCTTTGAACTGATACTCCAATCTTCACAAATTGATTACTATGTTCTAAGATATTCTCGAATACACTATCCTCCTTAGTCGATGCTTGCAATCTTTCTAATTCTATAAGAAATTCTAGAGCATGATAGGAAAATCTTCAGACATAAACAACAGTTGTTCTCCATACACAAAAAACTCCTATTAGTTGTTTGAGATAATATCTCATGGTTACTCACCTAACATTCTTTTTTCTTCAGGAAGTTACTTTAGTTTCTTTTATTAACTCAGAGTCACTCAACTATGAATATTTCGCCTAAGAAATCACTCAACCTAGAGGTGGTAGAATGATGACCTTTGGATTGAAAGCATGAAGGCCATAACATCGAGTTTAGGGCTTATTCCTGGGCTATCTAGAAACTGCATACAAGAAGCTCCTACTTATATAAAAAAAAGTTTAGGGGATAATAGGAACTTAGTTTAGCTAAGGTGCGTCTCTAGAATCTCGGTCATAGTCTAGGGGAGCACTTGTGCATTTAAATTAATTCACTCTATAAATAACTAAATATTTTTTTTTATTATACAATATTTTTCAACCATTTAAAGCAGAAGAGGCTAAATAAGAATTCCCAAAATAGATTTAATAAGGTAAAAATGAGTACCAAAAAAGAATATTAAAGAAAGAATACGAAGAACAAACAAACACATATATGGTTATTCATATGTTTTTATATATGTTATTACTATATACCAAATAAGTAATAAAGAATTTATTCGTAGATGCCGATTTTTTATTTCATTTTTTTGGCAAAAAGTATTGAGAATGTAGAAACAGTTTAGTGGATCATTTTCAGACTAAATTGTATCTACATGCTCAACCATTTTTTTATATATTATTCAACTCTATATAAAGAGTCTATATTTTTATTTCATAAACGATGTGGGACTCCAACAATAATGTTATACAATTCTTAAAGTGATATTATAGTCATCGTAAATTGATTATTATATCCAAAAAAAAATTCTTGAATACGCTGTTCTACTTAATCGGTGTTTGGTTCTTTCCAGATCAACAAAAAAAAAAATTCTAGAACATCATTGGAAAATTTTCAATTAAGTTTTTTTTCTTAAATATTTACTCAACTTTCTTTTGATAATCACAAAGTCTCTCAATTATGAATATTTTATCTACATAATCGCTCAACCTTTTTAATTGAATTTTTCATTGGAAACTTATAAAAATCCTACTAGTTTAGGAGATAATTACTTTAATGCGCTCTAGTTTGTAATATTACGATTTTACCCGATTTAGTGCATCCAAATATGTCCAAATACATGTATCTCTAAACACATGAGATCAAAATTAAGTGTAATTCATTTTAGATACACTGGCCTGAAACAATTGTGAATATACTAATTGTTAGCAATAGCACATAACACTTTAAAATATTTCTCTAACACTAAAAGAACCAACATATCCAAGAAGTATGGAAGAGGCGATTTGGGAGATAGTAATCAATTTACGATGACTACAATATCACTTGTAGATCCGGAAAGAAGCGACTACTAGACTAAGCACTACATAGTATTCTAGAATTTTCTGGATGTAGTAATCAATTTATGATGACTACAATATCATTTTAAGCGATCGTATAACATTACTGTTAGAGTCTCACATCGTTTGTGGAATAATAATATAAACTCTTTCTACAGTATTGAATAATATATATATATAAAATAATTAAACATGTAGATACAATTTAATCGGAAAATGCTCCACTAAGTTATTCATACATGCTCAATTCTTTTGTCAAAAAAAAAATCTTGTAGGTAAATGTGTATCATTCAATGAACTTCTCATGAAATTCAAATATTTGTATGTGAAACCAACATAATAGATGAAAGTAATCAATTGAACTATACCATAATTCTCCTTGAAACATAGCTTATTTTCAAATAATAGTTATAAATCTTGAATTTCTTTCTTTCTAGTTATTTTAACTAGAAAGAAATTCTACATAATAAAATATTTTAATTAACTAAAATTACGAATAACTTAACATATTTAAAATTCAAGAAAATTACTGATAATAGTTGATACCTTATTAGATAATTTGTGTTCATTTTCCTATATTTTGACTTTCAAATGACAAATGTTTTTATAATATTTACTTTTTTTGTATAATTATTGGTTTTCTTCATTTTAAATTTTCATAAAAGTAAAAGAAAAATGTCTATACAAAGAAATATTTTATGTGGATTTGTAGAAAATCAAAAAAAAAAAAGAAAAGGGCCCAACCGGGTTCAAACCGGTGACCTCTTGATCTGCAGTCAAATGCTCTACCACTGAGCTATGGACCCTTGTTTGACTTAATATTAAGTATGATTATATTAGAATCATCAAAAAATATAAACTCATTTGTTTTTTTAAAAAAAATTACATTTTGGTCAATAGTTAGTTGGACAAGTGTATGTTTCACCTTTCGATTAATATTCTAGATTTCAAAAAAAAAATTTATTAATATCTTTCATAACTGAAATTGTTAAATTATTTAAGTCTACAATATTATATACTGAGTAATTTTACAAGTGGATAGTGAGTACAAAGACCTTATCACTATCTTATGAAGATAGAGAAGTTGTTTTTGCAGACCCTTGGCTAAAGTGCAATATTTTCAAGTATAAAAAAAAAGAAAATAGAGACAAAACATGATGATTAATAGGTAAAGCAATGTAATGCCTACGAGAAAAAAGAATTTCAAATAAAAACATAATAATGCTGTATCAAAACATAATAAACAGGTGAAGATGAATGTCAAAAACTAGAACTAACATGAATTGGGGTTAGTACAATGACAAACACCAACAAATTTGAACCCTCGAAAGCAAGACAACACTCCACTAGCAACTTTCTTTCTACCTTCATACGCAATTTTCATACCTTCCTATCTAAGGTCGAATTCTTGAAGATCGCATGTCCTATTTAATCACTTCTCTCCAATGATTTTTCATCCTACCTTTACCGTATCTCTCGTTATGTCTACTATATCCAATCTCGCACCTCCTCACTAGGGTATCTAGACATTTTCGTAGCTCATGTCCAAATTAAACCATTGTAATTTTGCCTCTCATTTTGTCCGTCAAAAAGGCTACTCCTACCTTTTCTTGAATTACGTCATTCCTAATCTCATCTCTACTAGTAAACATACACTACCATCTCAGCATCTTTGTTTTCCCACCATGTATATTTTGAATATAGGAGTACTTAATTAAATGGCTAACATTGTATTCCATCCAACAATGTTAGTTTAATCATCACTTTGTATAATTTTTCTTTTAAGTTTGTTCGTATACATTTTTATACACAAGACTCCACTTCATATATACACGCCAAACTAATATGTCGTGTGATATATTTTTAAGGGAAAATTATGCAGCTAAGCAAATTTATAATATTGAATTACTCATCATAGCTATAGTTTGGTATAATTACCACTTGCGACTAACATTGTACATTAATTATGTGAGCTGACTTCGAGTTTGTATAATTAGTCACGTTTGTATATGTATAATTCGTCAGGATATGCAAATACATATGTATAATATACAATTATTTAACCTATATACATATACAATTCACCTCTCTCCCACTCTCTGCCCTCTCTTTCTCGCCTCTCTCTCCGTCTCTCAAACTCACTCGCCTCTCTCCTCCCTCTCCAAATCTCACTTGCCATATATACAAATGCATATGTATAATATACAATTATATACATGTACAATTCACCTCTCTCTCACTCTTTGCCCTCTCTCGCTCGCCTCTCTCCTTCCTCTTCCGATTCGCTCACCTCTCTCCTCCCTCTCCCAGTCTCGCTCGCCCCTCTCCTCCCTCTCCCAATCTCTCTTTCCATATATACAAATACATATGTATAATATACATATACGATTCACCTTTCTCCCACTCTTTTCCCCTCTCTCTCACCTCTTTCATCTCTCTCCCAGTATCGCTCGCGTCTCTCCTCCATATAACATGTAGCTTCAAATTGTAATTATCAAACTATAGCTATGGAGAATAATTATACTATTTTTAAGTGACTATATGTGAAAGTTTTCCCTTTTTTAACCCTCAACTCATAAATTAAAAAATTGTGTGATATTTTTAACCCTCAACTCATAAAATAAAAAGAAAAAAAAACAACTTTTATCTTAATCTTTTAAAATAAATAATAATTTTAATAATTACAATAAGTATTTTGTGATTTGATTAATTTAATTCCATATGTATGAAGTGGCCAAGTCCAAGGTGTGAGCATTTGCCAGCTAGAACTTTGACAAACGTGCTCTTTGATACTTAGCCAACAAATCTAAGGGCCGCCGTTAGTTACCTACGCGGTTATGCTCTTGTAGAAATAGGAAAATCCCACCGAGTCAATAAATAGACACGTGAGTTCTACGTAATATGATATGTGTTATACATAAGATATGAGTTATCATATAAGATGTGATATAAGTGATAGAATGTGTGTGTTTATTTGTTTAATTTTATATTAGTGTAAATATCTATTTGTGCACATTGAAAATAGAAGAGCATAATGTAAAATAAAATCAAGTAAAAAAAATATTCCTTTACGATTTATAGTATAATCCTCCTGTACCTAATTACTTGTCTACTTTTAAATTGACACACCTATTAAGAAAAAAACTAATAACATACTGAATTTACCATTTTATCCTTGTTAATTATGAAGTGGATGAATTAAAAACTTAAGATTTCAAGAAGTTCAAACTTTTTTCAAAGTAATTGATTGAGGGGATAATAGGTAAAAAAAAATTGTCCTTTCTTAATTTGTCAAAATGAATAAAGTAATTAGGGACAACTATAAAAAGAAGAAATGAAAAAAAAAATTAGGAACAAATAAATATTATAAATACCGATTATAAATTATAAATAAACAAAATTGTCTTCTAATGAATGTTTGTTAAGAGATATGTACAAGAAAATCTTCGATAAATAATTTGAGATGAAAATAGTAATAATAATCTAGCATCATTTATGCCAAAATTCATGACAATGCCAAATGTAAACACAAGAATATTTGAAATGAATCTTGAAAAATTGAAATTTACAAGGTGTAACTTGAATATACAAACTCCATTTGGCCAAGTCATGTTAATGCATATGATATTTTAGCATCTATAGTTTAATTTCCTTTTAGTCCGCAACAAAATAAGCTAATTAATAGCTTATTTTTCTTCTTAATTATTTTACTTTCTCAATGAAGACAAAGACTAATAGACTAAGATAATGTTTATGTTGTCTTCTTCTTTTCTCATTTTTAACTCATCTTGACAACAATTAATGAACTGTCCCTCTCTTTTTTTAAAACAATAAAACAAAAATCATCTAATGTTTCGTAATTATATTAGAGTTTTAATTAAATTTAAATCGCATATTGCATGATTCATTTTGAGAGTTTCACTTTCAACAGATCGAAATTCTAATTAAAAATGAAACAGTCTCGCTATCGTATTATAATTCAAATAATTGTCCCTCTCCTTACTTTTCTTTCTTCTTTTTTTTTGCTCTTCTCCTCTAATAAATAAGCAAATTCAACTCATTCCTAACTACCCTTATTTGTGCAAATATATTTTCCTTCTTAAGAAGGCTTAGTCAATAAGATATATCACATATCTTTTCTATAGTGTGCCAATAAGATTAAAGAAGAAATAACAAAAAAGAGAGGATTGTGGTGTGTGCTTTTCTCATCCATACTTGCAATTCTTGTGTCTGAGGGAATTGATTTCTTCTGCCAATTATATTCTTATGTTTCAATTTACGTGGTTTAATTCAGAGTAAAAGGGTCAAACTAATCAATGTACATATTTCTTTTATATTCTTATATATGTTTTAATTTTATGTGGTTTGATTCAGAGTACGAGGGTCAAACTAATTAACGTTCATACTTTTTTATATTTCTATATACATTTCAATTTATGTGACTTAATTTAGAGTACGAGAATCGAATTAATCAATGTTCATACTCTTTTATATACCTATATATGTTTAATTTTATGTGACTTGATTTAGAGTACGGGGATCAAACTAATCGATGTTCATACTATTTGTTTTCCTGTTCTTCTTCAAGTTTATATCTTAAAATTTTATCCTTTCTTTCTTTCATTATGAGGATGCAACTGTGCATGGATTTGTTCTTCTTTTTTTTTTGAAAAATGCACAAGTATTCCTTTAGGCTATGAACGAAATTTCAGAGACACATCTTAACTAAACTAAGGTTCTATTGTCTTCTCGATTTTCTTTTTGTAATTTCGCCCACATTTTGACTTACGTGGCATCCAAATATCTCTTACGCATCTCAATTGTGTGAAGTCACAGAGTGTATAGTGTAAGATAAAAAATATATAAAATTACAAAAAAATTAAGTTCAGGAGAGTCATAAGAACTTAGTTTAATAAGATGTGTCTCTAAAATTTCAATTATAATCTAAGAAATACTTGTATAGTTTTCCTTGTTTTTCTTTTTTTTCCTCCACTTTTGCATTAACCAATTGGAACACTACAAAAGGAGTAGGGTGTAGGTAACTAGGTAAGAACATTTTCTCCAAATAGTAGTAATATATTTTACTCTCTCTCTTACGAACAAAGAATGTCCTAGTTTGACTTGGAACGGAGTTTAAGAAAAAAAAGAAGATTTTTTAATCATGTGGTTATACATTAAAGTTATGTCAAATATACCAAAATGCCCTTTAATTTTGTGGTCTTAAATATGCCACATGGAAAGTTAAAGTTAAAGTGTTGTCAAATAAATAAAGAAGTCATTCTTTTTTAAACAGACTAAAAAAAAAAATAGGATCATTCTTTGAGAAAATATTACTTTGATTCATTAGTTAATGTTTACAATAATAAAAGTGCAAAATTACTCTTTTAGTTCTACTCTTCATTAAACATTTGCAAATGACACTTGTTTAGGCCCTCAGGGTATTTGGAGAAATTAGGGATGCATTCGATTCACATTCAACATTTAAAGTTGATGATTTTCTACATCAATTTTAAGTAATATACGATAGTTATAAAACTTATAATTAAATATCAATTACTTTAATGAATTTCTTAATACATATGCATAATCTGACAGAAATTATTGAATTTATATCTATAGTAATCATCTTAGATCTGTCTCTAATCGCATAACGCCAATATCTTAATATAGAGTATGGAGCCAATGATAAAATTTAGCGATTATGTTTACACGTAATCATAATAATTTATCATTTCTAAGTGATAAATTGAGGTAATAATATGTATTACTTAACTATGGTTTAACAATAACATAGAATGTAAGAATACATATGTATTTATTAGATTATATTGGTATAAATCCCTAGGTATAAAAGAGTTGAAAACTTAACTTCCTTTTGGCTTTTATAATTTTACATTATTTATATATCCCTATTTGAAGTATTATATAGAGTATATCGTAAACCTGTAGTGATTATAAAAAACCTAGGTTCTTATATTATTCATGTTTGTTAATTAATAGAGGTTTGATACTTCATTAGAATTTGATAAGATAAGGCCTAACCTCCCTTATTTTGAACTTATCCATTAGTTTCATTTTTATTTTAATAAAACACGACTAGATCGCACTGTCTAGTAGTATAAATCTAAAAAAAAAAGGTAAAAAGAGAAAAATTGTATGGCCAACTAATTAACTCCATTTTTCTTGAAATTCTCCACTAGATTGTTAGCTATCCCCTAAATTATGATCGAAGTACGCTGGAGATGTTTTTCAAATTTTGGGCAAAATAAATCCGCTAAATAATCTTTTCTTGTTAAATTAGTTATTTCTTGTATTTCTTGTTTGAATTATTCATTAATCTTTTACTCATTCTACTTTACTCCTTCCTCACCAATATTAATTTCCCCAAAGGTTTGATAAATTCTACATACAAAGTGAGAAATAGTCTAAATTTTTAGTCTCAATATATATAGCAATTGACTTAAAATTAAAGGGTAATTTAGTCATCTCTATGAGGTCATAAGATAATGACAATTAGATTAATTAGTAGGAAGTCACTAGCTAGCTTAGCTAATGACATTTTAAATCCAATTACTAATTAAACATCAAACTACTTTTACACAAACTAAATGATTAAAATAAATAATTATACTAGCAACTAGAGAATTTGTCTATTGTTAGAAATTCTTTTGTCCAGAATGATAAAATAACATATTTTATGATGTGTTTTTTTTTAAAACTTTTTGAATATTTTTACTTTTTAAATTTTGAAACATTTTAACTAAAAAATTAAAAAATAATATCAATTTATTTTAAAATAAAAAAAAATATTATAGAATTTCTAAATTTTTATCCAAATTTCACAATTTTTTTAAAATTATTTAGCATTACCCCTAACCTAAATAATAATGACTCCAATAAAATATACAAATAGGGTTAGAACGTGCCTGATCGTTATTAATAATAATATAATGTAGATTTGGTCTTATTCAATATCATAATAAATGCTTCATAATTAATTAATAATACCTATGGCACGACGACATTCGAGAAAAATTACGGGACAATAAATATTCACATTAATAAAAAACAAGCTAAAATCTTTATCGAATTCAGTTAATTGTCATTGAATTCAATCTGACTATAGACTTTAGTGATATAAATAAAGAGTGTTAATTGTCTCAAAAAGAATATATTTACCGTCAATGAAATTATTTTTCATTAATCAATTATCACTAATAATTTTTTTTATACAATAACACTTTCATACAAATACATTAACAAAAATTTAACAATTCTTTCATCTCAATTTACGTGATATCTTTCGCATTTTTACATCTAACAAGGCATTTCTTTAATCACTATATTTTTTATGCGTTTTATATTATTTCGAATGTCTGTATTTACAGTTACTTTTATAATTAATTACTTGTGTTAATATGCTTTACAACTAATAATGAACTGTACCAACAAAAAAAAAATATTAAAAAAAATACCTAACCTCCATAAATAAATAAATATATATATAATAAATGAAATTAATTATTATTAAATTAAAATACCCGTTAATATTGCGCGTTACATCTAACGCGGTTTTTTTTTTCTTTTATTACATTGCGAAAAAATATATATATATATTCACATAACTCTCACAACTCCATTTTCATTTTGCTGTATTAGAGCTATTCACGTTTTTTTCATGTCAACCTCACACTTACAAATAAAATTCGATATCGAGTTTGAATATTGAAATTTTTTGTAGTTATAAATAAAAATTTTCATTATTTATTTGGAGATATTGATTTTGAATATCGAAATTTTTGATTTGATTTTGTAGTACGATGGCGGATCGAGTATATCCTATGGATTTACCATCATCATCAAGTAATCCACCGTCTTCAAACAATTCCGGCGAAGTAGTTTCACCGAAAAAACCATCATTTCCATCTCCGGCGAAACCTATACAACCTCCGGCGGGGACTTACGTAGTTCAAGTTCCGAAGGATCAAATTTACAAGTATCCTCCACCGGAGAATTCTCGCCGGTATGAGTCGCTTACTAAGCGGAAACCTCGCCGGAGCTTCTGCTGTCGTTGTCTCTGCTTCACTTTCTCTGTTCTACTTTTTCTCATTATATCAATCGGAATCACCGCCGGAGTTCTCTTCCTTGTTTACCGCCCTGAAGCACCAAAATACACCATTTCCAGCATCGCGATTAAGAATTTCAACGTCACGGCGTCGTCTAAGATCTCGCCGGAGTTTGACATTTCTGTCAGATCTGAAAATCCGAACAACAAATTAGGGATTTACTACCGGAAAGGAAGTTCTGTTACAGTGGTTTACTCCGGCGTGGATCTATCCGCCGGTGTATTGCCGGCGTTTTATCAGCCGGCGAATAATGTAACGGTTTTTCAAACGGCGTTAAAGGGTTCAGACGTTGTACTTGGAAACGCCGTTAAATCGACGTTAAGAAATGAACAGAGAAAAGGGAAAGTGCCGTTTAGAGTGAATATTAGAGCGCCGGTTAAGATTAAGATTGGGGCCGTTAAGACGTGGGAAGTTATCGTTAAAGTTAAGTGTGATTTAACGGTGAATGTTTTGACCGTTAAGTCGAAATTGGTATCTAAAGACTGTGATTATAGTGTGAGGCTTTGGTAGAGGGTTTAAAGTTTAATAACGTTTTAAATTTGATTTTTTATTATTATTAGTATAATACTATATACTAAAAAACATAATGTAGAAATTATGTAATACTTTTTTCTCTTTTGGTTTTGAGAAAAATGCTTGTATTTTTATAGACTTGAAAAATGTTAGTTAATTCATTTATAGAGAAGTTGAACATTGGTTTTATTTTTTCTCTAGTTTGAGTATTTAGTGTTTTGATTAATCTGAATTCATTCATAAAGCTTTTTATACGAGAATTACGTGAAATGATGTTATTCATCCCACGACGACAACCTATGGAGATCTTTATGAGACTTCACTTGGAAATTCTAGGGATTTATTTGCACAACATAATTTGGTTAACTATCTATTGTAAAAATGCATGTAATATTAAATAGGCGCTCAAATTTGGCCTTTAACTAGAAAGTAAATGTCCTTACTTTGAATATGCACGTCTAAATATCTTAACTTGTTTCTACTTAGTTATATTAGCATCAAGTGTCCTACGAGACAGGGATGAGTTGGAGTATCTAGTTGCCAGTTGAGATCAAAGTGAAGTGTCTAGACGTTCTTACTTACTAGTCGAGGTCGAGTTTAAGTGTATTTATTATACCTCTATTAAACTCATTCACTAATTAGCATTATTTCTTTAAGGAAAAAATGATACATATACTCCGAACTATTGTAAATGATATGTAGATATTCTCCGTCATACTTTTGGGACATTGGTGTCCCTGCTGTTAAAAAATTAGAGCATATATGCCCTTCACTTTAACAAAATACTAAATAGGGACACGTTACATAATCTTATCCATCGATCTGATGTCGGGTCGGTGAATAAGATTATGACATGTGTATGCCTGTTAGTATAAAGGGTATATATACTCTAGTTTTTGGACGACAGGGGCACCGATGTTCCAAAAGTACGATAGAAGGTATCTGTATATCATTTTTGATAGTTCAAACGGTATACTTGTCATTTTTCCCTTTCTATAACTATATTCTGCTACTAGCTTTTGTCACTGATGTTCATCTCCTTCAATTTCCAAATTCAATACTGAAAACACAAGTAGGAACTTATCAATCTAATGTATATTCTTCGTCTTTACAGTAAAGAAGACGAACCCTAAAACTAACACAATCGCAAAAGTTACCTCTATAAAGCTGAGGATTGTCAAAGACTATATAAGAAGAGAACGGTTTATTCCCCCAACGAGTATTGTACACTTAACATTTACAAAGAAAAGGGTTCAAAAGAAAATCCTTTAAAATACATATCCTCTTGTAGTTGCTATATTGAAAGTTTTAACACAAATCTAAACAAAAATGAACTGCCCTAAATCCCATGCTGGCTTTAACCATGCCAAAGCATCATGAGCTGGTTCCAAGACGAGACTACTCAACTGGAAAATGGTGAATCCTCAGACCTCATACAGAAAAGTCGACCCCTGCGTCTGGAATATGGGGAAGTTTGTGTATCTCTTCGCATTAACAGATTCACTGGCTGAAGAGTAACTCCTACAGCAAACTTAGTTTTCTGTGCACGTGGACTCCTGAGGAACCTACATCATCGTGATCGTGAAAAATAAGGGTCAAAATGCCCACCAAACACAGCACAGAACCAACGAGGAGCTTATCGTAGCGTTCCACCCATTGAAACTTGAGTTGACTTGCACCATAAAATGATAGAGCCACCAATGAGGTCATAACAGTAATCGTGCTGCAAATGAAGTATAAACTTATGTTACACATTGGAAAGTTCAGATACATAAAAGAAGTAAATGATACTAGTGTGCCAATAAAGAAACAAAATTCTCCGAATCCTAAGACTCTATATGTTATGAATCGTGAGAGGGGAAAAGTTACATCTATTCTGATCACCAAAAAGATTGAAGCAGTCTGTCTTAAAAGGCTATAAATTTTCTGATATCAGACCAGAGAAACCCCCCGTAGGCTTCTGGCCCAAGTCCAGTTGGTGCACAAGTTTGAAACTCCTAGGGATATGAGAATGTATCTCTACCCTCTTCCCAACTTAAATACCAAAGTTTCATCTTTGACACGGTTTGAACTCGTGAGATGCACCTAATCTTCACATCATGTGTTGGCATCCTTAATACTGATCCAAAGCCCTGGGGCAGTCTAGAAAGTAGTAATGCAAGTCTAATAAAGTCATTTCCAACAGTCAATGAAACCTCAAAATACATCTAACGAAATGCAATTAGATAATTCTATGGAGCCCAAATAATGTTGAGTCAAACGGTTAACAGAAAAATGCAACTGGATTTGAACAATACCAAGTATTGGTTACATCAGCTAAACCCCAACCCCTGATTCCTTCTCTTTCTTTTTCAAACAAGACCAAGTATTATTGCAATATATCAAGATTAATATATGTCTAGAAAACGAAAAGTCCGAGAACAGAAAGGTTTGGAGTACAATTAAGTAGTGTACAATGAAAATTTAAAATCAAACTAATACCTGAAAAGTAAAACTATGATGGCAAGCACCATCATGGAAGACGAATTTCCAACAGCAAGAAATACAGGGAGAGTGGTTGCGCAAGGAGACAAAGCAGGGACAAGTATAAGCCCTGCCACAGCCATCTTCTCCATTGGTTGATTGTGTGAATGGCTATGACCACCCTTTCCAAAGAGATGTAAGATGACATAGCTACCACCAAGAACTACAAGCAGTAAGGAAGCCAGTTTGTGCACTGTTTCCTCCCCAGCAATTGTGTTTGATATCGTTATTGCCGTTATGCCAAGAAGTGAGGTGGATAACACGTGCAATACTGCTCCAAATGCAGCTGCATCCAGCAGTGATAAAAAACAGTTATTATTACTTAATTCAATGAATCTCAACTGAATTTAAATTGCTTTTTAGTAGTTGTTTTAGTGTGAAAATGAATGATCTAATTCGATAATGAGGTTCTAATGTAATAACTTCAAGGTTGAATTAAACCATCAATAATTAAATGTTAAGGTGAAATTTAGATATTTGGAAACTAAAAAGAAAGGTACTACAAGACACAAATTTTGGAAATTAAAGTTACCAAAAGGATATTCAAGATAACAATGGCCATAGTAGACATTATTTTAAATTTTAAAATATCGACTGGGCCAAATCACAAAAACAAATGGGAAACGGGCATATAAAATTCTAGAATGACTTCAAAATTCTTAATATGGGAGAAAAAGGTGGTTGGTCAGAGAAACTCAAATGATACTTAACCTATAAAATTCACTAATTTTAGATAAGCTTATAATAAGAGGATATAAATTCTACTTTATATTTGACAAGGTAAATAATATTATGGTCATATAGAAAAAAGTAGAGAACCAACATAATAACATAGTTCTCTAACCAAATGATGTGACAGGATTTTGTATGTCTAACTTTGGCGATATTTGGCTTTTAAAAACAATTCCCGACTCAAAAGTAAATTAAATTTTACCTAACTAGATCACACTTTATATCCACAAAGCGTTTGTATCCAAGCTTCATTAAACATCAGGCACAGTGGTTATTTTGGATGATCCAGCCAACTTACCAACTCTCAACGCACCTGTGTTCTTTAAAGAGGATTCGGGAAATAGGAGAAATGCAAATTTAGTTTAAATTAGACTCAGGAAGTTATCTCTAGAAATCTCAGTTTTAACAAGTCGATACCCGGTTAAGGAGCTCATAGTACTTGACTACTTTCCCATTCTAGGTGTTTTTCAAGCAAAGCTTCTTATAATCTTGTTTGTCATTTATTTTCAAACTGCAATATCAAGGACGCCAACTGATTCCCTCACCAGAAATCAACATAACAATCATAAGACAACCGGATGAAAGCAGCTACATGATTTATTTCATATAATCTTGTCTATCATTTATGTCTCAAACTGCAAATTCAAGGACACCAACTGATTCCCTCACCAGAAATCAACATAACAATCATAAGACAACTGGATAAAGCAGCTACACAATTTATTTCAGAAAGATAAAACAATCAATCCCCTATGCAACAATCCCAAACTAGTAGGACTGGCTATATGATTTCTCTCTATTTATTCCTCCATGTTCAGGGCCATTTCATTACAATAACGAATAAAATATAAAGATAAAAGTAATAACAAGAATGGATGCCGGTTACTTTGTTAAAAATAAAATATGGCAGAAAACTCTTAGCTAGTTACATGATTGTGTATTGGCAGTAAATAGGAGATTGCTAATGCAGAAACTACATATAGCTTAGGATGCAGCGCCTCTGTTTCGTTTTAATATAGTGGTGTTTTAGTAGGCATGGAGTAGTCATTCTTTTTCGAACAGACTATAAAGGAACGAGTGTCAAACAAAAACGGAATGAGGGGCTATCTTTGAAGCAAAAGAAGTTCTAGATTGGATCACATTGGGAAAAGAAATCAGATCAAAAATTTCAGTGACAAGATGATCTAAGACCTACAGAATAAATCAAAATAAAAGTTGATACATCTATGCTTTCTTCCTTATGAACTACTTTTATGATGATAGTTGTATATACCTCGACTAATCCATTGTGTCACGTGTTACATCCTAACTTCCCACAAAGGCTAAAAAGGATGAGTTCACACTAAGAATTATGTACAGATCCAAACTTAGGATCTCTAAATTTTTGCTCCTATGCCTCACTCACCCAACCATTCCTTTTGGGACCTCCTTGTGAACTAAAGTAACACCCTTTTCCTCTTTTCTTCACACTGAAGTCAACATTTTTTCCTATTATAAAATTAAATCATTATTTACATTCTTCTACTTAGAACAGCAACCTTTCATTTACACGAAAATCGAGATAGATTTCCAACATCTTTCAAGTACATAGTCTTGCATACATCAATTTAGGTGTCCTAACAGCAAAATATGTGTCCAAGATTACATTTAGCAGTCAGTGAGACCCTATGAGCATGTAAATTGTAGCATAAGAAAAGCGCCCACAACAGGTCCCTCGAGGAGCATCGAGATTTATCAGCATAATTAAACGCAATTGTCTCTTTATGCTAGCCATGAAAACCCATTATAAACAATTATTGCACTTCAATCCCAAACTAATTCAGTTACGCTATACAATAACTCTACATTCATTATCTCAAGAGAATAACTGACTGGCCGAGGCATAGGATTAACAACCCAAAGAAAACTAGGTTCGAACTCCAGGAACAACATTCAGTGTGACTTGAATCTATCTGCTAAGCTTTGGTACGCAGTTTTCCTGACACCTTTACTTACAGGATGTAGCATCAGTGGATTAATCAAGAAATGAGCAAGTTCATACTGAAATTACCTCAGCAACACAATAATCAATTACCACAACAATGTACCCAACATAATCCTATAAGTCAGTTCTGGGGAGGGAGTTGTGTAAGCAATCTTACCCCAACCTAGTAAGGATAGAAAGGCTATCTCCAATAGATCCTCAGCTCACAACACAACACTCAATTACAAAAACGACGGTGACGACTTACCCAGTGTAATCCCACAAGAGGGTCTAAAGAGGATTGTGTGTGCGCAACGTTACCCCTAACAAGGCGTTTCCAATAGACCCTCAGCTCACAACACAACACTCAATTCCTACCACATAATCGAAATTCACCCATTTCTCAAAATTTCCCAATTTCTTCTTCCTTACTAGCAGATTAATCAAAGGGGGCATGCTAATTGGTAAATAAATCACGTCCATCAACAAAAAACTCAATTTCAATCACATAATCAAACACCCATTACGAATTTTCAGCTCATTTTCTGCAAAGATCTGTACTCCAAACAAACATTATACAATTAAAAGAGAGGAGGAGAGTACTAACTGACGAAAAGGGTTCTTGAAAGAGTCCATTTTTGAGCACGACCCACAATGGAAAATGGCAACCAATGAGTTGGGATGAAGGAATGAAGCAGTGATACGGTAGCAATACCTCCAATCTTCGACAGATCTTCTGCAGTAAACCCATTTTCCATCCTTAAATTTTGCTGATTTATTCAGAAAAACATCAACTTTTTTAGATCCTTTTTACTGGGAGAATTTGAATCCTAAGAGAAAAATGGCTACAGAGTGGCAAATGGCAATACAAAGGTTGTCAATCAGGTCTTGTGGACTCGGATTAATCACGAATTTGAGCTGTGAAAATAATTTTCGATATAATTATTGAGTAAAATTACGACTTACAATAACTTTTGATTTTCTTGAATCCGAATAGTGAACCGAATTGTCATATTATAAAAATCGTTTAGTAATTAGTGAAATATCAAAAATGGAATATCACAAGAATTGAATATACGTACATTTTGCCATTATCTCGTAAAGGTAAAAGATTATTTCTGAAAGACTCTTGGCTCAAGTAAAAATAAAAAAATAGTAAGTAACATGAAAACGATACAAAATCTATCGGCAGGGTGCAGAGACAACAACATTGTAATACGATAAATCAATGAACAATTTACTGGGATAGATTATTTAAAACAAGAATAAACAATGGTATATATATAATGATAAACACCAACCATTGTAAGCAAGATATCCATACACCACCTATTAACCTGATATCCTAATATGTATCCTCCATAGTTTTTTATATAAAGTCATGTCCTCGGTAATTTGAAGTTGCATTAAATTCTGTTTTATCATCTCTCTCCAATACTTCTTTTGTCTATCTCTGTATTTCCTTGCACCCTCTATAGCCAACCTGTTTCACATCCTTATCGATACGTCATCTACACATTTTCTCTTCATATGTCCAAACTATCTTAATTTTTACAAGATAATAATATTAAAGATGGAAAACAAGCACATATATAGAAGCAACACATCATTGTTATATCCACAAGATGGATCAGCTCCATCCACAGAGATAGTTCTCATAATTAAATGAAATGTGACATCTTTATTGTGACATCTTATATCAAGGAACAATTTTAATTATACTAATTGAGGTCAATCTCATTATATTAAGTTAAACTTCATCAAATTTTGTGTATCTCCAAACTTTTTGGAGATAAATACTATTTAGAAGGTATGAGATAGACCCCAAAGACACTCAATCTATCTTTACTCTCGTCTGGTTAATTAATTTCATCAAACGATCTATTTGACTATTGAGTGAAGAATTTGATCAATAAATATTCAATCTTTTTACAACGTTGAATGGATTCTGACCAATTCTTCAACTCGGATCCAACTTATTAAACCCCAAAATAAAATATAAATTTTATTTAGGGTTCTAGGAGACAATTGATTTGCAATAAATTTTATGTATAAAGAAACAATAATATTTTATTAATTAACAGTTTTTTTTAAGTTCAATTTTGTCTCTTTCTTGATTCTTATGTTGGATAATTTGCATCTAAAATGAATTTTATTTAATCTCCATGTAAAGAGGATTTTGTGGACTTTCATGAAGTATTTTGTTGTCACGAATAGTCCGCCCACATTTTGATCTTTTTGTAAATGTTCCATGAATTTATGAAATTTTCGAGATCCCCCTCTAAGGAATATAGTACCCTTTATATAATGTGAGCTAGGATTAATCTTCAAGAATTCTAACTGAAGTTGGACTCATCTGGTAGAGTCCCACACAATTTGAATATCTACAAATGTCGAGTCTTTGTCTCATGAAGAAACTGATTTCTTTTTTTAATAACCTTTCTGGGCACATAGTTAACTTAACTCTCTTATTGGTCGGAGTTTTATTGTTTGAGGTGTAACCAACGGTTCTACAAGAGGTCTTATGTTAAGAAATGTATTAAGTATCTTTGTCGAAGCTAGAATCAACAAAGGTCGCACCAACAACATCTCCAAGCACCTTTGAAAAGTAGTTTCAGCTTACCATTCGAACGTGGACAGAAGATTCAAATTCTCAAATTCTCAACAGTACATCTGTCTCTACAGATTTAGAGAGGCATTAAAAAAGTGTTTGTGCATGCCAGTCTTAACAGCAGATTGAGCATGTCAGTCATTGTTTATAGAAGCAAACCTCAAATCAATAATTAGTCGTGGAGTCAGTTCAAATATTTGAAATAAAAATGTGTTGTAACAACGTAATCTAGCACTGTATCTCCAAGAATTCCTAATGTTGATATCATCGTGAAATCTCAGGTAGCATGTATGATCCTTGAGTTAGAGCTTCAACAAGCAGTGAAGGATCATGGAACTTATAAGTAGCAGGAATTCAAAGTACCAGACATTAACTATTTTCTTAGCATTCACATGGCATATGTGCATCAACAAAATCAATGTGCAATCCAAAACATTTCATAAATGATAAAGTTGCTACTTCCCCACAGGAGTTGAGGCACTAATAGGTGCCTACCTCAGCTCGGGCGGACAAAGTAGCAGGTTTATCATTAATGAGATGGATTGGGATGGACATTGATTTTATTGATGCACCTATGCAAAGGCACTTCATCGTGAATGCTAAGAAGCTAGTCAATGTACGACACTTGGAAATCACTGCTACATTACAAGTTTCACGACTCTTCGTTGCTTATTAAAGCGCTAACTCACGGATCTTACATTCTACCTGAGATTCCACGATGCTATTAGCACTTGGAATGTCTTGGAGATGTAGTGCTAGATTATGTTGTTACAACACATCTCTATTTCAAATATGTAAGACTGATTCCAAGACTAATTACTTATTTGCGGTCTACTTATGTAAATAATGAATGCTCTGCTCAATCTGAAGTTAAGGCTAGTATGCTTGAGCACATTGTTCATGCCTCGCGCTAGATCTGCAAAGGCAGATATGTTGCACTGTCGAGGAATTTGAGAAATTGGATCTCGTGTCCACATTTGGATGGGAGAGTGAAACTACTTTCCCAAATGTGCTTGGAGGTGTTATTGAGTACCTTGCTAGAGTGAGATCTTTGTTGATATTGGCTTCTATTAGATACTACATTTATAAGCATAAGACCTCTTCTATAGTCAATCAAACAATAGAACTCTATCCAACAAGACAGTTAAGTGAACTACCAAAAAAATTTCACGGGACAAGATGAGTCCAATTTATTTAAGAATTCGACATTTGAGATATCAAAATTTTGTGGGACTCTACAAGATGAGTTCCATTTTATTTAAGGTTCTTAGAGACTACTTATATATAGTGTAATATATTTCCTCGAATAGGCATTTCTAAAATTTCATATATTCATGAAATATTCGTAAAGTGATGATGTGGGTGCACTCTTCTTGGCAACCAAATTTTTTAACAAGATCCATAAAATCATTTCATGGAGTTCAAATAAATCCTAAGGAGGTCCACATAATCCTTAGTTTGAGTGACACTAACAACCCTTGAATCACGGAGAAATCTTAAGAGAGAGGAAACAAGTAATAAACATATTTGTACTCACAATCTTTATGAATAAAATTATTCTTTTTATTATTATTTGATTGCAATATATTTTTTGTATTTGGGACAAAAAAAATTGGCACACCCAGTGTGACCCAATTTACCTTTCATCTTCTCTCTCACAAATCAAATGCAAATCTGAATCCACTAACTGCAAAGACTGAAACTCTATTTTTAAGGTTACTTCAAGTCTCGTATTTGAGTTTAGCGAGTCTATACGCTGACAAGCCTTGAAGTAGGGGACATTTATAGACACCGAAATTTGGTGGAACTCTATGAGATGAATCACATCCACAAGAAAAGTGTGACAATTTGGAAAGTCATAGTTAGTGGGAACATCCTCTCGAACGAGCTCAACACACTCTGTAGCTTAGGAAAATTTTAAATTAGGTTTCAATATCATTGCGGTCAACGTACGCAAATCATACTCATTTAAAATACCAAAATTCTAGTATTAAATGTCTCAACATTTAATAGATCGCCCAAATACTTTAGTATAGAAAAAAATATTTCTAATTTTCTTTTATATCCTATATTTTTACATAAGCTATGGATCATTGAGGTGCAAGCCAAGTGACTCTTTGCACTAGATATTTGGACAATAATAACTCATGCACACCCACTAAATAACCAATGCTAAGTTATCCAATACCAAACTAAGGAAAATTTAAGTGAATATCAAAGCTAGTCGTATATTGATCATACTAGTATAAAATTACATTATGAGGCATTATGTGGAAGTTGTGATAAAGGCATTTGTCAAAAAAATATTGATATAAACAACAACTACGTGTCAATTCTAAGCTAGTTGGGGTCAATTCTCTTGAATTTTTGGATCAGGGCGACGAGGAATGGAGGTATAGATGACATGTATACATCCATTACTTGGCCTAATAATTGGATTATGAAGACATAAAGAACTTCAAATATTAGAGGTGCACCAAAATTCACTTAATACCTACCTGGAGTAGTAGGTTCATGGAACATAATATAAAGACAATACAATATATTGTTAACTAGAGGAAAATTCCTTTTGCATCAGAAATATAACTTTTTTAGCATACAATCAAACATTACCTGGTCGTCAAGGAAGTAAGTTGAGAACCATGATGCATCAAGTACAATTTCCAGCGATGACAAAAAAATCTTGGTGATTTAATTTGTTTATGCCTTGAAGGATAGACTTGCCTAGTACCACAATCAAGCAAGCAAGAATTATGGTTTAGAAATAGAAAGGCAGAGGGAGAGATACCAATTGATGTAATCCTAGATGCAAAAACAATAAAGCGAACTACAATCAATCAATCAAAATATACTATCAAGAAGTAGAAAGAAAGAAAGAGAGATTCAGAAGAAGAAAAAAGGATGATCTAGCAACTAAAAGATATTTGATTACTAGAATAAACTCTAAGGGTAAAAAGAAATTGAACGCATACAAGTGAAGACTTATCAAGAAGGTTGAAGTGAACAGATATGAGGGTTTCCCCAAACTCACAAAGAAGTATAAACATCACATTTTCATTCAAAAATCAACCCCTAAAATAAACCCTAGTTTCTACTATTTATAATAGTAGATAAACTAACCCAAGCTAGCTACAATAACACCCTTGATCTAAAACCAAGAAAAGTCTAATCTATTACTTATTTGAAATGAAGTAATCTCTTGTTTAAATTTTCATTTTAATCTCAAATCACTAAATATATATTAGTAATGTGTAATGAGTACATGTGTGATTTGGAATAGAGTAACATCTTCTAGGTAAGAAATTGAAGAGTTTCCTTTGATTCTCTTATAGACGATTTTTAAACTCGAAAGAAAATTTCAAAATTCTAGATAAGTTTTCAGTGAAAAAAGCTCTTTCATCTGGAGAAACAACAAAGAGTTAGAACGGTGATGAAAAAGAGAAGGAAAAGATAGGACTTACATTACCTTGGTTGATTGACACTTCTTGTTTGAGAAGAAGAGAGACAAGAACGTTAGATTAGAGAGCTGGAACAGCCCAGAAGAGAAGAATGAGTTGAGTAACATTCAGCCGTGAACAAGGAGGCAACACAGTGAGAAGAAAGAAAATGAGCTCAAGTGTAAGCTGCAATTAGCATTTATAGGTAGGGTTAATGAAAGTGGGTTTTACCCTAATCATATTAGAAATAAATTATTTTGATTGTTTTATTTTGGGCTTGGGCCTAAATTTTATTTTTATTTTTGGTTAATTAATAAAATGGCCTATACGACCAAAGAAAAATCTTTTTTTAAAAAAGGTTTTTGAGGGTAAAATAGCAAATATCTGAATATGGTAAAGAAATATCAACCTTGTAATATTATCAAAATGTCTAAAATATATATGGAATTGTCATGATTTTCGTGAGTTCCTCATTTTGTAAATATCTTCATCCCCCTTTCACAACTACAAACATTCGGATTGTGCGAGAATATAATTAATCGAATTTCTATCTACTGTAGATAATGATAGTATGGGAAATGTACTGATCACCAAGGATGAAGTAATCCTGAAGAGTTTTCTAGATCCTTCAAAAATTTGAGAACAATATGAATTGAATTTGTTGATTGTCTCAATGAACTTCATGCACAATGACCAAGGATTATTTACTCCATAGAGGAATTTGGTAAACATTGAAGCCCGTCTCATGTTCAAGTACTTATGCCACAGGCTTAAAGGTAGAAGTCCTTTCCTTTAATTTGAATCGCCTTGCATGAAGAATGCGCGAACGAGTAAAAGTACATGAGGATGATAGATCGATGTCAGTCTCCTACATATCGGTTATACTTTTCACCTATTTTGTAGCTACAAAATAAACTATGTGCATCAAATAAAGAGGGCACAATATTATCATCTCGAGAAAAATGGTCCACATATTCTTTCCTCATTAGCTAAAGGAAATATGGTGAATTCTTACCTTACCTACACTTTCATCTTCAATATTGACGTATCTTACTTTCTATAGGCAAGAATATTTAAGTAAGAAAATTGTATTCCAAGTGAAGAGGAGTGAGTCTGTAATGGAGATGAAGTAAATTTCAAATAATTTACTATTTTGTATGGTCAAAGTGATTTCACAATATCATTTTTAACCATATATATTGAAAAGTCATAGAAATATAGGTGAGATGCTTCCTCATAAATTTACATGTAACATATTGAGATAACTAGAGAAATAAAAACTTTCAATTGATTGAGGACAAAGAATGAGAATTCCTAGATTAGCACTGTTGAATATAGAAATGATGGTTAAGAGTTATTTTAAGTTATAATCGATAGACAGGAGTCTTCACTCAAAAGTTCAAGAAAGAGCATTTAAGAAAATAAATTTAAGAAAATTTTAATGGATAAACAACATTCCAGATTATTAATATAGAGTTCTTCACAACTTTCCTTTCCCATAGCTACCATTTCTACAAGTCCATCACTCATTATTCCATAATTGGTTAATTCATCACAAAGTTTCTTAGCTAAAATGTCAAACTTCAACGTGTTCAACCCTTTCAAAAAGAGAGATTTCAACTCGTAGAACCAAGTTATTTATGATTAGTAAATAAAAGATATTTCATTGAAATGGCTGGAAAAGTTCTACACACACATTAATATATCATTGAGTTGTCAAGAGCATAGTTTTAGTTTAATAGCAAATGAATGATTTGATTTTTCTAAAACTACAAAGTATAACTGGACGGAGCTCAACAATACTAGTAGGGAGTGTATCAATTCTACTTCCTTCAGAAATATGTCAAATATATCGAGAGACAAATCAATCAATATGATATTTTCGTTGTTGCAGAAAATATTGTGGCGAACTGGGACATCCATATATTTGTGGACAAAATTTTGACAATCACCTTAACTTTTTGTAAGGCAATTTGTCAAGATTTATGATCAATTTTTTAAACATCACCATCACTTATGCTAATGAAGTCTTGCTCAATATCGTATTTTAGTAGTAAAAACATATTAATGTACAGTTGAGTCTAAGAGGCAGGATGTACACAAATCTTACCCCTTTGCAGAATAAAAAGATTTTTTTCTAATTGATCCACAATTCAAAATATGGGTTTATCCAAACCCCTTTTAATGTCGGTTTTTCTAATAGTGAACATTTAGTATCCCACAAGTGAATTTGAAGAGGGTAAGACTAAGATGTACACATATTTTATTCTTATCTCTGTGTGATAATAATATTTTTTTTAATAGACCCACGATTATAAAAGAAAATTTCGTAACATGGTTGTAAGAAAAAAATATGACAAAAAAATAGCAATATAGAAAGCAAAATTAGGTTTACACGTAGATATTCTTCAAGTGATTAGATAATATAGTCTTTCTTAAAAAATAAAATAAAAAATTTGTAGGATGATATACATTATTATGGGAAAGTCAAGTAGTTTTTGTTGGTGAAATTTGAAAATTACAATTTAAAATAAATTATCTTCAGGTAGAGACATGGATATATATTTTTCTTTCTTTAAGGAGATTTAAGCTCATGACAAAAACTCTTTTAACAAATCTAGCAATAATCTTCTTAATTTGTCCCCTCCAGACAACACACCTGAATCTCAAAGTACAACTAAATAAATATTGAACAAGAGTTGAATCCAGAACTCCATAATATGAACTTTCTTTTAACTCACTTTTATGCACTCTATATTTTCTAATACAACAAAAAAAAAAAGTAAGATCATCACTATTTGTAGTGGAGAAATTCTTCCTTGCAATGAATAAGAAGATTATGAGGTAGTAAATTGGGTAGAAAAATGAAGTAGATATTACATGAGTGACAAGACATAAAAAGATAGAATAATGAGTGAAATAATAGTTTCAATGAGAAGTTATGGCCAATATGACTGTCCATGTTCAATCACTAAATAAAATGAAATTACTCTCAACATTGTGCTAATAAAGTAAGACCATCACTATTTATAGGGGAGAAATTTTTTCTTGCAATGAATAAGAAGATTAACGAGTAGTAAATTGGGTAGATAAATGGCATAGAAGTTAATTACATGAGTTTGAAGATATAAAAAGATAGAATAATGATTGAAATAATGGAGTTTCAATGGGATGTTATGGCCAATATGGTTGACCGCGTTCAATCACTAAACAAACGATAATTACTCCCAACGTTCTCCTAACAAAGTAAGACCGTCCTTATTTACTTGCAATGAATAGGAAGAATACGGGATAGTTAATTGGGTAGATAAATGGCTTAAATGCAACATGAATTACAAAACATAAAGTATAAAATAATGAAGTTTCAATGAGAAGTTATGGTCATGGTTGACCACATTCATTTTTCAAACAAAAGATAATTATTCTCAACGTTCTACTAACAAAGTAAGACCATCACTATTTATAAGGGAGAAATTCTTCCTTCCAATGATGAAAAGGAAGATTACAAGGGCAGTAAATGTTGGGTTAAGCAAAGTGTGAATGGTAAATGAGAAGAGAAAAATGAAATGAGGAGGAACCAATTTTGGAGGGAAAATGAAAAGTTATTTGCAAAGTGCAAATGAAATTAAATAATGTCGAGTCTCTGTCTCATGAAGAAACTGATTTCTTTTTTAAATAACCTTTCTGGGCACATAGTTCACTTAACTCTCTTATTGGTTGGAGTTTAATTGTTTGAGGTGTAATCAACGGTTCCACGAGAGGTCTTAAGAGATCGCACCAACATAGGACCCAACAACATCTCCAAGCACATTTCAGATTCCCATCCGAACATGGACACATGATCCAATTTCTCAAAAATCCTCAATAGTACAACATATATGTCTTTACAGATTTCGCGAGGCATAAAGAAAGTGCTTGTGCATGCCAGCCTTAAGTGCAGATTAAGCATGTTATTCATTGTTTACAGAAGCTTACCTCAAATAATTAATTAGTCATGGAGTCTGTTCAAATATTTGAAATAAGATATGTGTTGCACCAACATAATCTAGCACTACATCTCCTAGAATTCCTAGCGTTGATATCATTGTGGAATATGATCCATGAGTAAGAGTTTCAACAAGCCATGAAGGATCATGGAACTTGTAAGTAGCAAGGTTTCAAAGTACCAGACATTAAATAGCTTCTCAGAATTAAGCCGCTACTTCCCCACACGAGCTGAGGTAGGCACCTATTAGCTGATGTGGTTGAGGCACTAATAGGTGCCTACCTCAGCTTGGACGGGAAACGTAGGAGCTTTATATTTTATGAAATGGATTGGGATGGACATTGATTTTATTGATACACCTATCTAAAGGCACTTCATCGTGAATACTAAGAAGCTAGTCAATGTACGATACTTAGAAATTACTGCTACACTACAAGTTTCACGACCCTTCGCTGCTTGTCAAAATGCTAACTCACGGATCTTACATGCTAACTGAGATTCTACGATGCTATTAGCACTTGAAATTTCTTGGAGATGTAGTGCTAGATTATGTTGTTACTAGACATCTCTATTTCAAATATTCGAGACTGATTCCAAGACTAATTACTTATTTATGGTCTAATTTTGTAAATAATGAATGATATGCTCAATCTGCAGTTAAGGCTAGCCTGCATTAACATTCATGCCTCACCAGATCTGCAAAGGCAGATATGTTATACTATTGAGGATTTTGAGAAATTGGATCTTGTGTCTACATTTGGATGGGAGAGTGAAACTACTTTCCAAAATGTGGTTGGGGATGTTGTTGGGTCCTTTGTTGGTGCGATCTTTGTTGATTCTAGCTTTGAAAAAGATACTTAATACATTTTTAAACATAAGGCCTCTTCTTGTGTGTGCATCTCCAAGGTTTGAGGAGATAAAAATACAACATAAAAGGTAAGAGATGACCCCAAAGGAACTTGATCTATATTTATTCTCGTCTGATTAATTAATTTCTACAAATGATCTTTCAGACTACGGAATGAATGATTTGATCAATGAATATTCAATTTTTTTTTCTTCAATGTCTAACGAATTTTACCAATTAATCAACTCCAATCGAACTAATCAAACCCTAAAAGAAATCATAAATATTTGTTAGGGTTCAAGGAGACAAAATTTGTTTGCACTAAATATTATTTATGGTAAATAAACTCCGACCACAAAATAAATATGATGAAACAAGAATATTTTATTAATTAACAGTTTGGGTACAATTATGTCCCTCTCTTGATTCTTCTATAGGATAATTTGCACCTTAAATGAATTTTATTTGATATCCATGTAAATAGGTTTCTATGGATCTTTTTTTTAAGTATTTGGTTATCAAGAAGAGTCCACCCACATCTTGATATCTTTGTAAATATTTCATGAATTTATGAAATTTTCAAGATCCCACTCTAAGGGATATATTACCCTTTATATAGTGTAAACTAGGAGTAAAATCCTAATTGAACAAATTTAATGTCTACGAATGTCGAGTTTTTGGATCTAGAATCAGCAAAGATCGCACAAACAACGAACCCAATAACATCTCCAAGCACAATTGGAAGTAGTTTTCAGCCTCCCATATGAACGTAGACAGAAGATCCGATTTTCAACAATCCTAAAAAGTACAACATATCTGTCTTTGGAGATTTGGCGAGGCATGAAGAAGGTTCTTGTGCATGCAAGCCTTTTCTGCAGATTGAGCATATCATTCATTGTTTATAGAAGCATACATCAAATCAATAATTAGTCATGGAGTCAGTTTGAATAATTGAAATAGATATGTGTTGTAACAACATAATCTAGCATTGTATCTCCAAGAATTCCTAGTGTTGATATCATCATGGAATCTCAGGTAGCTTGTATGATCCTTGAGTTAGAGCTTCAACAAGCAGTGAAGGGTTGTAATGTAGCAGGGATTCAAAATACCAGACATATTAACTTGCTTCTCAGCATTCACGGGGAAGTGTCTTGTCATAGGTGTATCGACAAAATTACTGTGCAACAAAAGTCATTTCATAAATGGTAAAGCCGCTACTTCCCCACACGAGTTGAGGTAGGCACCTATTAGTGCCGCAACCACATCAACTATTTCTAACTTTTTCTAATCGTTTGTCTTAGCCTACTATACATTTTTATTGAAGGCAATAGGAACTCTTAACCAAAGTAGTGAACTCGAGAATTATCATCAAGAGTTATTCACATTTTAAGATTGAATGGTTCATTATAGATGAATTTAGACATTTTACGAGCATATCCAAACTTGCACAGTGTAACATTGGAAATGATTTTATTTTTCTTAATTTTGAGAAAACCCTTGTGATGACTTTCATAAGTCTTAAACAATTGTATACTAACATCACATTTGAGAATAGAGTCTCCAAGTTTCCCAAGTTATTCCAAATGTAAGTTCTAGAGGCATTTCTTTGTTGTCATTACTTCCAAAACCTTAGCAATTGGGATACAAAGTTTTTGCTTGCAGTTCAAGTTTATTCGGCATGACTGCTTCCCATATAAAGTCTTAAGGTTGTAGCACGACAGATAGGTATTGCGAGAGAGTCCAGACCTCGAGAATATTATGAATTCTAAGGTATACACGTATCGCAGTGAATCTGTTATATCCCCTCGAAAAGATTCACTCTCATACGTGTATACCTTAGATTCATAAGATTCTCTGGGTCAAGAGTCTTTCGCCAATTACTATATGTCTGCTAGCACCTTTAGACTTTATGGGGCAAACTAAAAAATTTTATCCCAACTGCTAAGGTTTTGAAAGTGTTGACAACAAAGAAATGCCTGCAGAAGTTTCATTTGGAATCACTTAGGTAACTTGGAGACTCTTTTCTCAAATATGCTATTAGTATACAGCTGTTTAAGACTTATGAAAATCATCATGAGGGTCTTTCAGCATTAAGAAAAATAAAATAATTTTGAGTGTTGCATTGTTCAAGCTTGGATGTGCTCGTAAAATTCTGAGATTTATCCGCAATAAACCATTAAATCTTAAAATGGGGCTCATTCCTAAGGATAATTCTCAAGTTCAAAACTTTGTCAAAGAGTTTGCCTTCGGTAAAAATGTATGGTCGGGTAAAGTAGGAGATTAGAAGTAAGATAGTAGCTAATGTGGGTGAGGCACTAATAGGTACCTACCTCAGCTCAGGCGTGGAAGTAGCAACTTTATCTTATGAAATGGATCGGGATGGACATTGATTTTATTGATGCACTTATGCTAACGAACTTCCTCGTGAATGTTGAGAAGCTAGTCAATATACGGTACTTGGAAATCACTGCTACATTACAAGTTTTGTGACCCTTCGTTGTTTGTTAAATCTCTAACTCACGGATCTTACATGCTACCTGAGATACCAAGATGCTATTAGCACTTGGAATTTCTTGGAGATGTAGTGCTAGATTATGTTGTTACAACACATCTCTATTTCAAATATTCGAGACTGTCCAAGACTAATTACTTATTTGTGGTCTACTTTTGTAAATAATGAATGTTATGCTCAATCTGCAGTTAAGGCTAGCCTGCATGAGCACATTCTTCATGCCTCTCTAGATCTACAAAGGCAGATATTTTGTACTTTTAAGGATTTTGAGAAATTAGATCTTGTGTACACGTTTGGATGGGAGAGTGGAACTACTTTCCCAAAGGTGCTTGGAGATGATTTTGAGTCCCTTGCTAGAGAGCGATCTTTGTTGATACTGGCTTTGACAAAGAACCCACATATCTAAGCATAAGACCTCTTTTGGAATAGTTGATTAAACCTCAACCAATAAAACTCTATCCAGTAAGACTAATAAATGAACTATGTGACCCAAAAAATTTCATGGGACAAGAACTTGACATTTGAGACATCAAAATTTGGAGGGACTCTACAAGCTGAATCCAATTTCATTTAGGGTTTTTGGAGACTACTTACCCTAAACTTCAAAAATTGGAACTCCATTCTATGGGTACTTCAAGTATCATCTTTAAGTTTATAAGTTTTACACTCTGACAAGCCTTGAAGATACAACACGACAATGTTGATCTTGTTTTTGTCACGCTTTACCTGACTACACTTGAAGTAATTCTCCAAGAGCCATAAGAAGTTCTCCACTTCTTGGGCGTCACGGATGCCTTTAAACATAGGTGACTTGAGAGACTCGACCTTGTCTTCCCTATCTCGGCTGGATGACGTAGATCCTTCAGCTTACACACCCTCATTGAGTGCTTTCTTCTCGACTCTAATGGCTGCAATCATACTTAGCGCATCAATGAGCCGGCACTCCAAGAAAGTGATGGCCTTCTTCATCTCGAACTCGGCATGCTGGCGCCCCTCCAAATCCTTGCGGATGTTGTTGTTTTCCTAAGGGTGAAGTCCTCTAGAGTTTTGAACTTTTCATCAACCTCAACCAAAAGGCCAAATATCTCCACGGTCCACCTCGCAATTTGAACCCTTGTGGCCCATTCCTCTCCGATGGTGGTGTCAATAGACTCATCACCATACTCATCGTCACTTGCTTCAATGGTCAAATGTGGGTGACACGTTAGTGCCTTGCTTAGTGTAGGGTCGAACAACATTTCCTTACTACTCTTGTGGTGCTTCTTTCCCTTGCAAATCTTCCTTCCACCAACCATCCTTATGTTGGTGGTACTAGCAACGTTTACATCTCCCTCATTGGTCATTCCCTTAGTGCAAACCTTAGATATGATACCACATTTTCAGAGACTTAGAGTCTAACTAATGTCTGATGCAACACTTGAGAACTTACTCACAATATTTCACGGTCTTGTAAGCTCAAGTAGGACTTTTGAAACTAAGACCGCTAAGAGAAAGCAAGAAAGACTTAGAAAAACTTGAAAAGCTTTCGAAAAAGGCTTTGTATTACTTTGTCGAATGTTTTACACTTGGTTGGACCATTTTTTTCAATGAGAGGCCCTTTATTTATATTATCTCCTAAAGGCCTAAGTGTAAATATTATTTACTTTACAATTCCCTACAATATTTACACTTTAGTCCTATTCTAGAATTCTCTACAAGTTTTAGGGAATTCTAAAGCCTTCTTGAGTATACCTAGGAAGTTCTAGAGTGTTTTACTAACCTCTTCACAAATCTAGATTGTGGGACATGACACTATGGATCATTGCAGTCCAAGCCAATCACACTTTGCATTAGGTATCTAGACAATAATTACTCCTGCAACACACAATGCTAACAAGTTTCCTGTTATTTCCTATATTTTTACATAAGCTATGGATCACTAAGTTCCAAGCCAAGTGCCACTTTCCATTAGGTATATGGACAATAATAAATCCTGAACATCCACTATAACACCCAATGCTAAATAATCCAATATCAGAGTAAGCAAAATTTAAGTGACTATCAGAGCTAACATATATTGATCATACTAGTATAAAAGGATATGTTATGGTAAAGGCATTTGTCAAACAAAAATTGATATAAACAACAATTACGTGTCAATTCTAAGCTAGTTAGGGTCTATTCTCTTAGTTTTTTTGGATCAGGGCGAGAAGGAATGGATATATAGGTTACATGTATAAGTTATACTTCCAATCCGTGCACTACGATAACCTAATAATTGGATTATGAAGACACAAAGAACTTCATATATTGGAGGTGCACTAAAATTTACTCAAAACCTACCTAGAATAGTAGGGTTCATAGAACATAATAAAAAGGTCATTCAATATATTCTTCACTGAGGAAAAATTCCTTTTACATCAGAAATATATTTTTTTAGCATACAATAAAAACATTATCTGGTCGACAAGGAAGTGAGTTAAGAACCATGAGGTATCAAGTACAGTTTTTACCAGTGGAAAAAATCTAGGTGATTTCTTTTGTTTATGCCTTGAAGGATAGACTTACCTAGTACCACGATCAGGCAAGAAAGATATATGATTGAGAAACAGAAAGGAAGAGGGAGAGATACTTGATGTAATTGTAGGTGCAAGAAAAATAAAGTGAACCACAATAAAGGAAACAAAATTATACTATTAAGAAATAGAAAGAAAGATGGGGAGATTTAGAAGGAAAAAAGGATAATCTATCAACTAAAACGCAGTTAATTACTAGAGTAAAATCTAAAGGTGAAAGAAATTTAATTCATAAAAGTGAAGACTTACCCAGATAATCAAGAGGGTTAAATTGAACAGATGTAAGGGTTTCCCAAATTCACAAAGTAGCCTAAACATTAAATGTGCATTCAAAACTAACCCCTAAGACAAATCCTAGTTTCTGCTATTTATAATAGTAGATAAACTAATTTAAGTTAGTTACAATAATAACCTTGAGCTAAAACGAAGAAAAGGCTAGCCTATAAAATTATTTAAAATGTAGTCACCTCTTGCTTAATTTTCATTTTAGTGTATTTTAAACCTTCCATGCTTGTTTCATTAATCTTTTAAGGTATCCAAGTTACTTCGAATCGACTTCATCAGTAATGAATAAAGGAAGGGAAAAGATAGGAGTTGTTACCTTGGTTGAGTGACACATCTTGTATAAGAAGAAGAGATATGAGAACGTTGGAATAGAGAGCTGGTACAGCCACAAGAATCGAGAAGAGTAACATTCAGCCGCGAGCAAGGAGTAAGAAGAAATGAAAGTATACTCAAGAGGAAGTTAAAGTTAGATTTTATAGTTAGGGTTAATAAAAGTGGGCTTTACCCTAATCAGATTAGGTTGGGCTTGGGCCAAAACTTTATTTTCATTTTTTGATAATTAATAAAATGGTCTATATGACCCCAAAAAAATCTTTAAAAAAAGGGTTTTTGAGGTAATTTAGGATGTATAAAAATATCAAATATGGTAAAGAAATGTCAATAACGTAATATTTTCAAAATAGTAAAACATGAAATTGCCAAGATTTTCGTGAGTTTCTCATATAGAATATACCTTCATCCTCCTTCACAACTACTTACATGCAGATGGTTTCATCTATTATAGATAATGATAAGAGATTTATTGATCACCAAAGATGAAGTAATTCTGATGATTTTTCTAGCTCCTCCAAAAATTTGAGAACAATATGAATCGAATTTGTTGATTCTCTCAATGAACTCCCAGTATGCACAATGACCAATGATGATTTACTCTTTAGATATAAAACTCTAATACACCGTAATCAAGAAAATCTAAAGAAATTATGTCCCTCTAACCATTAGGCTTATATAGTAGAGAAAGATGGTATTCATTGAAACCCTGCTCATGTTCAAGTACTTATGTCAAAAACTTAAAAGGTAGAAAATCCTACCTTTGGTTTGAATTGCCTTGCATGAAGAATGTGCAAACAAGTAAAAGTAGATGCGGACGATAAATCGATGCCAGGTCTCCAACTTATCCACTATACCTTCAACCTTCTTTTAGGTACAAAAAGGAATTATGCGCATCAAATTAGGAGGGCACAAAATTATCATCTCGAGAAAATGGTTCACATTCTCTTTCATCATTAGATTAAGGAAATATGAAGAATTCTTACCTTAACTATATTTCCATCTTCAATATTGGCGTATCTTACTTTCTATAAGCAAGACTATTTAAGTAAGAAAATTGTATTGCAAGTGAAGGACAATGAGTCTTTAATGGAGATGAAGTACATTTCCAAGAATTTACTATTTTGTATGGTCAAAGTGATTTCACAATAACAATATTGAAAAGTGCAAAAAAATATCGTTGAGATGTTCCTCATAAATATACGAACAACGTATTGGGATAACTCAAGATAAAAACATTTCAATTAATTGAGGACAAAGAATGGGATAAAAAAGGAATAACTCCTAGATTAGCATAATGGAATGTTGGAATGGTAATTAAGAGTTCTTTAAGTTACAATCTTACTAGATAGGTCAAGAAAAAGAAATGTTAACTAACCTTTAAAATGAATTTAAGAAGATATTAATAGATAAATTACCATTCCAAATTGTTATCCTAGTGTCCTTCACGTTTTTCTTTCTCACAGCTACCACTTCTACAAGTTCATCACTTGTTATCCCATAATTGGTTAATTCATCACAAAGTTGCTTAGCTAAAATGCCAAACTTCACCGTGTTTGACCCTTTTGAAAAGAGAGATTTCAACCCGTAGAATCAAGCTATTCATGATTCGTAAAGAAAAACATTCCATTGAAATGGGCTGGAACAGTTCTACATACACATTACTATATCGTTGAGTCTTCAGGAGCATAGTTTTAGTTTAATAGCAAGAGAATGATGAAATACAAAGTATAAATGGACAGAGCTCAACAATACTAGTAAGGAATGTATTAGTTCCACTTCCTTCAGAACTATCCCAAATATATCAAGAAATAAATTAAACAATATAATATTATCGTTAATGCTGAAAACATTATGGTGATTCATTCAGGTTTGAGGACAATTTTTTGACGATCACCATGACTTTTTGTAAGGCAATTTGTCAAGATTTATGATCAATTTTTTTAACATCACCATACCTTGATGTTAATGAAGTCTTGCGCAATATCAAATTTTAGTAGTGAAAAACATATTCATCTTACAGTTGAATCTAGGAGGTACGATGTACACATATCTTATCCCTACCTTTGCGAGATAAAGAGTTTTTTTTCTAATTAATCCACAATTCAAAATATGGGTTTATTCAGACCTCTTTTGAAGTCGATTTTTCTAGTAGTGAACATTCAGTGTAATCTCACAAGTAAGTTTGAGGAGGATAAGAATTAAGATGTACACATATTTTACCCATATCTTTGTGTGATAAGAAAAATATTTCTAATAGACCTACGATTCAAAAGAAAAGTTCATAACATGGTTGTAAGGAGAAAAAATATGACAATAAAATAGCAATAGAGAAGAAATTTAGGTTTATGCATAGATATTCTTCAACTGATTAGATAGTATAGTTTTTGTTTAAAAAATATAAAAATAATTACAGGATGATATATACTTATATGGGAAAGTCAAGTAGTTTTGTTGGTGAAATTACAACATTACAATTGAAAATAAAAGAAAGAAAAAAAATTCAGGTTGAGACATGAATATATCTCTCTTTTTAAGGAGATTTAAGTCCATAACAACAAGTTTTTTCACAAGTCTAGCAATAATTTCTTAACTTGTCCTCTCGGGACAACATACCTCAATGTCAAAGTATAAGTAAAAAAATGTGAGACAACAATTGAATCCAAAGCTTCATAAAAAGAACATCTTTCTTCAACTAATAATAACTTTTATTTACTCACTTTTATGCACTCTATATTTTCTTATGCACGGAAAAAGTAAGATCATCATTATTTGTAGTGGAGACATTCTTTTTTGCCATGAATAGGAAGATTATGGAGTATTAAATTGGATAGACGAATAACCTAGAGGTTACATGAGTTTCAAGACATAAAAATATAGAATAATGAGTGAAATAATAGAGTTCAATGAGAAGTTATGGTCAATATGGTTGACCATGTTCAGTCACTAAATAAATGTCAATTACTCCAACGTTGTGCTAATAAAGTACAACTATCACTATTTATATGAGAGACATTCTCACTTGCAATGAATAAGAAGAATATGGGGTAGTAAATTTGGTAGATAAATGACCTAGAGGTTACATGGGTTAGAACACATAGAAATATAGAATAATGAGTGAAATAATGTGTCAGAATCCAGAGTCGTGATTAACACCCTCACTATCCCTCCAATGGAAGAACCATTACTACAACCCAAACTAATAACTTTTATGAAAACTAAGTATTTAAAGATACAAAAGCAGGTTTAAATGACAATAAAAATGGAGTACCTATAAACTCTAAGGTTTTAACAAACAACTAACCAAACTAATGCGGAAGAACAACCCCTAGAACCAGAAAGTCAATATACCAAAACAACTAAACGAGGAACCAAAGTCTAAACAAGAAGGGATACAACCCCAAACTAATGAACTATTAACTAACTAGAAGAGTTCTAAGTCTAAAATGTGGACACAGATGAAAAGAGAACTCATGGCAGCCCGAAAGAATTGGCTAACACTTGAATTTGCACGAGATCACTAATCTTCTAGACGAGGTCTGTCAATGGTCGCCTGAAGATGCACTATACTCAACAAATATAAGAGTAAGTTCAGTATCAATACACAACCAGAGTGTACTAGTAGGATCACGTGACTATTCTACTAAGCGTAACATAAGCAATCAACACAACATCATAAACATGCGAAGTATCGAACATATACAATATTATCAATATCTATTAACAACGTACAATTTCACAATTCTCAAGATATACAATTATGTCAAGTATTTGGTCCTCTCATAGAACCCAAACCCAAATTGTTAGCATACCCAAACGTGGTACCCGATCCAATAGTTGTGCCAGAACGTGACAATTGATCCCATCTTTGTGCCGGAATATGAAAACAGATCCCAGTTAGTTATGCCGAAACGTGACAATCAATTCTTTCAACACACCATAATAACAAGCACAAGTATATTCTCAATATCATACAATCAAGAATGATTCATGGCATATAGGTATTCCTTCATATTCATTTACAACAAGTGTGATCAACGATGCAACGTTTACATACATACATGCATCAAAATGAAGCACGAACCAACATAAATCACACAGTAGAATCACAACCATCACCTACCTCAAAACAAGCTTGAAACCTTAAATCTTTCTCTTTTCGGATTCGTTCCGCTTGTTCTTGATTTACAAACAATTAGTATAATACGAGAATCAATAAAAATCACTAATTACCCGAATTACTAACAATTGTAACAATCCTAGATCATACCCATGATCCCAAGTATCCAAATAGGGATTTTTCCACCATGGTTTCCAATTCAAAACCCTCCCCCGTTGATAATTACCCATTCTATTACGTTCTACGGATTGAAAATGGATTTGGAGAGTGAAAAGCTTACCTTTAGCCTCAAGAAATATTGAAAACTGTGAAAACTCGCTTGGGATTCGTTCCCTATCTCTCAGAATTGAAAAGTGCAGAATAAAGTCGTTTAGGGGTTTATTTACAATTTTAAGTCGTGTTTGGCCCGCCACAACGGCCCCACCAAAGCGACAAAACCCAACGCCAAAGCGGCTTGCACGAAATAGTGAGATATTCTAATAATTTCAAGACCCCCATTTCAGAACACACCTCTAACCAACTACAGTTAGAAAATCCATTTCGCGCTAAGATCGATTTCGAGAGTTCTACTCACCCGAATTCAATTCCATAAAGTCGTATGAATTTCTTGATGAGTTATATATTCCCTAATTAAATCAAAATTATAAATAAATCACCCGATTGATACCAAATTTCTCTGCACCCTAATGACTCTAATTTTGTCCAAATCTGAACTAGGTTGGGAAAATTCCAAATACTACAAAAAGGTTTTCCAGCCTCAAATTTTTTCCCATTGGATTTTCTATAATGACGGAACCCGGTCGTAACATAATGGAGTTTCAATGAAAAGTTGTGGTCAATATGGCTGACCATGTTTAGTCACTAAACAAAAGACAATTTCTCTCAAAGTTCTGCTAAAAAAGCAACACCATCACTATTTATAGGGGACAATTTTTTCCTTGCAATGAGTAGGAAGATTATGTGGTTGTAAATTTGGCAGATAAATGACCTAGAGTTTACATGAATTACAAAACATAAAAGAGATAAAATAATGGAGTTTCAGTGAGAAGTTATGGTCATGGCTGACCACATTCAGTTACTAAGCAAAAGACAATTATTCTCAATGTTCTGCTAATGGAGTAAGACCATCATTATTTATAGGGGAGAAATTCTTCCTTGAAATAAATAGGAAGATTATGGGGTAATAAATTGGGTAGATAACTGGCCTAGAGGTTACATAAGTTACAAATACTCCTGTGGACTATGACCAAAATCTCAAAGACACACCTAAATTTAACTAGGCCCTATTACTCCCTCCCCCCCCCCCCAAACTAATTTAAAATGAAATAAATATACTACATATGTTAACATGGCATAAAGAATGTGCACACGCACTTGAAGACAAGTGATGAGTGCACAAATTGTACACGTCATTTATTGATTAGTAATTTTATTATTAGTTAGTACACATATTTATTGATTATAAAACCTATATACATTTAATTATTTTTCTTTCTTTCGTCATAGAATATTTATTTTAATTTCTTTCTCACTTAAACATTTTAAAAATTAATTTGTTATCTTTTCACTTTCAATTTTTTTTAAAAGATTATTTATATTTTTAATCTCAAAGTGTCCTTTAGTTTTAATGTTTTATTTTTTTGATGTTTTATTTGATTTTCTTCACTTATTTTGATATCATTTTAAAATTAAGTTATTTTAAATACAAGACATTTGGAATTAAATTTGAAATCAAATGAAAATGAAAGACAACAAGAATAAAATCAATAGAAAAACAATGAATGAAGGTAAAAAATTAAAAGCTTGGTACAAGGTAAAAAAAGTATATTAACTTAATTAAACATAATAAAGAAAATAAGAATATTTTTAATAATATTCTTTTAGTAATATTTTTTTTAAATAAAATAAAATATGTATATTTACACACGTGGCAGGAGAGTGTGTGCTACTTGGTGGTTGAACGTGCCACGTCAGCACAAAAGGTGCACAAAAATATGGAAAATAATCAGTTCGCGGTTGGGGGGTAATAAGACGCTAGTTAAGTACTTTGAGAGTTTGATCATATTCTAGAGGATACTTGTGCTTTATCCCATTACAAAACATAAAAAGGAAAAAATGAGTGATATAATGGGGTTTCAATGAGAAGTTATGGTCATGACTGACCACGTTCAATCACTAAATAAAAGACAATTACTCCCAACGTTCTACTAAAATGCTCAAATTTACTAATAATTTTATAAATATTTTTTTTCCTGAAAAACAAAACAAAAGAGGTTGATGCAAATCACATACCAAACAATTTTTCACATCATCAAGTAAATTATGTTAATTGAATTATGAGACATTTTTTTTGTTCGATACATAAAATTTTGAGAAACAAGGCACGTGATAAGGTTAGGAGGATTAATTATAGTCTCCAATCTAAAATGACTATAAACTATGAACTACCAGAACTACAAAACAAAAGAAATTCAGTAAACTTAAAATAAACATCTATGACCATCTTCTAGTAAGTTTCACTCATTACTTTCAAAATATTCTTATTTTTTCTTTGTCATTCTTTGGTGTTTCCCTTTGCAATCATTATCTGGATCGTTCTTGAATTTGCAAGCCTTATTTCTCACTCTCGTACACCACACCAACGAATCACCTTCTTGAGCGTTGTTATGTGCATAATATGTCATGTTGTCCAATTTTTATTTGGCCAACATTGGTTTGCCTGTTTCATACACAATTTCATGACAAAATTAGGGTTTCTCACAATAATGGCTCTGAGTTCAGGTGCAATAAAATATTGATTTATTTCATTTGAGTAATAAACAATGACGTTGCTGAAAATCAATAAGATATCTTTAAAGAAATTGACATTTTCCAAGTTCGAAAAACCTATCTTGTTCTAACTTGTTTTGAATAATGTATAAATTCTTATGCTGCTTAATTTGTTTAGTATAATATATATCTTCTTGAGAAAAAATATAAATATTAGCACTAATAACGAATATACAATTCATGCTTTATAATCCTTATACTGTAAATTTGACCTCACAATAATGAGTTTAAAAAGGTAAAAAATGACTTTTGGTAATAAACATGTCAGGTACTCCTTTTCTCCGATTTTATGTAACACCATTTTACCATCAATCTTTTAAAAAAAATATGACATCTGTCTATATTTGAAATAATCAAGCTATAAATTTTTTATTTTATCATTAGTGAGAAGTTTTATAGTCACACAAATATTATAACGTATTTAAGACCACAAGTTTTAGAATTATGTGTTTCATGTAGAGTCAAAGTAAACATGTCTTTAAAAATATAAAAAAATTGAGGTTCACACTTCATCATGTTTCAATTAAGAAAATATTATTCTTTTTAATAATAGATTATAGAGGAAAGAACGTCAGATAAAATAGAAGAAAGAAAGTATTCTTTTTAATTGTCTAAGTTTTAGTTTATAATTAAAGTACAAATACAAGTATAAGAAACTATAACATAATATAAATTAGCAATGTATTTACCTTTTTGAGAAGTTGAGATTCGGAAAGACAATAATGCTTGTGAGATCTCACCACATCAAATTTTTTTATGAAATTTTGATTAATATTCTCTCTTTTTTCATTAGGATTTATCATCTCTTTTTTCTTCATTTAACTTTATTCTTTCTTCAGCTTCTTATTTGAAAAATTTTGGAATTTTTTTCCTACATAAACATAGCATAACTAAAGATATCAATAATCATATTACCTTTTTGTTGTCAATTTATATTAAAACAATTTGGATATATAATTTCACTCTCATAATAATAATAGTGAAAATTATAAACACTTGATAGAAATGATAGAATATGCATTCGAAGAGAGATTATAAATAATTTTACAAATTCTTTGAGAAATAAAGATTGTAACATACAAAGAATTGCTAGTTGGAAAATCTTAGAAGCTATGTTGGTTGATTACATGAATTTTCAATTTATTGGTGAAGGTTTGACCCTACTTCTAATCCACTCCTCCATTTTCTCTTTCTCTAACTCAAATTTTATTTTATTTTATTTTTTTAAAATAAAGAAGAATTTCTAAGTTGGAAAGTCACCAACAATAATATAAAGTTTTTTCTCAAGGGAGAATTAAGCGATTTGACTTATCAAAATTTATTTTTTTTCCTTTTTAGTTTTTTTTTCAATGCACCAAAAAAATAGATTTACAACATAATTTTGGACAATAAACGTAGTCAAAATTAATTAATAATTATTTGGTGCCAATTATCAAAGCTAACAATCTATTAGTGCTTTTATAAGAAAAACATGAATTAGCTAGGAAATTTGTTATTAAAAAATATATAGTTAATATTGTTTTAACAATTTTCCCTAAATATTTTAACAATGGAGTTTTGATATTTAGTGATACTGGTTCTTTTTTTTTTTGGTAATAGTAAAATATAATAAAGAACATTTTATTTGAAAAAAATAATAATATAAAACTAGTGCATATTTTACCAATTAGTGATAATTTGTTTGTGCTCCAACACCTAAACTTTAGAAAAGATAATATATCTTTGGATATATTTTGTACCTCCTAGAATTTTTTGTTTTTATATAAATCATCTTATAAATGTAGATCAAACAAAATATTAGTAAAGACTCATAATTCTTTAAACATCATAAGTAAATAATAATTAAAAAGGAAAAAAAGAGGGATTATGAAAAAGATGGAGTATCCTTTAGCTTGACTTGCTATGTCCAGTAATCTCTACAAGTCTTTCTAAGTTTATATGTCATCAACTTTATGAATGCATTCTCATCATCTTCTTCATTAATAAAATTCCCTTTTAAATTTGCATACTTAACCTAACATTCGACATATGAAAATTGAACAATACATCAACGTAAATCAGAAAAGGGATTTGAGAATTTTGCAGCCATCACTTCCCGATTTTCTAACCCATGACAACACCATATCTTCTTCAACTTTCTCCATTTTTTAATAAAAAGTTTTGTGTGTTTTTTAGAGGAACTAAATTACTTGGTGAATTCTTATCCATTTTTTTTCTTAAAATAGGCATATCTTGCATTAATGAATAGTTGTTAGATTGGTAAAATCTTATTTTAAATTAAATATGAATTGAATGAATCAAGACCAGCTAATGTGAGTCTGATAAAAAGAAATAAGGGTTTTCTTGTTCATTGTCATCTTCTTCATAAAAGTCATGGTGTATAAATTGTATTCACTTTCTTAAAATAACATTTTTTTACGATATTAATGTTTTGTTATGAAATTGTTCATTTTTTTCCAAAAATAACATTTTTTTACGATATTAATGTTTTGTTATGAAATTGTTCATTTTTTTCCAAGTTGAATTTGGAAAATTTACTCACTTTTTAAAAAAGAACTTCCCAAATTTTATTTAAAAGAAGCAAAAATGAAGCAACAAATGTACAAAACACTATTGATGTCGGCCTCTCAATCTAAGACGGGAAAAATCTCTATTGATTTTTCCTAACTCACCACACTCATAGTAGGAGTAGGAAACACCATATACTAACAAGAATCTGAATATACTGAATAGTCACCATAACCAGAAAACCTCTAATACCGACCTGATACGTCTTGACCCAAGTTGTAGAAACCTTGTCCTAAATATCTTTCCTCGTACGTTTCTATAACTGCATGAACAATTATACTGAACCGAGGATGAAAACCCTCCTTAAAGATCCCCTACATTCAGATGAGGTACCATTGAAATCACAAGAAGTGCAACCTCTTGTTCGTTAAATTCCTAAATTCCTTGTGGCGCATAAGCTCAATTTCCATGACCACTTGCTCTTTGAAAAGAAGCTCCAGACAAGGTTGTCTGATAAGCTGCTACATTGATATTATAAGTCAAATTTCTAATGAATTGACAAATTCTTAGTCTCATAGGCATGAAATATCAATCTGAAATATCAAGTGCTCAAACTGACTTCACTTCTCTTCTTGCAAGTTAGAGGAAATGAACATGTTGGTCTAGTATCCACATCAAACCGCCACCACTTCATGGATAGGCCACACATGTGAAAAGTAGTGTAACCAATTTGTCGGGCTCCGCCAATTTCATATTTTGTAACATCTCATGACATCTCACAAGAAACTCACAGTTCTCTCCTTATCCATTGTGAAACTGAAGTGGATCTATCTCCTAGAACCTTTCAAACATTAGATATAACAGATCTGGGCATAACTTGTACACCAACACCTGACAAAGGCATAACATCAAGTCTAAAAGTTGTTGTTGCAGCTGGATAGCCTGTTGCATTCTAAAAACCTAGGTTTGGATGCTAAATCACAAGTCTGTCTTCCTTTCCTAGTCTAAAAATAGTCCAAAACACCTGGTAATCTACCGGTCTAAGTGATACCCTTAACCAAGTCAAATGCTTAGTCCAAAGAATTACTATTAAGAAAGACCTAAAAAACAGGTCGCTAAAAAAACCTCATGCGGTTGCTGTTCAACTAAATATTTTTTTTAAAGAAAGAGATCTCATGAGGTCGGTTGAATAAAAAAAAAATCCGCCAAATAATAATAGCGACTTGAAGAAAATTAAATCGAGTCACCCAACTATATATATATATATATATATATAGAGAGAGAGAGAGAGAGAGAGAGAGAGAGAGTTGTATCCTTTAGAATTATAATAGGGATTCTCTACTATTTCAGACAAACAGACACTTCTTTTGTTTGTTCTCCTTCATCCTCCTCCAATTGCACTAAAGTCCGTATGAAGATTCTTTGAAGGTTTCTTCTCCAAAAAAGTGTTGAAACGAACCACTATAACATGTATGATTTTAGATTGTGGCTTTATATAATATAGTTCATGTTTATATATATGTGATTGGATGCACTTGGAACAAAATTCAACGATCCTACAAACAAAGTGTTTAATTAAATTCTACAAGGTTCATTTTAAATTTAAAAAAAAAACATAGCGACCTAATGAGATCTCCAAAGATTTTTAAAAGATAAAAATATATTTATAGAATGACCTCCCGAGTTCTTTATTTCTAAATAATCATAAATTACTTTGACTAAAAAAAAAGACATCACTAGAAAATATTATAAAATTCAAAAAATGACGAACTTTGGATTATAAGAAAAGGTTTATAAATATTCTTCATCCATCTTTTGATCTAAAGATACCCTTGTACTCATCTTTTCGATTTAAAAATATCCTATCGTTTATCTTTTTAGCTTATTTTATAGGTTTGAAACTAACAATCATCTCTTTGTTTTTTATTTTTTTAAAAAAATATTTATTATGTGTTTAATGAAATAAAAAAGCAATATTTCTCATTATTTATCCAAACTCAAGAGGCCCATTTTTATTTTAATAAAAAAAAACTTTTGTAATTTTTTGCGCCGGCGATGAAGTCTGTATCCTCTCTACCGGCGATGATGTCCGCCGCAGCAACTCCTACGCTGGCGAATTTCACGGCCATGACTGCTTCACGGCCTGCGGTCCCCTCGATCCAGTGTAAGTTTCAAAATTCGCTTAATTTTTTATTAAAAAATCCATGTTAGGTTTTACCTTGATAAGCTCTAAAACACTTTATTAATTCCTTATTGTTAAATTGTGATTTTATTGTCTACTTTTGCTGCTATTTTTAATGATACTTCAAAGTTCAAATAATCTTGCTTGCTCAATAATTAATGAAATTTGCTATAGTATTAGTTATAATTGAGAAATTGTGTCGTTGTGGTAATGTTGTTAAGGTAAGTATTGAGATTTTAGTTGAATATTGGGGGAAGAAGTCGAGTGAACTGTTACAATCAGTAATGGAATCATCAGTTTATGGGAAAAAGGATCGAGAACATTTGTATAGGGTAAAGAGTATTAACAACATTAAATTATTGAGGGAACGTCGAATGCCCCTTTTATGGTTCTGATGGTTACTACCTTCTTATTTCGGTGTGGAGATCAGGCGGTTGAGCATATGATAGTAGTTGCAGGTCACTACCACCATTGTAGTGTCAAGCAGGATTTTTTTGTACTTCGTTTTGTATTTAACTCAATCACACAATATTGTGTATGTTCTCATTAGAAAGTTCTGAAAAACGTACAAAGTTCAATTTTTTTTTTGATGTGGTCCACTAATTTAGTTTACTTGCATGTTGATTCTTCACTTTGAGTCATACAAATATTGTTCATTGGACCTGTTCATTGGGAAAAAGAGTTTATAAATTCTAAGTAGGGGTGATTTATAATTAAAAGCTGATGCTTAGTTACTCTGTTCTATGAATTGGTCTTGCCAACTTAATTGTCTTGTCGATCAAATTTCTATTCCATGTTCCACAATATAAATATGATGATGTTCTATTAACTATAAACTTTATTATTCAGCAATTGCAAGTTTTAGGTTAAATATTAGGTGAAGGTTTGCATGAATAATGATGTTTGAGAACTTTTGGTATTAGCTTTAGAGTTTGTTTGGTTGACTTTTCATTTTTGGCTTATTATCCAAAAACTATAGAACTTATGATTTTTGTCTTATTTTTAGCGTTTTTGTTTAAAACTAAGTGCTTATAAGCACTTTTTTAACTTATCCAAACACTCCAAAAGTCAGTCCAAATACTTTTGAAGTGTTTTAAGCTAATTAGTGGACTTTTTGAAGTGTTTTTAAGTTAAAATAGCTTAAACACACTTCAAAAAGTCAAACCAAATGGGCTCTAGTCTTTTTTAAGGTTTCACTTAGTTGCAAGGATATTTCTCCCAAACCATAGACCCTGCCCTCTGTCCCTTCTCCACTTCTTTTCATTATTCATAATCTCCAAGTATCCTAACTCTACCCACAACCACAGACTCAACATCAACAACATAGAAGTCACACAAGCTGGAGGGTACAAACTTCCTTTTTAGCACATGTAAACGCAAGTCAGCTGTGTGCCTGTCATAATGCTTGCAATGACTATTTTATGTAATAATCTTTGTTTGCAGTCGTGAAAAGATAGCTCTGACTTGAAGCCAATATTCTTTCAAAATGCTTCATGATTAAAGTAGAACAAGTTTACAATTTGATTACTAAGATAATGGAAACACCAAGTATTTACAAGTATGTTAAATTAGTTTCATAAAGTTGGAAATTAAGTGAACTTTGAATCTTGAAAGTGACCTGTCATTGAGGTCGCTTTTTAGGTCTACTGTTTTTTAAGCAGTAGTAACTAATGAACCGTAGCTCCACCAGACTCACAGCTAAACTTTTATCTGATTCGAAAACTATCATTTGATTTTTTTCCTGGGATAGCCTGGTTGTAGGTGAATAAGTATTTTTTGAAAATGCACAGTTTCTGTTGGGATACTCCTGTATAAGATCGTTGTGTCAAATATTGTTGTTGCGGAGTTGTTTTGTCTGTTCTTTCAAAATGGACTGCTTCAATGGATATACATAATTGTTTCAATTCCTTTTGGCAGGTAACTTGCTGTTCTATGATAGACATCACGTTTACTCTCATAAAAAGTATTCCAAAAATGGAATTACCATTAAGTATACAGATCTCCCCAAGCACATCAGACCAGAAAAGGGATATTCTTCATCAAGTGTTCGAGGCACCATTTATTGTTCAAATCATAAGGAAAGAAATGTTGGCTTGCCTTCTGATCATATCGCAGTTGGTGCAAAAGTGATTTATGCTGCTGCTCCTGCAATGGGTCATAATCAGGTAAAGTAAATCTACTTACCATATGCATTGTCAAGCTAGCTTTGTGATTCCAGGGAATCATTTACTTCATTCTTCTCCTAGAGCTGTTGTGGAACCAACTCATGCGGAACAACTTTTATATCTCTTTTTTTGATGTCCACCATGAGAGTTAAACTAAAGCTATATATGGTGCTACGGTTTTGATCAAGTGTTTGCCTTGTATAACCATTTATGTCTTGAGAAGGAATCAACCCAAACTCTTATATCAGAGTTGCAACTAGAAAATTTCTCTTCTTTACAGCCCAAAGTTTGTTTGTTTTTGGTAGAAGAATCTCCTCAGGGGGTTCGAATTGTTTCAAGTGTCTTGATCAATTTAAATGGCAGTGAAATCTGAAACATAGAACTGTTATATGTCATAAACCTCAAAATATGCCGTCATCAAGTTCATTACAACCTCTATGAACTTCCTATCAAGTTTTGGCTGCCCATAGGGGGAAGCAATATTTTTTTTTCCGCCCATTTAATTGCAAAGATTAGCAGATTACTGCCTTTGCAGTTATTCTTTCTCTATACTCTCCTGTGTGTCTTTTTCCCACAGTTATCTTATTGGTTTCCCTACTGAGATATATTTTGAGAATTAGGTAGATAATGTTAATATATGTTCCCTAAGAAAAAGTTGTGCTTATTCTGTTCTATGTAGTTGCACGTCATTCTGTCGCCTGCATGTGCAAAAAGTAGATATTAATTCCAAGGTTCACTTATCTGCAATTGAACAAAGTTCTTGTAGGGAATGCCTAGATTTTTGCTCTTTGCAAGGTTCCAAATATTCCCTATCAGATGTCCAGAACTCATGTATGCCAGAGTTCTGAATCTCGATTCCAGTGACTGTTAAGTTAAATGTCCTACAATAGGATCCTTGTCTTTCCAGGAATAGTTCCTCCTTCAACATGAAACCTATTTAAATTTAGGGCATGTGTCACTTTTCGACTGGTTGGAGATCGACAGGTTTTTATTATAATTTGTCTATTCTTTTCCCTTTCAAAATACATCGTAGACATTTAAATCTTATTGGATCAGTCCATACAATACTTATGCAAAATCCTAAATTCAAGACACATTGGATCTAGTCAACATTTTCGGTCAATAAGTTCCAAATTGATCATTTAATTCAAAATTACACGACTTAAGTGAAAGCCAATGTCATGACCCAAATCGAAAGGACCGTGACCACCACTTAGTGAGCATCTACCCACCAAGCAAACCAACTCTTTTAATTATCATTAGGTAAGCAGTCAGAGGAGATGTTCCATTGTTCAAAGAATCTAACTTCAAGAATTTTAGTTTCAGGAACTGTCTCTCATGTCCCATTACGCACTGTGATTTGTTTGACTAAGTTTTCTTTCCCTGAATATGGGTGAATTAGGTGTTATATTTAATTTGGTTTTTCTATTTATCTTGAGACTTGAGTACCCTTTATTTGTATTGCTGAGCAGCTATGCACGGCCAAATAGTTAATGTTAACATAACGAGACTGGAACGTAGAAGTCGAAAGCTTCATAGTTTTATCTTCTGTTTTAGAGATGACAAAATATTCTCCAATTTCCTTACCTTTTTTTTCCAATTCTATTGGACGCCCCTGTAGGAACTCTTACCTTTGTTGCTTGATGTTCCTCTAACAGTAGTTTTGCAGCTTTTCTGAGGCATTCTCTCTTTTCCTAGCATGTCTGTTGTGTGGTTACATTGGACTAATAAATTGTGCCATTGCGATTTCTTGTTCTGTGAGATGCTGCCTGAATCATATGAATATATTGACTTTGATTCTATTTAAGTGTGACAGTTTGTTGCTTAATAATTTTGTTTAGACTAGATTTCACTTGCAAAATATCTTTGGGGAGAAATGCGCCATTCTATCTTGAACTTTTCACTCCTATGACCTTGCCCCTTAATTTTTCTGGCTAAAGTTGTTGATATAGCTTTGAGTTTTCAGGTTCCTACAGTGCAAGGATCCCTAATCAAAGTACGTAGTTGGATTTCATAGAACAACTCCTTTTATTTTTACTGATTTTTGTTACTATTCTGTTGCATGATTTCTTTAGGGTAAGAACTGCGTAAACTTCACCATCCTAACATTTAGCTTAAATCTTTTGTTGATTCTCTTTACTAGGTCTTTGTTTTAGGGAATATCTATTTCTTGGAATTCAGTCACTAAAAATTTTCAGGAATCACATCCAGAATGCAACTCTAGAGTTCCTGCAATTTTGACAGCTCTGGAAAAGATGAATTTGACTTCAAAGGTATGCCACAAACACAACTACAATTATTTGTCAGTGCTGATTCTTGTTTTTATTGTTTTCACCAGTGATGGTAAAAGACAAACACATTGGATATCTCTTGATGAGGAAAATAAATTTGGGATAAAATGTGAGATAATTTTATAAAAATTACGCTAGGTAAACGAAAAATGAGGTCTCCTAAAATCATGCTAATTAATTAGCATAATCTGTCCGCTGAGGCCCTATGTCAGCACATATGCTATTTGTTTTCTGACGCTACATGAAACAAACTGAAGCTGCGACTAGTAACTTTCTCTTTGACGAAGTGCCAATCAATTTCATTTTATTTTGTTCAGTCATGTTGAACATGATTCTGAGGCTCTAAGCTATACTGATTGCAACTTTATTGTGGAAGCTAGTAGAAGGCATTGACTCGCTTCATCTATCCATCTGTGTACGGGTTGAAGCTAGTAGGAAAGTGCAATCCCGTAAAGCGAGGGTCTCAGTCACTAATTATATGCCTCGCCAACCCCAAATACTTAAACTCGTTCTTAAGAATAGCTTGACAGCTTCCTCGGCAATGCAAAGCTCAGTGAGGCATGCATGAAGATAGGCATACATCGAAAATCTATCCATGACCACCATAATAGTGCATAATCTCCGGACTTCGGCTAACATGTGATAAATTCTATAGCCTTGCTCTACCATGGATCTCCGTAACTGGCAATAGTTCCCAAGTCCTCCAGGTTGTTGTTGCTCAGCATCCTGTTGACATAAAAGCCAAACTTGCATGTAACACTCAGTGTCATCCAGTATGCACACCGATAGTTAACCGACTAAACCAAGCCTCTTGCCTGGATCACCATCCCAAATGGTGTCATTACTCTCCTACATGATGTGCCACCTAATGACACTCCCATTATAGCTATATAGCTAAACCTTGTGTGAGCTACCTCCTATTCTTAAGTGTTAGCAATATACAGGAAGAATTTTATAGGAGCTACCATCCTACGCTAGAGTGAAGCAGTTTCTACTAGGAACTTAGAGATATTATAAAGTCAGATCTGGTGAATTTTCCTTTGTCATAGGACCTTGAACACTATGGTGATCATAGGAGGCAAGAGAATCCTAGTAGAACTCTACCACTTTTTTGGGCGGGGGAGGGGGGGGGGATTTGGTTCTGATTAAAACGTCCTAAACCTTCATGCGCACTAGCAAGATGCATATAGAGATTTTATAAAACAGCTATACAACTAATCAAGCTATCTTGTGTTCCAGTTTCGAGGATCAGATGTTGTTGAAGTGCAGAATTTCAGACCAGCTACAACAGATGACATAGGAAGTGTTCATGTTGGGCCCTATATTTCAGGGCTTGAGAAGGTAGCATAGCCATAAGGTTTGGTAATTCTTCTTGTTAATGTTGTTGTACGATAATTCAAAACTTCTGTGGTGGTGTGTTTGATTGATGGAAGTCACTTTTCAGTAAAATATTTTCCATGACGACAACATTTTGGTTTCTAGAAAATGTTATCCATCAAAATGAGAAAAATGACTTTCCTCATATATCGATGCAAGTCATTTCCGAACTTCTATTTTACTTCTAACTTCATATCTTTTATTGGAGACTATGAAATAAATTTTTAGCTTTATGTTATTTATTTCAACACCTTTGCATTATTGATATTTACTAGTAAATTTTTTAACCAAAGCATTACCTGGTTTGCGAAGATTATTATTAATCCTTTGATGGATCTATGTTTTTCTGAAACTATTTTCCACTCACCAGAAAACATTTTCTTGAAAAATTGTTACCATGGAAAATGACTTCCATCATACAAACAAACTTTGAATTCGATCTAAAAAGTTACATTTCCTTAATATTTTCAATCCATGCGATCATGGTACGGGTTTATATTTTGGTTCGTAGATAAAGATAATCTCATGCTTGGCATTCCTCTCTTTTTTTTTTCAATTTTGGGGTTTTTCTTAAAAGTCATCTATTATTTTGATGTTACATGGAGATTTGGGTTTGAAAAGTCGATATTGGTACGTATTCTACATGGCCGTTTTTCACTTTTAGTGGGATTTATTCTATCTTAAAGTAGTATGTGAAGCACCCATGCCCATGTCATTGCCATTCACTAAGAGTGCACCATGAATGTGAAGACTCCATATAGTATAAAATAATGTTTTTATTTGTAACGTCTACATGCGTAATTTTGTCATATACCGTGAAGAGGTTAGCATAAGGACTTCTTACCTTATTTTTGGAATTTGTTCTTTAAAAAAGTTGTAACAGGTGGAGAAATGTTGGGTCCCCTATTTTTGCTCAGGCCTGCATGGATTTCAAGAGACTAGGTCCATCGAGACAACTCTCTTTCATGTATTTTAGGTTTACCTCGTTCTTTGTTAACACTTACACATGCTATGGTTTCACATTCATAAATTGACTTAGGACATGGCTAAACCATCGCAAACGTCATTTCTCTCATTTTATCCTCAATGTGTGCTTTATCTAAATAGTATTAGTTGTAAAAGATTTAGTAACAATACTTTTTTATATAATTTTAATTTTAGGAAAATAAAGAAATTGATAATTTGTGATAGGAAATTGAATGGTTGTACTCTGATATTCCTAACTTGTCCATTCCTTCTGAAACTGAGGGAATGTTTTCCACATCATTTTTACTTTGCATAATTGTTGTCATCATCCTTACTATTGTTACTGTTCCTATTGTTCTTTGTTATTTGTGATATCATTGTAATAATTGTTATTGTTTATTTATTATAGTAGTAGTATTATCATCATCATCTTTGTCATCGCCGTTGTCACCATTAATTTCTCATCCTATGTTCTCTTGATTTGTTGACTATCATTTGCAGGCTATGGATCAAGCTTTAGAGAAAGGTCTAATTTTCATTGATGGATCTGGACCCACATATGCTACTTCCACAGTAAGAATATATCTCTTACGGTAACTCTTCCTCTTTCTGATGCTAGTCTCTACCATATTTAACTTTATGATGTTAACACACATGCGTCACATTACACTTATTTTTAGGTTATTTTTTCCCTTTTCCAAACTATTTTGGTGTTTTCTGCTGGGTGTTCGTCAGCCATTGTAACGACCCATTAGGTCGTTTTGGGTACTTTAACTTCATATTTCATAAAAGACTTTTTCGATAAATTCTAAATAGGTATTTTGGACTATTTGTAACTATAGTTATATAACTAATGAGTTAATTTTAATAATTAATTTAGTCGGTGGTTAAAGAAAAATAACATTAAAGTTAGTAGGGAGTCATTTTTATCACTTTTATAATTGGTCATGTATAATAATTTGGGCAAATAAATCATCTGTAAAAGAAAGAAGAGAGAAAACTAGGCGAGAAACTTTACCTGCAGCGTCTAACAAGGAAGACAGACATCGAGCTAATGTTTTGAATCTTCAACGTCCTTATTTAATGGTAGGGGGTTAAGTATTATACTATAATATTTCATGGTTAGATATAAATTGAAAGTGGGTGTTAGCGGATGCGATGAGAGTTTGGACTTCGATAAGAAAGTGAGGGCAATAATGAATTGGTTGATGAATTAATGATTAGTCAATCTGACGGATGATATGATATATTTGGCTTATAGTATAATGATAAATTTGGGTTAAAGTTGTTGCCACTAGTTTTCGAAGTCAATGACTTTAATCTTGAATTTTATTACGTTGTCATCATATTATAAATTGAGTTTTAATATATTGAGATGTGTAATTAAATATTAGGTGTATTGTATATTTAGAATATCATTAAAATGATGATAATTAGAGCAATTGAGACTTATCCTTAGGCTTTAACTTTAGGAAAGTGACTATAGATTTGTGTGAGTTTTTGGGTCTAGGCTAGACATATAGTAATATGGGTGTCTATAAACTAATTTACTTATGAATTATGCATGTTTAATAGATTGGAAACGTTCGGAGGCATTGAGGAAAGGAAAAACATTGGAAAATTAGCTTGCTCGACTTCGATTCCTCTGTGGATGTAGGTTATGGATTATTTTATGCAATAGATAGACTCTTAATAGTGACTGATAATCATTGGTGATATTGTGAATTTCCCTATGTACTTGGTTGTAAGGTTTGGACAATCTATGTGTTTGTGATTGGTCTGAAATCTTGTCACTGTCAAATTTATAATCTTGAATCTTCTCTATTGAAGTGATGCCTTAAATAAAGAAGGTTTGATGAAATATTGTTCATGAAGTGAAAAGTGGTGATAATAAATGATAAACTAATGATATATTTGGATCGGATTCCACGAGTCGGTACGATGTTATTGGATCGGGTGTCATGTTCCAACACGGAAACATTAAAGAAAGACATATATAAGTACGTGACGCTTGGATGTTATATATGTTTTCCTTTAATATTGCCGGAACGTGACACCCGATCCAATAAAATCGTGCCAACTCATGGCATTCGGTCCAAATATATCGTTAATTTATCATTTATAATCACCACTTTTCACTTAATTAATAATATTTTACCAAGCCTTCTTTATTCAAGACATCACTTCGATAGAGAAAGTTCATGATTATAAAGTTCACGGTCTAAGGATTTCAAATCAATCACAAACAACACATAGATTATCCAATTTACATAACCAAGTACATGAAGAAATTCACAATATCACTCAATAACTTCAATCACTATTAAAAGTCTATCTATCACATAGAATAAACCTTAACCCACCTCTACCAAGGATTGAAGTTGAGCAAGCTAATTTTCCAAAGTTTTTCCTTTCCTCCATGTCTCCGAATGTTTCCAATCTATTAAACATTCATAAGTAAATGAGTCTATAGACATCCATATTACTATATGTCTAGCCTAGACCCAACAACTCTCACAAATCTAGTCACTTTTCTACAGTTCAAGCTTAAGGGTAAGTTTCAGTTGCTCTAATTATCATCACTTTAATGATATTCAAATTATTTAATACACCTAATATTTAATTACATATCTCAATATATTAAAACTCAATTTAAATATGATGACAACGTAATAAGATTAAAGTCACTGACTTCGAAAACTAGTGACAACAACTCTAACCCAAATTTATCATATCATCAGTCAATGATTGACTAATCATTAATCCATCAACTAATTCATTTTCACTCTCGCCTAGTTTTCTTTCGTCTTTCTTTTATAGATTATTTCTTTACCCTAATTATTATACATGACCAATTATAAAAGTTGTAAAAATGGGTTATTACTAATTTTAATATTATTTTCTTCAACCCTTGACTAATTTAATTATTAAAACTATCTCATTAATTATATAACTATAATTACAAATAGTCCAAAATACCCATTTAGAATTTATTGTAAGAGTCTTGTGAAATAAGAAGCTATAGTACTAAAAAAAAACCTAATGGGTCATTACACTAAATACCAATTTACCCATTGTTCGTCCTCGAACGATCAAAACAAGGTGATGGTAAGAAAATGTACCTAAATCGACAAGAAGATGTGATTTACCTTTCTTGCATATTAGCATCTACTCTCCTAAGTAGACTCTTCAACATATGATTCTTCCACTGAACCTTGATGAATGCAATCTCCTTTGATGACCTTAACTTGCGGACGTCCCTATCTAGAATAGCTCAGACTATCCACCGGTCTGAAGGTAAAATGCAGTACTTAGATCCAATCTAGTTCCTAATTCAGCCTGCAAGGTCCTCTTAAAGTTAGAAGTAAATTGTGTACCACTATCTGATATGATGGAGATCAGAACTCCATGCAATTGAACAGTCTCACGGATATAGAGTTTGGCTTAACTTCTCTGCATTATAAGTCACCTTGACCGGAATGAAGTGAGTAGACTAAGTTAATCTGGGAACAATTACCCAGATAGAATCAAACTTACCAATGTCTTTGGAAGACCAACCACGATAATCATTGCAATTCTTTCCTACTTCCATTCAAGAATGGACATTCTCTGAAGTGTACCTCTAGGCCTCTGATGCTCGTACTTTACCTGGTGACAATTTGGGCATTAGGCAACCGAATCAACAATGTAAGCTTCATTCTACTCCACTCGATAATGTTGTTCCAGATCACGATACATCTTGGTTGCACCAGGATGTATAGAATACCTCGAACTATGAGTCTCTGCAAGGATAGTATGAGTCAAATCATCAACACGATGCACACATACTCACCCCTTAATTCAGAAGACGCCTTCCTCATCAATCACAACCTCTTTAGACTCTTCTAGCACCATGTCTCGAATTTGGCTCAGCTTCTCGTCATCAAACTACTCTCCTTTAAGCTTGTCAAGAAAAGATCTTGCCTCCACACAAGCCAAGAATCCTCATTTCTGAATTACTTCCAGTCTCATAAAGTCATTAGCTAGAGTTTGAAGCTCTCTACCTATGGGCGTTTAGAAACCTGTAAGTGGCTAAACTCCCCATGCTCCCTGCTTTTCTACTTAGGGCATTAACCGCAATATTAGTTTTCTTGGGTAATACAGAATAGTAGTGTCATATTCTTTAAGTAACTCCATCCACCTCTTTTGCCTCAAATTCAAGTCCTTCTGAGTGAACACATATTGTAAACTACGATGATTTGTATACATTTCACACTTGACCCAGGTAGATAATGCCTCTGCTGCTTCAATGCACAACTGCAGCCAACTTCAAATCATGGGTCGGGTACGTTCGTGCACTTTCAGTTGTCTTGAAGCATAGGCAATTACATTGCTCTCCTACATTAGCACTGCACCTAAACCAGAATAAGATGCATCACAATAAACAATGAAATTCTTACCTTCCACAGGCAAGGCAAGAATTGGTTCAGTAGTCAACAAGGTCTTGAGTCGCATGAAGCTCTTTTCACACTCATCCGACCATACAAAGGGAACATTCTGCTTGGTCAAGTTGGTCAGTTGGGAAGCGATGGAAGAAAATTCCTTAATGAATCCACGGTTGTAGCTGCTAAACCATCAAAACTTCTTACCTCTAAAACATTAGTAGGCCTTACCCAACTATTCACTGCTTTGATTTTAGTGGGATCCACCATCACTCCAAACCACGTGCCCTGAAAAGGACACTGAATCAAGCCAAAACTCACACTTGGAGAATTTGGGGATAAAGCATTTTCTCCATTAACAACCCCAATATAATTCTCAAATGCTCTTCATGTTCTTTCTTGCTCTTGGAGTAGATCAGTATGTCATCAATAAATACAATAACGAAGAGATCCATATATGGCTTAAAAATTCTATTCATCTGGCTCATGAAAGACATTACTAAGAACTCATAATGTTCATACCTTGTTCGAAAACAGTCTTTGGCACATTCATTGCTCGTATTTTAGTTGATGAAAATCGTATCTCAAATCAATTTTTGAGAACACACAAGCACCCTGGAACTGATCAAACAAGTCATTAATGCGAAGAATGGGGTACTTGTTCTTAATAGTTACCTTATTCAACTACCTATAGTCTATGCATATTCGAAAACTACCATCCTCCTCCTTCACAAATAAATCTAGAGCACCCCAAGGAGGGGCACTTGGTCTAATAAAGTCTTTACCTAACAACTCCTGAAGTTGGGCCTTGAACTCTCTCAACTCAGCTGGGGCCATTCTATAAGGGGAATGGAAATGGGGCGAGTCCCCGACTCCATGTCAATACGAAAATCAATATCCCTATGAATTGGTATACCCGGCAGGTCTGCAGGATAAACATCCACAAACTCACGAACTATCAAAACATACTCAATCGATGGCACTTTGGAAGTATCATCCCTGAGATATGAAAGTTGAACAACCCTTATTCACCAAACTCTTAGCACGAAGAAAAGAGATAATGTGAACTGGGGTGAAACATAGTCACCCTCCCATACCAGCGGATTTATCCCAGGCTTAACCAAAGTTACAGTCTTAACATTATAATTTAAGATAGCAAAATTTAGCAAAAGCCAAGCATACCAGAATTACATCAAAATCAACCATCTCCAGTGTAATCAAATCTACGTAAGTTTTGCTCCCCATAAAAGTCACAAGGCAAGACCTATACATCTTCTCAACTAACACACACTCGGCGACAGGAGTAGAGACACGAATAGGCATGTCAAGCAAGTCACAATGCAAATCAAGTCCATTAGCTAATAAGGGAAAATATAAGAAAATGTGGGTCTAGGATCAAACAATACAAAAGTCATGCGATCACAGACCAGAAGAGTACATGTGATAACAACATTAGATGCCTCTATCTCTGGCCTCCTAGGGAAAGCATAACAATGGGTCTATCGCTTGTCTATCCATTGCCTCTATCGGGCTGCGTCCAGTAGTTTCACCTGCTTGCCACCTTGGTTGAACTGGTGACCATGATTACCTTGGCCACCACGTCCTCCAGAATGACAACCTCTACCATGACCACCCCTACCTCTAACTGCTGGAGATTTGTAACTCTAATCATACTGAGGTTGGCTCTGCCTTGGACAATATTTCCTAATATGCGCAGTCTCACCACATCCATAGCAAGTTCTGGAGTCGAGAGTAGGTCTCTATGAAGACGAAAAAGACTGAAGATAACCCCCAAACACAGAAAAAGGCTTACTAGTTGGCGACGGACCCTCAACTGGAACTTGCAATGAAGAATGATGAGGACGGGGTGGATAACCCCCAAAACTCCGCCTCCAAAGTAAGAACCACTAACCTCACTTTTTTATGGAAGTTCTTAAATATTGACACCTTGGTAAAGTCATCTTACTTCACCTTCTCTACCTCAATCACAAAATCAACCGCTTCTTGTAAAGATTTTGCAAAAGCAACCTGTAAAGCTGGAATCTGCAAATCTTACCGCAGTCCCTTCACAAAGCGGCGAATCCGCTCTTGTGGACTGAAGCAAAGCTAAGTGGCATATCTGCATAATGCACGAAATTTGGCCTCATAGGCTGCAACCGACATCTTTCCTTGCTCTATGTTCAAGAACTTATCTCTCCTTTTGTCCCTCAAACTCCGAGTATATACTTCTCAATGAAGAATCTAGAAAATGTTGCGCAAGTCATAGGTGATGCCTCGACACTCAACATGAACTGCCACCACAATTTAGTATCCTCTTGAAACTGGTAGGTCAGAGCTTCAGATTCAGTACCCTTGAAGACCAAAGGTTTCAACTTTAAGAACTTAATAAAGAGATCATGATGGTCACTAGTCATTATAGGCCCTGTAGTTAATCGAGGAAACATGCATGTTTCCAAGGACGCATCCATGCGGGGAGCCACAATAGCTGCATGTTTTACTCCTTGAACTTAAGTTGCTGGTGCAGAAAACACTTGGATGCCTGGCCTTGATCGGATAACTCGCTTATATAAGTGAGAACCTGGTTGATTATCTCTGGAGTAGACTGGGGTGGTGCTTCCTGCTCATGAATCTGCTCATAGCATATCTAGTGTTTTCATTAGTATTGTCCGGCTTAAACGAATCATAGCTACAAATATGCCCCTCCGTTGAGAAGTCACCTTACATAGCAAAAAAGATGACTATCTGCTTCTGCATTCCTTCCACATAGATGGCAGATAATGCAAAGGTGTATTCCTCCTCTGCGGTCTCTCTTGTGTGAAGCGGACCAACTTAACTACGAATCAAACAAAACACATCACTTTGTATGGTGTCTTGGTTTCCATAAATGCTTCCAGGGCCACTGAACATTAAGGTGGTTGTTCTGATTCCTCGTATAATTTGCTGTCTTGACTGAAAAGATCCCTGTACTGTCTCTGAGCCACCGTAACCTATCTTGTTCTAGTGAGACTCCTTTTGAAGAAATTGAGAATGTTGAGGAATTCTATGAATCCTGACATATCCTAAGTCATTTAGAGGCCTTCTGACACTAAGATCCCAGCCTTGGTTACTCCAAACTTCAGTTATTTTAGCTTTTTGTTGTTGATGTAGTATGAGAACAACTGGAAATAGAATCCTGAGGGCATCTCCAACCTTAAAATCTATTTACTCTCCAAATATAGAGTTCTCTATTTTTTTTAGACAACCAACTCCAGCCCAATCCTCTATTTTACTCTCTAAAAAGGAATCTTCTCCTCTCTCCTCAGCATGTTCTGTTTTAGTCTCTTCTTATTTCATGATATAAATTTTTTCTTTCTTTTTCCAAAAAAATCACTTTATATAATTTTCATACTATTTCAAAATTTTTATTTAATATAAATTTATACTTTATTCTACATTTCTAACTAACATAAATTGCAAGAAAATATTATACATATAGTATACTAATTAATGGGAAAACTCAAATAAATGTGAAATACCTAAATCATTACTATGGAATAATTAGACCTAGTATAAATGCTTGGCTTCCTAGAATAACTAGGGTTAGCTTACCTGTGATGACTGATGTATTTTGTGGAGTTGGATGGTATCCAAACTTTGATTCAAGATTTTTAAGGGTGTTTTCAAGTGGATTGATTCTATTAAAGGATATCCTATAGTTCAGGAGTGCTATTTAAGTGCACTAAGTAGTGTTGTTGATATCTGTCAAATTGTTCTTGTTGGTACTTTTTAGTTGTATCTTCTCTATATCTCTTTAAATTGCTTTCTTAAGTTCTAATTAATCCTACCTTAAGTTACATCATGACATTTTAGGCAAGCGCCAAATTTGTAGGACATCATGAATGAGGATTAATCAGAAAACTCAGATCAGAAAAGCTGGTTGCTTCTTCAATGAGTCTACAATATCATCCTAATGAGGCACAAGTGGTCATATATGGTGCTTTATATTGATCAACTAAACATATGGAGATACTATTTCATTATTCATTATGCATGATGATGTAGGAGTGTAACTATGAAAGCTCAGCCCTGTGCATAACCCCATAGACATTAAAATTCCATTTTAGTAAATTTCATGCTCGAAGTTCTCTAATATTTAATGAAATAACCATTCTTAATCAGGAAAGTTTTTGAATACGTATGAGCTAATAGGTTCCTAAAATTATTGAGTTCCGTCAGAAAGATTTAACAACAAGTGTTCCTATGGCAATGTGAACTCTGATCTTGATATAATATGATGCAGACGTTCCAAGAGTCGTTATTGGCAGCTGGAGCTGGGATTTCCTTGGTTGATTCAGTGGTAATGTATCCGTCTAAGCTGTTAGTAATATTTCAGTTTACTGGGAATACTTCGTTTAATGTAGCAATCAGTTCAGGGTGCGTTTTGTTGGTAAACTTCTGTCTCTCAAAGCTGGATTAATTGTTTCATCTGATATTTCAGGTTGCAGCATCCAGAGTAAGCAAAGATCCTCCTGTCGCTTTTGCACTAATTCGACCTCCTGGTCACCATGCTGTTCCGAAGGGGGCCATGGGCTTTTGTGTGTTTGGAAATATTGCTATTGCTGCTCGTTATGCTCAAAGAATGCATGGATTGAAACGTGTTTTTATCATAGACTTTGATGTTCATCATGGAAATGGAACCAATGACGCCTTCTATGAGGACCCAGATATATTTTTCCTTTCAACTCACCAAGTAAGCTACACATTACTGAACAAATTGCTTAGGAAATATTGACATTTTTACCTCTGAATCAACTGCTATTATAAAATGTAGTTTGTATGAACGAAAGATCATTTGGTTTTATCTAATAATTGAGCCAAATCTAGTGATCCACAAAAATGATTATTCTTGACACTGTTCAGTTCAAGGGTGCTTGGGACTTGGTGATTACTCCTCTGGAAATTTATTTGTTACAAATGAGCAGAAATAAAACACATCAATTATGATTGTCGTCACGTCCCAAAATAGTAGTATTATTTTGTAATCTTTTAGTTTCGTATCTTCAATGTTTGTTGTTATCTGTTGCTTCATTTGCCTTGTATCTTCTTATTATTAGATAGGGGGATATGATTAGACATGACATGTGCCAGCTTTAGCTTACTGTGGACATGACCCTAGATAAGAAAATGTGGAGGGCGAGGATTAGGCTAGAAGGTGATAGGTAGCAGAGTGTTGTCATTCTTTGTGTGGAAGATGCATGGGGCTACCCCTCTATCCGCTTCTCCTTATTAGTAGTATTATTTAGTAATCGGCGCAGCACTGTTCAGTTCAAGGGTGCTTGGGACTTGGTGATTACTCTTCTGGAAATTTATTTGTTACAAATGAGCAGAAATAAAACACATCAATTATGATTGTCGTCACGTCCCAAAATAGTAGTATTATTTAGTAATCATTTAGTTTCGTATCTTCAATGTTTGTTGCTATCTGTTGCTTCATTTGCCTTGTATCTTCTTATTATTAGATAGGGGGATATGATTAGCGATGACATGTGCCAGCTTTAGCTTACTGTGGACATGACCCTAGATAAGAAAATGTAGAGGGCGAGGATTAGGCTAGAAGGTTGATAGGTAGCAGAGTGTTGTCATTCCTTGTGTGGAAGATGCATGGGGCTACCCCTCTATCCGCTTCTCCTTATTAGTGGTATTATTTAGTAATCGGCGCAGTTCCTTTTCTTCAATGTGTAATACTATCTGTTGCTTCATTTGCCTTGTATCTCGTATTTTGCTGTCATATTTTTGTGCTGCCACGTAACCGGATTATCCTCTTTTCTTTCGAGCTGAGGGTTTATCAGAAACAACCTCTCTACCCCACAAAAGGTGGGGGTAAAGTCTGCCTACATGCTACTCTCTCCAAACCCCACTTGTGGAATCACACTGGGTATGTTGTTGTTATCTTCTTTTACTTACTACATTACAAGGAAACAACCCACCCTTGCTACTGCGTTCCTCCTTTCACCTCAACCAAACATTTTGTTTAGAGGAAAATAAGATTGCTTTCATTATATGCTAGCTATGCACCTCGATGTGTAGAATTAATAGTCTGGAACTTAACAATTGCACGGATTTTTATCAGTTATGCTCACTTATCTTTGGATCGATGTAGGCTGGAAGTTATCCAGGAACTGGTAAGATAGATCAAATTGGTTGTGGAAGTGGTGAAGGATCAACACTAAACCTCCCTTTACCTGGAGGATCCGGTGATACAGCAATGCGAACAGTTTTTGATGAAGTTATTGTACCTTGTGCTCAAAGGTTCAAGCCAGATATAATCCTTGTTTCAGCTGGGTAATTTTCTATTCAGTCAAGAAGATAGTCTCAACATTCGGAATATAAAACAGAACATATGATTCTAGCACAGTTCCTTTTACTTTTCTTTACTGTTCTCTACTGTGTGGTTCCTTTTTCTTTTGACGTTAATAATGGGTCATGTATTATGCTTGTGTTGTCTGCTAAACTAGCAATGCAATGAGGTCGGAATATTTGGTCTATTCACTACTATCATGCCTCATATATTCCGTTTCTGGTCTTGTAATGAGGTCGGATATTTGATCTATACAGCAATTCTAACGTGTCGTCTAAAATTTTCAGGTATGATGCCCATCTGTTGGATCCACTTGCCAGCTTACAGTTCACAACAGGAACATATTACATGCTAGCCTCCAGCATTAAGCAACTTGCTAAAGATTTATGTGGGGGACGTTGCGTGTTTTTCTTAGAAGGGGGATATAATCTCAGCTCTCTGTCAAATTCAGTTGCAGAATCATTTCGTGCTTTTCTTGGTGATCGGAGCTTAGCTTCAGTGCTCGATGATCCATCCTACTTGCACGAAGAGCCATTGAAGAAGGTGAAGCAGATTATAGAAAAAGTGAAGCACATACATTCCTTTTGAAAGCTTATATTGGCAGTGGTCTAGAATTATTATACAGCTTTGTATAGGACACCATGACTTTTCTATAATTTGTATACAGCTTTGTTTAGTATATACGATATAAAATATACTGATGTCGTAAATTCGTAACAAAAATTTGTTTAAAAGTACAAGCTAAAATTGATGAACGTCCATTCTGTTTAATTATTTCTTTCTTAGATAACAAATGCTTATATATTGTATGATCCTGCAGAAGAATTGATGTGTATATATATATATGAAGGAAAAATGCAACTTTGGGTATTTCCTCTTCATTGTAACTGTTTTTTTTCATTTTTATTTTTTATTACCTCTTAAGTTGGTTTATGAAAATAAAAAAGAAATCCATCAAGGGTATTTTAGTGATTCGTCTTTTGATTTTTGTTCCCACTTAGGTACAGTGCTATATTATGTTATGATATGATATGATATGATGATTCTGTCCTATAATATAGTCCATGATATTTTATGGATATCTAGAATTCCAACGTATTCTTTTCCCAAATCTTTTATGAATGCCCATTAAGACATTAGTTAAAGAGACAATTGGCTTTGATAGCCAAAATGACTCATTTTAGAGGTCAAACAAGCCCCGAAGCAAGTAAATCCTCCATTTTACTGATTTTCGTGTGTTATAGTCCATGGATTTTTGGCGATTCAGAATTTCGACATCTATTTTGTACAAATTTTTCATGGAAGTCTGTTAAAACGTTATCTATGGATTTGATTTGCCTAAACAACCAAAACGGCTCATTTTTTAAGGTCAAGCAAGCCCCAAAGCAAGTAAACTCCATTTTGCCAATTTTGGTGTACTTCATGGATTTTTCGTTATCTGGAATTCCAATGTCTTTTTTGCCAAATATTCTGTTGATGTACGTTAAGACGTCATCTATGGATCCAGTTAACCCTGATTGCCTAAATAGACCATTATGAAGATCAAACGATCCCAGAAAAGGTAAACCCCTCATTTTTTTTATTTTCATGTGCTATAGTCCACGATCTTTTACAATGATCATGAATTTCGACGTCTTTTTTGCCCAAAATCTTTTGTGGACCTACTTGAAGACGGTAGCTATGGTTACAGTTTTCCCTAATGGCCAAGACGACCCATTTTGAAAGTACAAGCGAGTTTTGGTGATATAAAATACCGACGTTTTTTTTGCCCATTTTTTTGTGAAAGCCCGTTAGACATTATATATGGAGATATTTGATCTTGATGGCCAATACAACTCATTTTCAAGATCAAACGATCCTTGAATTAGGGAACCCTTCATACCGATTTTGGTGTACTATAGTCCATGAATATTTGGTGAAATAAAATTTTGACATACTTAGCCCAAATTTTTATGGACATCTGTTAAGACATCATCTATGGAGCCGGTTAGACCTGACGACAAAAACCGCCCATTTTGAAGATCAAATGTGCCCCGCAACAGGTAAACCCCACATTTTATCGATTTTCTTGTGTTATAGTCCACGATCGTTTTTCGGTGATCCAAAATTCCAACATTTTTTTCTCCCAAAATTTTTGTGGACGTTTATTAAGAGGTATGATATTGAGCTAGTTGGCCTTAACGGCCAAAACGATACATTTTGAAGGTTAAACGAGCCCAGAGCAGGTAAATCCCCCATTTTATCGATTTTTGTGTGTTATAGTCCATGGATTTTGGGTGATACAGAATTTTGATGTCTTTTTTAATCAAATTTTCATGCACGTCCCTTGATACTAAGCTTGTAGGCCTAATGGTTAAGACGACCCATTTTCAAGGTCAAACGAGCCTTGAAGCTTGTAAACCCCATTTTGCCAATTTTTGTGTACTATAGTCAATGGAGTTTTGGTGCTTTGGAATTATGACGTCTTATTGGCCCAAATTTAGTGTGGAAATCCTTCAAGACGGTATCTATGGATCCAGTTGGCCCTGACAGACAAAACAACCCATTATAAAGGTCAAACAAGCCCCGAGGCAAGTAAACCCCTCGTTTACCAATTTTTGTGTGTTATATTCCATAATCTTTTTTTTGTGAACCAGAATTTCGACATCATTTTCGCCTAATTTTTTTTATTGATGTCTGTTAAGATGTTATCTATGGATTCAGCTGGCGCTGACTGCCGAAACAACTCATTTTGAATGTCAAATGAGCCTCGAGGCAGGTAAACCCCCAACTTTACTATTTTCGTGTGTTATAATTCATGGATTTTTGGTGATCCAGAATTTCTACGTCTTCTTTGCTCAATTTTATTGTGTACGTACGTTAAGACATTAGTTATGGAGTTAGTTGGCCTTGACAACCAAAATTTTTTTATTTTTGTGTGTTATAATCCACAATCTTTTGTGGTGATCAAGAATTCTAACGTCATTTCTGTCCATACTTTTTGTTCACGTCCGTTAAGATTTAGTTATGGAGTTAGTTGGCCTTGAAAGCCAAAACAACCTATTTTGAAGGTGAAATGAGTCTCACAGTGGTAAACCCCCAATATAGCCGATTTTTGTGTGCTATAATCCATGGTTTTTGGTGATCCAGAATTACGACATATTTTTTCTTCAAATATTTTGTGGACATTCGTTAAGACGTTATCTATGAATCCAGTTAGCCCTAACAGCAAAAACGGACCATTTTAAAGGTAAAAAAAGCCTCGAAACAGGTAGACCTCATTTTACCAATTTTTATGTATTATAGTCTATGGAGTTTTGGTGACCGGAATCCCGACGTCTTTTTTGCACAAATTTTGTATGGACATCCGTTAAGGTGTTATATATAGATATAGTTGGCCCTGACGGACAAAACCACCCATTTGAAAGGTCAAATGATCCCTGAAGCGGGTAAACCCCTCATTTTGTCAATTTTCATGTGCTATAGTCCACGATCTTTTATGGTGATCGATAATTCAACGTCTTTTTTCCCAAATTTTTGTGGACTTACGTTAAGGTCAAACGAGACTAAAGTGAGCCCATGGTAGGTAGACCCTCCCCCCCCCCCATTTTGTCAATTTTCATGTGCTATAGTCCATGGATTTTTAATGATCCGAATTTCAACGTCTATTTGACTCAAATCATTGATTACTATATATATGTCCAGGATATTCTCTAATACACTTTCCTCCTCAATCGGGGTTGCTTCTTTCCAGATCTACAAGAAAGAATAGAATTTGAAAGGAATGTTTTTGGATCGAACATAATTAAATAGACAAGAACTTCCACTTGCATGTCCAATATAATATTTTTCGTAACCACTAACATGTAAAATGAGAAGCCAGACTTCTAGGAGTACATGGTAAGAAAATATCAGATACCCTTGGAACTCGGGAGAGGAAGAGGAAAAAGTACAACCGTATTTCAAGCCAATGACGTGGACAAGAAGATAAGGGGAGACATGGTGTTAGGAGATTCAGCTACGCGGATGAGCCTTAAATGAATCTAAGATCTGTAGAAATATCGGTTGACATTAGTAAATGTAACCACAACATGGTACTATATCATGTGAAAACAGAATGAGAACGTGAAGGATGTAAAGATATGGCACTTGAGCCTAACGTGCATCCCCAAAAAGCTCATGGGGATGATTTCTCAAATCTATATAAGGAGACCATCAATTCATTCTCCAATCAATGTGGAATCGATTCCATTCTAAGTGTGAAATTAGGTCTTAGGCCTAACTCACACCCCAAAAGCTAGCTCAAAGGAAGGAGGATTGCCCAAGCCTTATAAGGAGTCCACCCATCTCATTAATCACCGATGTGGGACTTTTGTCATTCTTTAACACCCCACCTCACGCCCAGTGCTTCGCATCTGGTGCGTGGGCAATTTTAATTTTGGGGACCCCAACATCGGGTGAGACGGGCCCTGCTCTGATACCATGTGAAATTAGGTCTTAGGCCTAACTCACACCCCAAAAGCTAGCTCAAAGGAAGGAGGATTGCCCAAGCCTTATAAGGAGTCCACCCATCTCATTAATCACCGATGTGGGACTTTTGTCATTCTTTAACACCCCACCTCACGCCCAGTGCTTCGCATCTGGTGCGTGGGCAATTTTAATTTTGGGGACCCCAACATCGGGTGAGACGGGCCCTGCTCTGATACCATGTGAAATTAGGTCTTAGGCCTAACTCACACCCCAAAAGCTAGCTCAAAGGAAGGAGGATTGCCCAAGCCTTATAAGGAGTCCACCCATCTCATTAATCACCGATGTGGGACTTTTGTCATTCTTTAACACCCCACCTCACGCCCAGTGCTTCGCATCTGGTGCGTGGGCAATTTTAATTTTGGGGACCCCAACATCGGGTGAGACGGGCCCTGCTCTGATACCATGTGAAATTAGGTCTTAGGCCTAACTCACACCCCAAAAGCTAGCTCAAAGGAAGGAGGATTGCCCAAGCCTTATAAGGAGTCCACCCATCTCATTAATCACCGATGTGGGACTTTTGTCATTCTTTAACAGAAAACCACATCATGATACTCCAAGTAGATTAGGAATCGGGACAATAATAGTTCCAAGTGTATAGGTAATTCACCTTGTCCAACTATCTCCTATTTCTTCTTGTACTTCTTCTTTTGATAGTCCAATTTATATATTTAGTGAGAGATTGCAATATCAGTACTTCAAGATATCATCTAGCATTATTAAAAATGATTATGTTAGAAAGAATGAGGATGGAAATGTTCCTGTGCCTCATATACCATAGTCAAAGGAACATTTCCCGACTCAATCTTATTAACATTTTCATTTCTTTATATTACCGAAGACCATATAAGAAGTTCATATTTCCATCCCAAAAACGATGTGGAACTCCATCAATAATGTTTCGATCTTCGCAAATCATTCATTACTATATGTGTCCAGGAAATTATTGAATACACATTCCTCCTCAATCGATAATTACTTCTTTCCGGATCCACAAGAAAGGCTAGAGCATGCAAGGAAAGTTTTGTTTTTGTAATATATGTAAACTTGTGTTTTAAATTTAAGTCAATTTGGCGTATATTTGAGTGTTGGAATTTGAAGAACAAAAAGACATTAAGAAAAACATGACTTAAATTTTAGCTCATATTTACATGCATTTCAGCCATACATGACTAAAGCACATATATACATGTAAAATGCAAATCTATGTGACTATGTGATTCAACTGAAATCTATGACCTCCAACTTTAAATGTGCACAAGTAGGCATTTAAATTTAAATAAAATTGAACAATTAAACATATGCATCCCAGTGGAAAAGGTAGCATATAGTTTAGGGGGTTCATTCGAACCTCCTCGGCGGAAAATATTACTATTTATATATGGTTAAAATTATTTTTTAGGTGTGTACAATTGATGTCGAACCCTCTTCCACTAGTTTATGTGTTTACTTCTCAGATTTTGAACCCCCTTATTAAAAATTCTGGCTCCGCCACTAATACATTTTACGTGGTAGGGGTGTACAAAATCGAATCAAATTGCAAATCGAGTCAAACCGAAAAAAAACACGACTAGTGGTTTGGTTTGACTTGATTTGGTGTTGAAAAAAAAACTCGACTATATTTGGGTTGGGTTGGTTTCAACTAATAAAAAACAACCAGAGACCAAACCAACTTGAAATTATATATATAATTTTAAAATTTTATTTTATACGAAAAAATACTTATTTCGATATAATTTTTAAATATCTCTTATACTTTTTCATAGCTTTTATCTTTTAATATATTTATTTCATGTTTGGAAGTTAGAATTATTAATGATCTAATAAAGATTATAGTTCATACAGGTTGGTAATTATAATAAAGTTCAAATAAAAATCAATTCAATACTAATGCAAAAAGACACTAAGAATGACAATAATATTGAATATTTATTTTTTTAGTTTAACATAAATTTAGACAATTAAAATACGTGATTTAATTTTACTTTCTTTTAATATTTAGTCATGTAACTAATACTTAGTAAACTTATTTTAGCATGATTAGTACTTTAAATTATGATGAATTTCATTATGACTTATTAATTTGTAATATTTTTTCTACGTGATTTTATTATTATTTTTTGTTGGATATTTTAGTTTCATTAATCATATCATATATTTTTTTATTTTCTTGAGAAATAACCTAGATAGTTGCATTTTGATAGGACTAAAGAAATATTTGAAGTACAAATAAATTTTATGTTTGTATGAAAACTTTATCGAAAAAAGCCAAAAATTCAAAAAAAAAACGAAAAAATCCGAAGTTGAAAAACTCGAGTTTTATTGGTTTGGTTTGGTTTATAAATTCAAAAATCCAACACAAATGGTTTGGTTGATATTTGAAAAAACAAACCAATCCAGTCATGTACACCCCTACTACGTGGAATAATATACATAGGACATCACAGGTTCAACTTTATACCAGTTTAGCATCTATTTGTGCACACCAAAAATTCAAAGGCATAATCAAATTAAAAATCAAATAAAAGGAAAACTTATTTATTGTGCCTTAAATTTTAGTCAATGTTTACATGTCCTTAAAAAAATATTTAAGTTAGCATAAGCCAATTAGATAAAACTTTTGTAAAACAATATTCAATCACAAATGTCCAAAATAGGTCTTAGCAAGTAATATAAGACCTAGAACAAAGTGGTATGATATTTGATTTTTACAAAGTCACAATCCAAAACGTATTTTAAGGATTATATTTGATTACATATTTAGCTCAAATCCGTCTAAATTTAAGATTGATTACATAGGCTTTTGTCCAAATTGACCCGGTTATAAATTACAAAGGCCATAATACATAAATATGCCCTTTAACTTTGCCTCAATTTATATTTATGTCCTCCAACCTTGAGTGTGCACAAGTAGACACTTAAACCTGTATAAAATTGAACAAATAGACGCACACGTCATATGTGGTATCCTACATGACAATTTACGTCCTACGTGGTGTCCTATGTGTATTGTGCCACATAGAACTAATGTGTCTACATGTTTAACTTTATACAAGTTTAAGTGTCTATTTGTGCACGCCCAAAGTTTAAGGGTATAAATGTGAAAATGAGGCTAAATTAAAGGGCGTATATATTTATTAATTTATTTGTATTTAGTTATTATTTAGAGAACAATAATGATTAAGAGTAATTTTTTTGTTTTATTTGAATTGATAATTATTATGGCTTAGCGTTATTTTTATATAATTTATAAATATGTAAAAAAATAAATTATGGAAATAAAAAGACGAAGACATAAGACGAGGATGGCAGTGTTGCTTTGCCTCATATATCAGAGTTAAAGGAACATTTCCTGACTCAACCTCTTTTACATCTTCGCCTAATTCTTCATATTACCAAAGACCATATAATGAGTCAATATTCCCATCCCACAGACGATGTGGGATTCCAACAATAATGTTGCAATATTCGCAAATCATTCATTACTATATATATCCTAGAAATTCTAGAATACACTTTCGTCTGCCATCGGTGCTTGCTTCTTTCCATATCTAAAAGAAACGCTAGATCATGGAAGGAAAGTTTTTGGATCGAACATAATTAAATAGACAGAAACTTCCACTAGAATGTCCACGTCTAATATAATATTTTGTGTAACCACTAACACTTGCAAAATGAGAAGCCAGACTTCTACATAATTCATTCTTCCTATATAATATATTAGGTAGGAATATACCCTTTTAACTTTACCTCATGTCGCATTTATGCCCTTCAATTTGGGAGTGGTAAGCACCCTTTCATCCTTACCCTAGAATTTTCGGGTACAAAAACCCCTTTGTTAGGTAGCGCTTTACTTCCAATACTTCTCAACGCGAATCTGGATTTAGTCAGGCTTCAATATGAGAAATCAAAAAAAAACAGAAATGACAAAAAGCATTTGGCAGTCTACTTTTTCTTATAAGAAAGAAATTACTAAGATGAGGATAAATGGCCCTCAAGCTAAACATATTTTGACAGAATATTCACCTTTGTTCCTCGTTTGTCCAATCTAACCCTCTTTGTTATTCTGTTTCTACTCTTCTCTGTCTTTATTATTATTATTTAGAGATGACTAATGAGTAATTTATTTATTTTTATTTGAATTTATAACTATTATAACTTATCATAATCTTTTTATAATTTATAAATATGCTTTAAAAAATCAAAAGATAAATGATTTTACAAAAAAATTACAGCATGCATCAATAATAAGTTCGACCCTCATATTGAGAATCAGCATAGAAAAGTTACCATGTTCTATAAGTAAAATGAGAAAAAATTAGTGCACTAATATGGCTATGTCGAAATTGAAAGAAAACTCGGACAACACTAAATATATGGCATATAATACATAAATATGTCATTTAAGTCGGAGTCAACTTATATCTATGGCATATAGTTTTGGATGCGCACAAAAAGATACTTAAACTTGAAAAAAAATTATTTCTACATATAAAGATATTCATCAAACATTTTATCAATGCTACAAGGTAATGTGAACTAGATATATTCTTAGGTTAATCTTTAAGTTTGTGTGAGTCCTCATTTTCTCTATTGCAACTTTGATTGTTGAGATTGTGTGAGTATATTGCATTGAGTAAAACTCGTCCAGGTGTACGTGGCAAGAAAAGAGACAAGATCCCCTTCGGACTCAAAAAAGGCAGAGAAAATTGTACAATCGGATCTCAAGCCAATGGCATGGACAAAAAGACAACCGAAGACGAGGAGTTAGGGTTTCAGCTATGCGACGAGCCTCATATGGATCTGAGCTCTATAGGAATATCGGTTGACATTATTACATGGCACCATCATGTGGTACTATATCACGTGAAAACAACACGAGAACATGAAATATGTAAAGCTATAGGATATGTACCTAGCTCAACCCCAAAAGCTAGTTCATGAGGGGGGATTGTCCGAATTCATATAAGTAGACCACCAGTTCATCTCCAACCAATATGGGATCGAGCCCACTCTAACTAAACCACATAAGTATCTTGAAACTCCAAGTATGTTAGGCATCGAGACAATAATAGTTCCAAGTATATAGGAAATTCACCTTGTCCAACTATCTTCTATTTCTTCTTCTACTTCTTCTCTTGATCGTCCAATTTCTGTATTTAGTGAGAGATTGCAACATCGTTACTTAAAGATATCATCCAGCATTATTTGATCGCAATGTTTCTTTGTCGTATGTACCAGAGTCAAAGGAATATTTCTCGACTCAATTTCCTTATCATTTTCACCTAATTCTTCATATTATTGAAGACCATATAAGGAGTCCATATTCCCATCCCACAGACGATGTGGGACTCCAACGGTAATGTTGCAATATTCACAAATCATTGATTACTATATACGTGCAGGAAGTTCTCGAATACACTTTCCTCCTCAGTCAGGGCTTGCTTCTTTCTAGATCTACAAGAAAGGCTAGAGCATGAAAGGAAAGTTTTTGGATCAAACATAATTAAATAGACAAAAACTTCCACTAGTCCACGTCCTATATATATAATAACCACTAACATTTGCTAAATGAGAAGCCAGACTTCTACATAATTCACTCTTCCGATATAATATATTAGGTAGGAATATATCATTTAATTTGACCTCAAAATGACATTTATGCCCTTCAATTTGGGTGTGCATAAGTAAACTTAAACTTGTATAGAGTTGCACAAATAGACACACACTTCCTACGCGGCATCCTATGTGGCAGTTTGTGTCGTGTGTGATGTCCTACATGTATTATGCTACGTAAAACTCATGTGTCTACTTGTTCAACTTTATACAAGTTAGATTGTCTGTTTGTGCACATCTAAAGGTGGAGAGCATAAGTAAGAAATGAGGTCAAGTTAAATGAACTCATTTATATATGTATTATGCATTTTCTATAATTCAACATTTACGACTGAAGAGGCGAAAATAAGGAAATAGCTTTGATAAGGTAAAGATGAGCATGAATAAACAAATTCATGATATAACTAAATTATAAGGAGCAAGAATTGACAAGATAATTAATCCACTCAAAGGAAGAAATAAAGAGTGGTAGTACTTTTTCATCTTTAACCAAGAGTTCTCCAGTTCGAGTCTCCTTAGGTATGGAGTCTCCTTTGTTAGGAAGTGATTCACCCACCAATATGGGACTTTCCGACATGAATTTAGATTTAGTCAGGGCTCCAGTGTAGGTACGGAATACCTCGTAATAGGCCATCGAAGTCACTTATCCTTGTTTTATCTTTCGAAAGTCATCTTAGACAAACAAATATTACGTAAAACAAACATTTCCATCCTCGTTAAGAGATAGTTTTGGTAATAACATGACAGAAATTTAAGCCTAGCAACATAAAGTAAAAGAAAGCCAACTATTCTAACATATTGTGTATCTAGATTACTTAGAAGAGGGTAAATACCTATATTGTTTGGCCTTCCCCAAAATGTTGTCGCACACGTACCTAATGATATTTTTGATAAATCTTGCAATTGCACGACGTAACACCTAGAAATATTTCTCCAATCACCTCTTCCATATTTCTCTAATGCTAGAATTAGCAACCTATTCGAGAAATACGGATGAGGTGACTGGAGAGATATTACTTCAGGGTTTTAAAGTTATAGACATCATTACTTTTCTTGTGGCATTAGCTCATTAGAACATAATATTTCTCCGATCATCTCTTCCATATTTCTCCAGAACGCTTGAAGAAGCAACCTATAACCAAGAAGTGTTATACGTCTTATATATTCCAACACCAAGTGGTGATTTACATTAGGGATCTAAGACAATTGCTAGAAAGAAGAAACTATAATCCAATATCAAATTAAGCGAAATTTTAATGAACTATTGAAGCTATCAGTATATCAATCATACTAGTATAAAAGGTCTACACTATTGTGGCATTATGTGGAAGTTCTGATAAAGGTATATTTGTAAAAAGTTGTTATAAAACAACAACTAAACATTGATTCTGAGTGAAATACACCATAAATTCTCGTCAAATTTATTCTCAATAGTTCGGTGATAAAACTAATAATTTGTGTCTAGTTCAGGGATGTTTTTAACGCTTCTCTCTTATTAAAAAAATGAAAATAAGCTCTCTATTTTCGTGGAGTAAGGTAAGACGTGTCTATACACCACTCTATCGAGAACTATTTATGAGATTACACTGGATATGTAAAACTTGTCGCAACAAGTTCATCAAAATTAAAACATAAACTACTGAAAATCTCATTTTTTTTGTGAAATAAAAATCTTGAAACATATGGAACTAAAAAAATTACCTCTTTTTGCCAATTCTCTTGACTCCAAATTCTGAAGAAAATGGGAGAGCCTTGTGAAATATATTATAGAGAACTTAAGAGGTGACAAGTTGATGCATTATTGTGCCAAGTTGATGCATTTGTTATTTGACATTTGTGTTCAATTTTCTGCCAAAGTTTAAGTTGAAATTAGGAGGTGACAAGTAGTATGTAAGTGTCACCTTATCAAACAACAATCCCCAAAATAAGTGTCATATCTTAAAATTCATTATAGCTCGATTTTCTTAAAATAAACAACACATTATATTTTGTAACAAACATGTTTTTTGCTAAAACTTACTCTACTCTCTGTGGACAGTACATGTGAATATATAGAATTTATGAACTCAAACATTAATAGAAACCTACTTTAAAACAAGAGATGTAGATAGCAGTATAGCAATGGAGTTCAACAGAAGCTCACAAAAGCTTACATTATGGTAAAGAGTATTGCAGCAAACGCGGTCGAGCTCGATTGAGTATGGTAGAAAACTCAATTGGATTCCGCTTTTGCTCGAGTTTTTCTAGTTGGATTTGCTCCCCCATCGTCATTCGATGAGAATATTAACTAAGGTTGAATTTCATCATTAATCTGGCAGATAACTAACTTACCAGAAAGTAAATAACATAAGAGTATGGAAATTCAACCAAGAGAAGGGGAGCAGAACAGATTAAAGTCTACAAAGTAGATTGAAAGATAACTCAAGAAAATTGTTAAAATCAGATTCAACATCAAAACTTTCTTCCAACAAGTGATAAATGAAGTTGTCAAACTCATCAATTGTAGCTACTTTTCTTAATAACAATCGGGCAACTTCTGAATAGGATCCAAAACAGCATCAAATCAAATGCCTCTTCACTGGTCAGAAGGCAAGCTTTTTATAATATCAGAATCACCTGTAACAACCGCAAAGATTTAGAAAATCGACGAGACAATAACAACTTTTTTACAATAGCCCAAGGCCAGAAATACAATTAATGAAGAATTCCACCATATGTTTACCTGGGTCAATAATACTGAGGCAACAAACTCTGAAGTATTTACCACAGGCAGTCCCCAAGTCTACGTTGTCTGCAATAATGGAAAACATATAATAAGCACAAGGAACAATAACACAACCGGAAAAATATTGAAAACAATCTACCAACAAGTAAAATGAAACAATTACAAACTTAGCTTCCACTAAGAGGTGTATCACAAAGAGATGTAGTTCTCTTCACGACAAAAAGCATACCCAACTCACTAAAACTTTTGACAGGATAGTCAACAAGATCATAGCATAAGAAGCCATAAGAAGCAAGAGAAACCATGCAGGCATAACAAATATGCATCGGAAGATAAGCCAATCTAGACAACAATCAGGCTGTTAAATATTTAGTTAATAGTTAGCCCACTGACAGATATAATCAGGTTCCCCCCACCCCTCAACTCACAACATATAAACTTAGTTTGCATACCCAGACTATTTATGCTTAGATATCCTTTTCATGGTATCAATCCTAATAAAGAAGGGATTTTCGTGGGATTCCATCCTGATCACTTCTATTTAACCATACACAAATCCAAACAAAAATCTTTCCAAACAATACTGATACAAGAACTCAGACAGAAAAAGAAAGACACCTAAAAGAAAGTAAAGCTCTCCAGTGAAAGCTATATGTTGAAAACAATATCAAGGACACTTTGGGAGCGCAAAGAGAAATATTGGTATCTGAAAGAATGTATTGAATAACAGGGACTCACTTCCGTTGTAGTGGTGAACTCCAACCTTGGCCAACATAGCATAGTACTCTATCTCAGACTTCCTGATAGGAGGACAGTTGTTGGCAATGATGACAAGTTTTGCTGTAATATTCAAAAATATAGAAACACACGTGAGAAAGCAACAATCTCTACTCCCTCTCTAACAGGGAATCCATAATCAGGAAATATACTTCCTTCCCCCTCCTATTTTACATAAACAAATAAGTCATATTGACCTCACAAAAATTGGCAAAGACCATTCACATGGAAAGGGAGTAAATTTCTAAATTGTGATGTAATATTGGCAAGAAAGGGAAGGACATGAATAAGTTGTTAAGACAAGAATCAAATTATATAGCCCAATCAAAGCAAAATGAATAAAGGATCCATAAAACTGACACCAAACACATGGGGTCGATAATAAATTATTAATTCCTAAATAACTTTGCTATAGAAACTAGCAAGCATTGATATAGTTACATATAACAGATTTCTCCTTGATTATTTATGATTTTTCAACTTCAACTTTAACTCCTCAATTTGAACAGTCCAAGTAAGAAATATGTGGTGAGCTTCTTGAGACAGTGGTCATAACATTTTGGCCCCGCTTAATTAGTTTTAATTAAAAATTTAAAACTAAGATCTGATCAGTTGAAAACTCAGAAATCATTTTCAAAAAAAATGATTTATATTATACTCAAAGAAATAATTCACCAAATTATATGATTAATTAGTCATCAATAAGGGTCTATATTATATTGTTGACTCAAATGCTACACAATCCTTTATCTCATCTCGATATTAACCCTTCTACATTAGAGATTAATCTTTTATGTCTACATCCCAAAAACAGAGCACTGATACAAAGCAAATATTATGCTCAAAGAGAAAATAGCCAAATTATTCCATCCAATAGTCATCAATAAGGGTCTCTGGTATATTGTTGACTCAAAATGCTACACATCATATATCTCAACTCAACATTTAACAATTCTTCAGTAGCAATTAGTCTTTCAAGGCTACTTTCCAAACACAGAGCTACATAGCAAATATTCTGCTCAAAGAAAAAAATTACCAAATAATATTATCCAATAGTAAGGGTCTGTGATACATTAAATGCTACACAATCCATATATCAATTCTATATTAACCATTCCCACTAAAGATTGCCTTTTTATAGCTACATTTCCAAACACAGAGCACTAATACATGCAAATATTATGCTCAGAAAGACAAACGCCAAACTATACTATCACCAAATTCTACTATCCAAAAGTCATCAATAAGGGTCTTCTATTAAATTGTAGACTTGAATGCTACACAATCCTATATCTCAATTCAATATTAACCCTTCTCTTCTATATGATTAGTCTTTTTATGGCTACATTCCAAACACAGAGCACTGTTACATACCAAATATAATGCTCAAAGATAAAATCACCAAATTACAGCTATATTTGAAACACAGAGAACTGATACATAGCAAAATAACAAATTCCACATCAAAATTACACCAGATTACTTTACGCCCAAACAAAAGAGCGATTGAGCTCACTAAACAATACCTTTGGAGCTTCTAATTGTTTTGAGAACAGTTTTGTATCCCAATGTATACTTCCCGCTCTTCATAACAAGAGCGAGCCTGTTGTTGATACTCTCATGAGTCTTCTTCTGCAAAATTCACAAAAAAGAAATCCTAATTTAGCATTTTCATGATCCGATTCGTCCACACAAATCGATTGACGAAGAATGAGATACTTACGGTCTTCTTTGCAGCCACCATCGTGGATTCCGGTGAGGAAGAACAACGTCGGAGATGGAGGATTTGAAGAAGCAAATTACGTCGACGGCGGCGAACGAACCCAGAAATGTGTGAAGAGGTTTGTAATATATAAGCTGAGAGTACTCTAGGGTTTGGGTTTGAAGATTTAAAAGCCCAAATTCTTTTAAGCCCAAATTACCAAAGTGGTACCCGGCCCATATTTTATCAACCCACACTTTTGTCGTTATTTTGCGTTAGTCTTTAATTTTTATCTTTTAACGGAAAATAATCTTTTAAGGTAAACATAAAATTTAGAAATAATAAGTAATAGGAAACTTTCATAAACAACACATTATGCATTAAATAGGACTCTACAGTTTACACATTACAGTCTACAGTTATAGTTTGCTTAATTACGAATAATAGCAAAATGTTAGGGGAGGAGAGAGACGAGCGAGATCTGGGAGAGAGAGGAGAGACTGTATTTATTCGCAATTGTTGTAGAAAATATACGAATACAAACTGATTTAGTTCAAAATGAATACATATTAAAAGGAGAGAGGTGAGCGAGATTGAAGGAGGGAGGAGAGAGGCGAGTGGATTGTACTTTGCATTTATTTTGTACTTGTTGTTTTTGGAATACAACGAATACAATTATATGCATTCTTCCTTTGATCGGATACAAATACATTTGAAATAGAGAACGAATGCATATTGCAATCGTATGTTTACAAATACAAGGGATCACCAAATACAATTAATACAAATATATAAAATATAATTTTCGAATACAATTAAAATAAAATACAAAACTCATATATATATATATATATATAATTGAATACAGGGGCTAGGGAGGGAGAGAGTTTGTTATAAAAACAATTATTGTTGTTTTTTTTGTAATATTTTTAAATATATCCGCTTTTTCATAAATAAGTTGAAATTTTTACTTGTTCCAATAAAAGATAAGTGTTTTTTTTTTTAATTTGGCTTTACTTAATATATATAAATTTTATTTTTTATTGCGCATGAATACATACTGAAATTATCAAAAAATTAGGAAAAGTACACAAATAACTTCCTAGATTATGACAGAAATCTCAGAGACATATCTTAACTAAAGTAAGGTTATATTATTCCTGAACTTATTTTTTTGTAATTTTATACGTCTTTTGTCTTGCGTGACACATTCCGTGACTCCACGTGATTGAGGCGCGTGAAAGATATTTGAATGTCACATAAGTAAAAAAGGTGCATAAAATTACAAAAAAAATAAGTTTCGAAAATAATAAAACCTTAATTTAGTTAAAATATGTTTTTGAAATTTTAATTATAATCTAGAAAATACGTGTGCTTTTTCCAAGTAAAAGATAAAAATAATGGATAATATATTATTTTCTCTCGAGTTAGCTGAGGTATGATTAACTTTGCTATTTCAAAATATTGCTTTCAATAATTTAATTTAATATAAAAGTTAGGTTCTCTTTTTTATTTATTATCATAACTGTAAATTTTTACTTTTTTTTTGCAATTTTGATCATATAACTTATATCAATGTTTATCTTTCATCATGGAGGCAATTTTTATAAAGATAATTTACATCAAAATTAAAATATATTATATGACATAAACAAAAATCACTTTTCTTTGATCAAGCATAAATCTTATTTTAAAAAATTGGATATAAAAAAGTTCTAGGAATTTATATTAAAGATCGCACTACACATAAATTTGTCTAAGTTAAAATTAAAGTTTTAGGAATTTATGTGACAGTAAAATTAATGAAGAATTGAATTTTTTTAGAAAAATAGAGCTGCAACATAAAAAGAGAGAATTAAAAAATCTTTCAAGCTTCAAGAGGATGAATTTGGATTTTAATATGATTTTTAAATATTTTAAGTTGTTAATTATTGTAATTTATAGTACTTTTACGTAATATTTAAATAATATATGTTATTTTTCTTGTTTCAATATATGTGGCACAAATAAAATTTCAAGAGTCAATATGTTGTTTAATTATAGTGTGGAACCACACATGCGAAGCAGACATGTTGGTTGCCTCATGTGTGGCTAAGATGGAATAACTAAAATATGAATAAGAAATATATTTACGTAATACGAAATGTCAAAAGTCTCAAATCAATAAATAATCTGAAATTAATTAAAGACTTCTACTAATTAAAACACAATTTTTCAAGCTTAAAATCACGAAAACCAATTGGTAGATGCAGAGCTCTTTAATTATCAAAAATATCACTTCCTCCATCCACTATTAATTGTCATACTTTCAATTTTTAAAGTCATAGAAATTTCGACTAACATTTTACAATATATTTTTCATGCAAAAAATTGCAGTATATCTCGTATAGTTTTTTAATATTTAATTGTTAACTCAATTTAACTTTGAAATTTAATTAAATTAACTTTTGAAAAACACAACATGTCAAATAAAAATGGACGAAGGAAGTAATTAATTTACAGAGAAAAAAAAGAAACTAAAATTAAAACAGAAATAAAAAATGATCCAGGCAAGGTTTGAATCCCAGAACCTTGGGCTTCAAATGTGAAGTCTAAACTAGTAGGCCAAACAGTTGATTATGTAAATAAGCACAGAGTTGAAGTATAGATTTTGATCTTCAGTTGTGTGCTTATTGACACACTTATATATAAGTAGTAAATTTTTCTACTGTAACAAAACTTCAATATAAATCAATATAATTTCTTGTTTCAATTTTTTTTGCCAATCAGAAAAATTAACAAACCAAAAAAAAAAATACCAGTAACTTGTTTTTGAATTTTTTGTTAATTTATTTTTTATTCCGTAAACTTATTTTTCTTAATCATAAAATTAACTTATGTTTTCCTTCTTTTTTATGCAAAGGAATTATCTTCATGATGAAAACAGAGGCGAATTTAGGAAGGGAGAAAGGGTATCACGTGCTTCACCTGAAAAATAGCTAAATCGTATAATGAAATAAAAGCAAATACAAAAGGTCTATATAATAAAAGTGACACCACGTAAAGAATAAAAGTATGCAGCTTTGCTTATTTTTTGTTGAAATTCCTTAGATTAGGTTGCTTGTGTGTTCAATCCTACATAGTCACATTTTTTGTTTTTTTTTTTTCCTTACACCTTTTTTGTTTACTAATTTTTTGGTATTTTGTTTGTATAAAGTATAAATAAAAATTTAGTATAATATTATCGAGGAAATTAATTTGAATACAATTCATAAAAAAAACTCATGAAAAAAATTATAAAATACAGTTTTTAGAATTGTGTTTGTCTTGTCCCCATCTTTCATTAGTAAGCCAAAATTTGAATTGGTGTATCAAAAGAAAAGAAAATTGTACAAATAGAGTTAATTTGGTAACATAACTAATTACTTTCTAAATAGTGTGTATTTCAATTATGAAATATGAATTTTATGTGACATAGTATATAATATATCTCTATTCCTTTTCATTGATTTATTATATCTTCCTAGTTTTAAGAAAAAAATTCTGCAAAATAGTATAAAAATAAAAATAAAATTTTGAAATTGATTTTTTTAAAAAAATTGATGTTTTTTCCTTAAAAAGATCCTTAATTATTTTTTTGAGGCAATATACTCAAGTGTATTCATTGAATGCTAATACAAACATTGAGTTGACATCTAAAAAATAAAAAAATACTAATACTTTCATTAAAAAAATATTGAAGTATTAGAGAATTTCAATGAGCAAGAAAACTGACCCCTTTGTATCAATTTAGAGCAACAAAAGATTCATTAAAAAAATATTGAAGTATTAGAGAATTTAAATGAGCAAGAAAACTGATCCCTTTGTATCAATTTAGAGCAACAAAAGAGTCCGGAACTTAAATAAGCTATAAAATATAAAAGTAATCAAAATAAATTATTATTTTAGTATATAATTAAAATAAGCTTAGTAGAAGAAAAAATTTCACTTTATCTAATTTTCTAAATATTTTTCGTTAGTGTTATAACGTGTATTTTTAATATAAAACGGAACTTTTTCTTACACTTTATAAAGTGTAACTTTTTCTTGCACTTTATAAAATAGAACTTTTGCTTACACTTTATAAAGTGGAAGAAAAATCTTCCACTTTGTAAAAAATTGGAACTTTAAACGGTATGCCTTGTAAAAAATTAATTGGATTTTAGCATGTGTTTGGGATGACAATTATAATAAATGGTATTTCTGTCATGTAAAATTTCGTCATCCCAATAAATTAAAACTTTAACTTTAGGTGTAGAAGACATTTTTTTTTAGATTGAAATGAAAAAAAATAGAAGACTTTATTTGTAGGTGCTATCACTATGTTTAAACGTCATTAAATAAAGATTGAAAGATTTTTCAGAATAAAAAAATAAAAATACATAACGTAACATTTTTTTTGTTTTTTATGATATGTCAAATCATATAATTGTATAGCAACACTAAAAAAGTTTCTTCAAAACGTGAAAAATATTCCTCTTATAAAGTGTAAGATTTTCTTCTACTTTATAAAGTGTAAGAAAAAGTTTCACTTTGTAAAGTGGAAGAAAAAGTTCACTTTACAAAGTGGAAGAAAAAGTTCCGTTGTATGTTAAAATACACGTTATGACACTAACAGAAAATGTTTAGAAATTAGACAAAGTAAACTTTTTCTTCCACTAAGCTTATTTTAGTTACATATTAAAATAGTGACTTATTTTGGTCACTTTTATATTTTTGTGGCTTATTTAGGTTCCGGACTCGCAACAAAACCACTATATCAATTCCATTTTAGAGCAAGAAACTGCATTCTCAATTAAAGTGATACATTTTTCTTTTTACTTTGTCAAAAATAATGTCAAATTTTTATAATTAGAAAGAATTTGACTTAAATTTTTTTCTTTTTCACTTATCAATTTTTTTTATAACCACACAATTATGAAAGAAATTGACTTTAAAATTTTCTTTAGCACTTATTTAATTTTTATAACCATATCAGTTAAAAATGGACAGTGTTCAATTGAAACATTACGAAGATGACTTAATTGATTTTAGTTACTCTTCGGGGCAAAGTGAAAGAACGGGGAGTATCGAAAGATATGATGGACTATCCTCTCCCATCCAGAAAACGGATGTGCATCCACATTAAAAAAAACCAACCTTTTCGCAATAAAAGGTTACAAAAAATAAAGGAACAATAAATTTATAATTGCATTCACATACATGTTTTAAATTGCATTATCATTCTAAAATTGATCTTGTTTTTGAACTTTGCTTTGCCCATTAAATTGGTTACCAATGTCTCTTCATGTTATCTCAACAATCAAAAGAAATTAGGAAACACTCATCCCAAAATTAACTACTAAACAGAAGCTCATAGTTTAAGATTTTCTATTATTGAATATTATGCGTTAAAGTTTCTACCATGAACTACAATAAATATGAAAGGAAAATAGCAAGTAACAATAGTATTTGTATTTAAACTTATGTGAAGGCTATCATCTTTATAAGATCTTTAAGAAAACATATGTGATCCCCTAATTCTTCTCTTCAGGCTCAACACTTGAAACAGACTTGCAGAGTCTTATGGAGACAACTTTATATATGCTTGAACTAGAGTTTTGGAGGTATTTTGGTCCAAACAATTTTGGCCCTTGGGCTTAAAGAACATGAGTACTTGAGCTCAGTTTGTCAACTTGATAGACTGATCCAAATATAATTTGCACTTGATTTAAGTCATATAATTTTAAATTAAATATTAATTTTACTTTATTAACCAATAATTTTACTTATTATGATAAATTTAAGATTAAATATAAATTTATTAATAAAATTTCATTATTTACAAGATTAAAAATAGACCTGAAATAAATGGAATTGAAATAATTGTATCATATAGCCAATTCTAACTAGTTAAGCACATGATTGTGAAATTGAGATATTGGATTCATAGATCCAACTTGAGCTAGTGAACTTTATAATTAGGCATTGTATCTAAGTTAACACAAACTAAAAGCATTTACAAGTAAATTAGCAAGATTCATATTAGACAAATAATTAAGGATCTTTGTAAATGATATTAAATATTATATCTGAGATATGTATCGCCTTTTGAAAATATATTAATTAATAAACATATGTTCTTAATTAATTATTATAAAAAAATAATTTATTTATATTTTTTATTTAGTATATTTTAATTAAATTAACCATAAAAGTTAAAAGCACATCATGAAATGCGTGTTTGACAAAAAGATTAACATTATAAATATAATATCATAAAATTATAAAAACATTTGACAGAAAAGTAATCTATCAAGTCTAACTAAAAAAAAATAGCATGCAACATAAAATATCTGGCCAATACTTCTAAAACAAATGATATTGAAAATATAACATAAATTCTAAATTTAAAACAAAAAATTTAACGTAATACTCTTGTGTCAAATTCCAACATAACATACCTCAATATGATTTAAAAGAAAAGAAAAATATAAGTTCGTAACCTTATTCAACAATAAATTCTACTCTAATTTAAAAATTAAAATACTAACAAAATTATACTGATAAAAAATTCTTTTAGATAATACAAAAAATTGTATGAAATCACATAAAATAATGATTGATAATGAGAAGAAAATGAAATATAAAATATAAATGTATATTTTTAGAAAACAATTAGAATATTAATAATAATAAAAAACAATTTAAAGTAATAAAATAAAGAATAAATTTAAACGAAAAAACAGAAATATAAGGAAGAAATTAAAAATAATCAACTTATAATTACACCATTTAATTATTATCAGTAATTCGCAACCCCTCTATGAATAAAATAGTGTAATTATCTCTTCTAATTACGCTCAATTACCTGTTGATCAAGTAATTAAATAGATGATCAACCAAATATGCCATACAATGTAATTACACTCAATTATATCAAATCAGCTAGCACGCTGATTTTCCAAACACACCTTGAAATTTTTAGACAAAGTAGAAGAATTTTTTTTGGTTCCACATAAATGAATTTACAAGTGTCTTCATAAAAAACTACATGTTTCTCAAATGTCATTCACATTCAAACATGTTTAGATCTTCTAAATACAATATATGTTATTTTTGGTATAAACACCCACACGCGCGTACACCCACATATATCCGCGCACACTCACACACGCGAGGGCGCGCAAACACGCAGACATTACAAATGACTTTCTTTTTCTTAAAAATTTTTTATAACTAAGTAGTGATTTTAAAGACTTTTAAAATTTATCCGAATATTCGAAAATTATTTTTAAGACAACAAATGGAGAATAAAATTTGTATAGTAAAAGTGAAATAGAAAAAGTAAGTGGAGTTAAAAATCAAAATCTTCTTTTTATGGGGAAATTAAGTAATTAAAGAATACTTTTGGGGTGTAAATGAAAACCTTTTATCTCCTTAAAACTCAAAAATCTTATTTACTTTCCACTCCCTCACCAATCTTTTATTCTCCATTTGTCACTCTTAATTTCCACATCTACAAACTAACACTGCACTCTCAGCTAGGGTTTCTCTTTCCGACGATTCACCGCCACCGTCGCCGCCCATGGCTGAAGTAATGGACGCTCCGGCGGAAGGTTTAGAACGCCGCCGTGAACGAAGCAAGGAAAATCCAAACAAGTCGACGGAAGAGCCACCGGTATCTTCTCCACCACCGCCTCCTCCTCCTCCGCCGCCGTCGAGGCGTGGCCGCGATAGAGATTCACGGGAACGGAGGGATGACAGGGATTTTGATCGTAGAGGTGGTCGTGGGGACTATTACGATCGTAATCGTTCTCCTCCTCATCATCCTCCTGGTCGAGAGCGTGACTACAAACGTGGAAGGCCTAGCCATAGCCCTCCTCCTCCTCTTCCTCCTTATCGTGACCGACGTGGTGGATATTCTCCTCCTCACCGCCGTTCGCCTCCATTTCCACCTTATAAGCGTTCTCGTAGAGATGACTATGATGGACGCCGTGGAAGCCCTAGAGGTGGTTTTGGGCATGGTGATCGAAGGTAAATTACGAAGCTTTTTCTCTGCATATGATTGGAAATTCTCTTATAAATCTTCGATTATCAGTCTGTTTAGCCAACCAGTGGGATTTCTTATGGATGGCCGCAGTTAGGTTGTTACTGAGGCATGTTATGGCTATGTAGTAGGATTACATAAATAATTAAGTGGAGGATGGCAGAGGCGCAGACTCATGATTCACCTTGTTTTAAGCTGAATAATAGTAGATTTTTGGGACCTGGGTGATGAAAGGAAGGAGTAGGAAGAACTTATTTACTATAATTCAAGCTGAAAATAGTAGATTTCTGGGACCTGGGTAGTGAAAGAAAGGAGTAGTAAGAACTTATATACTCTAATAAATATGGTGAATATAGCATTTGTTGGTCCATTAGTGTGTTGGATTAGTATATGGAACAGCAATACAGTACACTTTCCAGGGCATTACCCATTTCCCCTAAGAAATTGCTATGAGAATGTTTAGGTGCTGACAAAGGTTATGTTTGGGCTTTTTGAGGGTTCAGTACTATTAGAACAGTGGTGTAAGCTGAAGAAGTTAGCTTCTGTGAGGTTCCAGTTTTGGTCCCTCCTATAATGCACATATTTTTTGGAAAATGTAGCTTCTCTGAGGTTCCAGTTTTGGTATGGTGTATAATACTCATATCTGATTACACCTTAATCATGTACTAGATAAGTTGGTTATATCAATTTTCTACATTTATTCCGCCCACTGTGTCTGTTTCATTCAAATACTAATGGGCTCTTTAGTGATGACCGACAAACCTTTTGTTTAGTTCAAGCTCAATGACATGTTGATGACAGATGCAATTCTGTCTGTCTATGCTAGCAGACATATTAAGGTGCCAACATTGTATGTAAACGTGAAATTGAAGGATGTTTTTTTTTTTGAGAAGCTAACAAGTTGGATGTATTAAGCACAAAATGGTAGCAAGGAGGAGATACTTCTTCCTACTTTATAGCTAATGCTCTGGGAGAAGCTGGCCATAGTGCTCTGATTGTTTTCCAATGTCCGTCTGCCTGCGGCGGCCCTCCTATAATTGAATACCATTCATTCAATTGAAAATGTTTCAATGCGGTTACCCTCTTCCCTAGTGCACTGTCTTCCAAATTAAATCTGCATAACCATCTCATCGAAAGGCTCGTGTTTTGTGTTCTCAAGTTCTTGATCCCTAATCTTCTTCCTTTCCTCCCTTTTTTTCTTGATTGATGTGACGCCCATTCGACTTGGAGGAAGTTCTTGAACTTTTTCTACCCTGATGGGTATTGGACAAAGAGACATAATATAAGATGTCATGGAATTAAGTGACCCAAAGAGAGAGGTATTGTCTCTTCCAGTTAGCCAATCTCTTTTCACATTTCCTTATAACACCATGCCAAATAGAATCTGCTACCTGTTTTGCCCCTTAAGTCATCCCCAAGTACTCTGTGGGGAGACTTTCTATTTGACATGCAAGATTGGTAGCCAAAACCTGCATATTCTGGACTGAATTAACTGTAAACAAGCCGCTTTTGACCAGTTAACATGGTGTACTGATACAGCTTCAGAAGTATTTAGGATCACGTAATTGTTCGCATAATTACATGAAGGAGTACCATCCATGCCTTTGGGATTATGAATTGCTGATTTTTTTAAAATTTTTTTTGGAGTTCTTAATACTCTACTTGCATTTAACACAGTGCTGTCTAACAGGAGTTGTCAGTAAAAAATATGTTGCTGCATACTCTAGTGAACAGAAAACAGCCTGGGTTAAGTTATTTCTAGTGCTAAGCTTTATAAAATGTAGACAATAATCAACATTCATTTGGAAACCCTATGAGCAGAGATCAGTGGTGACAGAGTAATCGTAGGAAATAAAAGGATTATATGGACTGTAAGTTATGCGTGAAATCCTCCAATTTATATTATTGAGGAGCAAATGGAAATCCGATAAAATTTTTTAGGTCCGCTGTAGCTTTCAAGAAAATTAGTTGATGTTACGGTTAGGAATCCTCACTCAGACCACTGGTGATCAGGAAAATAGATCCTACAAGCTGTTATTTCACCTCTGTAGAATCTAGGAACTATGGTATTATTTGCTGTATACCTGAAGAGTTGCAGAACAATCTTAGAATCACCTTATAACCTTTATAGCGGAATTGTTCGACTTCATTTTAACTTACCAACTTTTATTCTGAAGCTAAAATCATTCACTTTCTTAGGTTTCTAAACATTAGATTAGAGATTACGGAGTGTGTTAGATCTATCAAGCAACCTTTGATATGTTGGTGCAAGTTTCCTGATGTTAGAGAAATCCAATATGAACACAAAAAACTGTTATCTAAAGATATTTGTATTTTTCTAGCTTACTCTGTCGTGAGTTATTGCATCCAATGACATATGGTGATATTTTTTTGATGAAGTAGTGGTATTTCAATTGAAGAACCATCAAGAAGATGCATAATCACAAAAACAGAAATAGAAAAGTAAATATTAAAGAGTTTGTTATCCTCGTTACAGTGTGTTAGTCCATTCTAGGGAGCTAAGAAAGTTCAAATATCAGCAACTGCTAATTACAGGTGTTAACTTAACCAGCTAAAAAGGATAAGCAACATTTTTCCTTGGGAGTGTCATTTGGAGTTGAGAATTTCATAAGATCACGTTTGGTTCTTTTCGCTCCACAAACACCAAAAAATAACTACAGGAATCATCAACTAGATGTTCTTGATGGGCTTCTCAACTCTCTGTGAACTTCTTCTTTTATAAGTCTCTCTCATATGATGTGGCATGACCCAATTCAAACCAAAAATACAGTAAAACATATTCTGCAGGTCAGTGGCCACTGGACAATGTAGGAAAGAAGCGACTGACACTCTCCAGGAGGTTGACTGCTGGAAGCCTTTTCTGTGAGGGTGTCTTGTGTTAAACATGATCCAGTTAGAACAGTCCAAATTGACGCATATAACCTTGGTGGGCAATTCAGTTTTCTGTATCAGCTTCCATGACCAGAGGTCATTAAACTTATTCAGGATCACATCAATGGTGAACATCTTTATTCTGGCAAGCCGCAAACATATCCATTTCCCAACCGTGTATTGACCTTTTGGGTTGCACTTTTCAATTACTGTCAAGTCTATTTTGTGCAATGGGAGTCCTTACTAAAGAATGACATGCACAGATTAGAATAGATAAAAGCGCGATCAGCCGTTTATTTGTTAAATAAGAACAGAAATATAAATGAGGAAACTAACGAATTTCTGCCTCTTTTTCTTGTCTTTATTTGCACACTTCTCTAGTCGTCCAAAGTAGCATCATTCATTGTGTTTTCTTTATTATTCATGCTTTTATGGCATTTGTCCTTTTGCATAATTATTGTCTTGCAATTTTTTTGCATTTAAAAATCTGATCTTTTCTGTTGTCAAATTATCTTGCAAGTGTTCTTATGATGGTGCTTACGAAATCTTCTTGATATTGCAGATATGGTTATGACCATCAAGGAGGTTATGACCGTGAGATGGGGGGTAGACCTGGTTATCCTGATGAGAGGCATCATGGACGATTTGCAGGACGCTCGTCTGGTGGCTATCGAGGAGGAGGTCAGTCTCATTTATATTTTACTCTCATGGAGTATCTGCTATCAGTGGCGTGTTAAATGTGTAGTGTTTCTGCTTTTTAAAGTCTTAACTTCTATTTGAGTAATATGTGTTTTTGGGGTGCTTTATGTTAATATTCGTTGCTCTATACGATTTGTTTCATTTTGTTTTCTTAGATGGTTCCCCTAAAACCCACTCATGTCTTCAACTAACTGGAGGGAGAAATGTTCATATTTGAACTTTTTGATGGTCTTCTAGATGCAACCTGGTTGATTTGACTTCAGTTATTCTTTTGTAGCTTTAGTCTAGTACTATTATTCACGATCAAATTATTTGCTCCAAATTTTTTGTGGCGTTTGGCATTTCTTGGGATGGAGTTTTGACCTATATATATTTTTTTAATAGACTGGGGCCCTGTTCGCGGAGGATTTGCAGATAGCTTTGGTGCAGGGAACAATCAAAGGTACAAGTTTGTGCCATAAATTATTACTCTTTCCAATGTTCTTATTTTTGCCTTTACACCTCCCTGCAACTTCTATGCTTGTAAAAGAGCACCCTCCCCCCCTTCCCCCTCCCCATAGACTCCCATCTAGTAAAGTCAGTCCTGTACATTCCTATAGTAGGTGTTAAGTTTGCAAGTAACGAGTGCAGCTGCATGATCAATGCTATTATATGAGTGGAAGTGCTTGCTCCCATGTTATCTTTGTCATGTAGCATCATGATGAATGAATTCTGTCTCTGATTTTTAGTTGGGCATCAAGATGTAACAGGAAAATTGTGTTTTACAAGAAAGTGGCTTGAGATAAATGAAAAGAAAAAGAAATGATTATTTTTTGCAGGTCTGCTTGGATGTAAAATAGAAAGAGGCTGTTTGGATTGGCTTTAAGTACTTGTTTTAAAGCCAAAATAACCAAAAAAGGCCAAAAGCCATTAGTTATAAGTCCATCCAAATAGGCTCTAAGAATGTGGGGTGGTAACAACTTGCACAAACACCTACTTACCATCTACCTCCTCCCCTAGTCTCCTTGCAAAATAGAACTTTTCCAGAGGCGTGTCTTTTTCTAACAAATTTGTAAATGTGTTCCTCTCCTTCATTAAATACCGGATGATTAACTCTCATGCTCCTTTTTCTTTTCCATTCAACCGAATAGTACCTTTATGCATGAGAGTATGAGACTTTTCCATGATTTTTATGTGATTTTCTTTCAGTTGAATTGTTATATGAATATGGTCTGGGACCTGTGTTATTTCATTAGTCTTTCTTAAAATCTTTAAGATGGGTTTGTCATTTGGTTTAAATAATCAATGCACTCTTTTGTACATGTTGCAGAGAGGGATTGAAGTCTTATAAGCAGTTCATTCAGGAGCTTGAAGATGATATCTTGCCAGCTGAAGCTGAGCGCAGGTGAGACTGAAACCAAGATGATAAAATCTTGTTCTTTAGATGTGTCAATTTAAGCTTACTTTATTGGCCTCAGTGTAACTTGCAGATTTTTTATTTGTTTTGAGTACATTCTCTCATATTTGTGTAAAAATATGTCACTGCAAAATAATGGAGCTAATTCTCCTCATATGTAGGTACCAAGAATACAAGGCTGGGTACATAGAAGCACAAAAAAGAGCTTATTTTAACGCTCATAAAGATGAAGAATGGTACACTTCCAGCTCAGCTAGCTTGTCCTGCTATGTTTATTTGTTTGAGCTCTCTAATAGAAGTTCTTTGTATATGCAGGTTGAAAGACAAATACCATCCATCAAACTTAATTTCTGTTATTGAAAGGTACATGTTGATACCATGAACAGAATGTTGTAGGGATAATTTTGGCGATGCTCTTGTTTGTTTCTTGGACAAACTACTTTTAGACCTTTTACTTATTGTTCTAGTCAGGTGTATGACTTTGGTTCTATTGAAGTCTTTTCTCCGTCTTAATTTCCTGTAGGAGGAATGAGCTTGCAAGGAAATCGGCGAAGGATTTCTTACTTGATTTGCAGAGTGGAACTCTAGACATGTAAGACCTGTTTGTTCTTAATATATGGAATGTGCAAGATGAAATTGTATCCTGCTTTCTGAAGTGATAAATCTTTGCATGAATAGAGGTCCTGGTGTTGCACCTCCTCCTACAAACAAATCAGGACAGTCAAGTGAGCCAAATTCTGATGAAGAAGCAGATGAAAATGGCAAAAGGAGGAGGCATGGGAGGGGACACAATAAAGACCCTGACTTACTTTTAGCTGCTCCAAAGGCTCACCTAGTGAGTTCTGATCCCAGAAGAGTCCAGATTGATGTTGAACAAGCACAGGCACTTGTGAGGAAGCTTGACTCGGAGAAGGGAATAGAGGATAACATACTATCTCGGTCTGATAATGATAGGGGAAGCAGAGACAAGTCTCATGGTTCCACAGGCCCAGTTATTATCATAAGGGGCTTAACTTCAGTGAAAGGTCTTGAGGGAACTGAGTTACTTGATACACTTCTAACCTATCTGTGGCGCATTCATGGGGTGGATTATTATGGCCTGGCAGAGACAAATGAAGCTAAGGGTCTCCGGCATGTGAGAGTGGACGGCAAGGCTTCTGATGCAACAAGCAATGGAGCAGAGTGGGAATCAAAAGTGGATTCTCATTGGCAAGACAGGCTGAAGGGGAAGGATCCCTTGGAGGTAATGGCTGCAAAGGAAAAACTTGATGCTGTTGCCGCCGAAGCCTTAGATCCCTATGTCCGTAAAATTAGGGATGAGAAGTATGGCTGGAAATATGGTTGCGGAGCCAAGGGTTGTACAAAGCTCTTCCATGCGTCTGAATTTGTCCATAAACATTTAAAGTTGAAACACCCTGATCTGTCAGTGGATCTGACTACTAAAGTGCGTGAAGATTTGTATTTCCAGAACTATATGAAGTAAGTGCAGTACACAGTAATATCTTATTTTCCACCTTCTTACTTTTAGTTTCAAGGCTAAAAGGTTTTAAATGATCTCAGTGATGAAAATTCTCCTGGTGGGACTCCTGTAATGCTGCCATCTGTGCCGGTAACTCATCCATTTCTTCATCTTCTTTATGTTAAGTAACATTTCTCGGGTTCTTACTTCGCATGTGTTTTTGAACGTCTATAATTTTCTACTCCAGGCTTTTTCTCATACTTTTTAAGATGACTAAGTAATGCTGTAGTATCCATCAATTATGTCTTGTGAACTTTGCTGCGTTCTTTCTTTAGTCTTCATTTTGAAGAATCTAAAAAAAAACATGCTTCATGTTTTAGGTTTTGTCATATTAATTTGTGGTCGATTGGTTTTCGGACAAATTTTACATGTACTGTAACAGAGGATTCTAGTTCCGTAAATAATTACTGCTATTTTTTTGTAGTGTTGTTGGATGTTTTGGTTAATGGTATTGATTATGATATATGGTGTCATCTAAGTATATGTTTTATTTAAAATTAGATACAGAGTTATTTCTTGTAATATCTTTGTCCAAATAGAGGGAAGAATATGGAGGATTTATGTAACAACTCCAACTAGTCGGGATTGAGGTGTAGTGGATGGATTTATTGTCCAATATTCTATTAAATAATATAATAAGTGCAATATAATAAAGAGCTTAGTTTTCAAAATATATAATAATAATAATAAAAACAAAGAGCTTAATTAGATGTATTGTTATCAAAAAGTTTAATTACCTCAAATAAAGAAAAAAAAAAGAAAACAAAATTTAAAGTGAGATAAGATAAATCACAAGATGAATGAATAGAGGGTAGAGTCTTGGGTCCATTATTCATCAACTTTTGAACCTTCCACCATTGGTCTAAGGTAGTCGTTTATTTAACTTTTGAACCTTGCACATTGACAAATGTTGCATTCCTCTTGTAAACACAACAAAACTTTCAAAAAATTCTTATGATTTAAATTATAATACCATAAAACATACTAGAAGAAAGTAATTGAGTGACAACAAGAGATGATTGAATTTCCAATAATAATGCGAAAGGTGCTGTTGTCATCTACATGCTTTTCTGAAGATACTGGCATAGTTATTGTCATATTGTTCTTGGGGAAATCAAATAGGGCAACGAGCATCTGATTGTTGAACTTGTAAATTGATATCGTGATTATTTTCAATAACACGATTAGCGAAGTGACCCCTTTGAATTTGTCCACGTGATGAAGACTTTGAGACTGAAACCTGTGATCTTCCATTTGGATGTGCGATTGATTCTGGCATCTTTTCTACGTAATGTCTGATATTGAACATTGTATGTTACAACTGATTCCATCTTCTAGAAACTGGTTATAGAATTGGTAGGCTGGAGAACTATCAAGTTTAGCATGTTCTCTAAGTCGTATCTAAGTTTTATAACATCCTCATCTCTCTAGTAGTATTGTGATGTAAAAAAGTATCGAACTGAAATCGAAGTTCTAAATTCAGCACATCGAATGGATTATAGAAACATGTACTTATTATTTTCCGGTCCTAGGGCTTTAGTTCAATGGTAAAAGTAGTATAACACGAAATGTGTGGTAGGCACTGCACATCTCGTGAGTTGAACCAAATCTAGTATAGAAGTGGAGAAGGAACGGTATCGTGCCATTTATCCACCTAGTATTGAAGGTAGAAACAACAGAATTTTCAGTCATTGAAAAAACATATACTAATGTCTGATAGTACTGGTGGTTTGGACAAGTGTGCTTCAGTACCTCATTCTCCCTCCATTTCAATTTATAGGGCCTACCCTACTAATGATAAGGGAGTCAGATGAGCAAGTTTAAAGTTCGAATTCCCCAACTCTACATGGGCTTCTGGCTTTTCTTTGTTGACAACTTTATTGAAATTATATGTTCACTACCTACTCTTGCACAAGCAACGAAAATTTTGTACTTTGACTGGGTACAAACTTTAAGGAAAAAAGGACTTTGGAAACTTATGCTCTTAGATATGCCATGACATTTGTGTGGCTACTAGACTTTTGAATCTTGTGATTTTAACCATGCCATAACATTTGTGTGGTTATAAACCCTTGTCATTAGGTGTAAAATAGAAAGTTCAAGTTAAATTGCTTTCAAACATAATAAAATGACATTCTTTTTGGAACAGACTAATACAGAGATAGTTCCTTTTTTTTTGAACAGAGGATAGTGTTTTTAAAATTGTTGAGAAAGCTCCAATAATGGTCAAGTTAAACAGTTCTAATTGATTGCCCTTTTATTATAAGAATGTGTGAGGTTTTGTTTGGGTGCAAAAACTACTCACACATTTCCCAGTTAGAAAATTGTTGATAGTACATGCACGTTTTAGTCCTGAATGTTGCCTTCACAGTTAGTGATGTTTAACCGAATTGGTTTGAACTGAGTAATTTTGGGTCTCTGTCATTTTCATTGCTGTGATGAATTCTCATCAGCTGGATTGTTCTTGTTGTTGGCACTCGGGATATAATCCATTGTTTGTCATCTGTGCTTCAATGCTGTTTATCTTTTTTTGTGTTCTTGCCTATGTATCATAGTTTCATTCTCCTGATGGAGCTAGCCCGTCTTTATATGTTAATTAATTGAATAAGAGCAGTTTGATCCCATGGAGTAAATAGTCCTCGTTTTACTTGAACTTACAATCGGTGTTGAATTTAACTGCATGTTGGTTCTATGCAGAAAGAGAAGCCAGTTAGGCGCCGACCTGGGCTAGATGGCCGGCTGAAGGATGACAGAGGGAACCGTAAAGATCGGGATGGACGTGCTAATGGCGGTGAAAGGTTTGATATGTCTGAAAATCCACAATCTGGGGATTTTCAGTCCAATAATGATGGTGCCACTGGGGGAAATCCTGATGAAGAAATGTTTGATACTTTTGGTGGACAAGGGATTCCAGTTGCTTCTTTCCCTTCAGACATGGCTCCTCCACCAGTATTGATGCCTGTTCCTGGTGCTGGGTAACTTAAAATGATTCTTTCCCATAACTTGTTAAATTTGCAAAACGTAAGTCTTAGCCATGTCTAGGATATCATTCTTGAATTTTGATTATTTTTTCATTTTCACTGCAATGTAGTCCTCTTGGTCCATTTGTTCCTGCGCCTCCTGAAGTTGCAATGCGAATGATGCGAGAACAAGGAGGCCCTACTCCATTTGAAGGCGGTCGAAATGGGAGGTCTGGGCCTGCAGGCCCGATAATTGCTTTACCTCCCGGATTTCGACAGGATCCTCGTCGCTTGCGAAGGTATTTCGTGCATTGTATGATTTTCAGATTGCTTAATGGTGAAACTACTAGTTACCATCATTCAAATGTTCATCTCACTAGAATAAGTAAAATTTGGTCAATTGTGAAATTCGTGCGGTTTTTTTACTGCACAAGTGAATTTATTTTTCTCGGGTTAGAAGAGACAATATGGGTTCCAAAGTGTTGGTATAGTAAATTGATGACTTGTAAAGTATGTTGGTGAAAAGGCCGATTCTAGCTAATGGCTCTTTGAATGGTTTAATGTAAGATTATAATAAAGGCTTTGCACCGTCTTGTGTTGGCGTGAAGATGCAGGGAATAAAAACTAGGGCTGAGTTTTAGGCTGTGTGAGCAAGGGCTCACATCAGCTTATAAATGGTCCCTGGAAAGTGGGTTTGGAGGTCCGTGTTGACATAGCACCAGTCCCAAATCTGACGTGTTGGTTAACGATTATTCCCTTTGTCCCAACTTATGACTTACTTTCCTTTTTCGTCAGTCCCAAAAAGAATTAACACATTTCTATATTAAGTAACAAAAGTATTGTTAGGCTAACAAAAATCTATATGTTGGAAACAACACATGTATAATTTAACGCTTCTAGCTGTCTATCCCCTACTCATCTAGAATGTCTTGTACATGCTTCACACTTTTTAATTGCTTGTAATTTTTATTTTGGTATTTGGATATACCCTTTTAATGTGTGTTACTTACTAACCTAGTTTTTGAGCACCTAATTTGCTTCCTCTTCTACTGACCCGTCTTAATATTATGATTCTATCATCTTATTTTTTAATTTTAGTACTTGCTTTGTTTTCGTTACTTCGGGTTTCTTAACCATTTTTGCCGTCAATGTTTCTTTCCTTTGCCGTGGGTCAAGGTAGGGGTAAGGGGTACACTCCACCTTCTCCATATCTCACTTATTGTGTATGTTGTTTGTATGTTTCTTCCATTTGATATTTTCATCATAGCTTCCTTACTCTTGTATTTTTTGAACCTATTTTGAAAAATGTTTTTTATTGAGTCAAGAATCTTAACAGAAACAGTCTCACTACCTCCAAATGTAGGGGTAAGGTCTGTGTACAACCCCCCCCCCCCCCTCCCTAAACATCACTTGTAGGATTACAATGGACATTGTTGGGTACGGCAAGGGGGTGCATTATGTATTGAGCCTTTACAGGATGAAGGCAATGATGTCGGCGAGGGATGTTGCATGGACCATTAGCACTTATGTGGGTAGTATGGAGGGAAATCAATAGGAGACTCTTTGAAGCTAATGAGCTTCTGTTGATTTTTTTTTAGATTGAGTAAAGTGTAATGTTATTGATAAATGGTGAATATGGATTCCTATTTGTACAAAAGCTCAGGTGTCTTCGCAGAGAATAATATGTTTCTGTATATTCTCTGTTTTGTTGTTCACCTGTTGTACACAGGAGCACTTTCCTACTATCGGTAATATTATACTTTACTTGATTTAAAAAAAAGAACGAGAAGAAAGCATGATACGCACATTACATGGTAGTTGTGCTACAATTTGGAGCTATTGCCTTGTTCATGCACGGTTTTGTAGAAGCAGTTCTTGTGAATACTAGTCACGGTGAGCCATGTCCAAGATAAATCTGCACATGCTGGTTTGTCTATGTTTGAAGATTAGGTTGAAGTAGACTTTTAATAATGGGTTCCACGTTGAGAAGAAGATGGACAGATAAGACAACGGGAGTCTAGTTTGTGTTATGTTCACCCTTTTTGTTTATTTTCTCAAGGCAAGATTCAGAATCAAGAAACATGTTTTGCTTCCAAAGTGTGGAGGAATGTCTTGCCAAAGTGGAGCTACTTCTGGAAATTCTTGGAAGTTGTTTACTTGCTTCTCGATCTGTTAGCACCGATTTTCTGTTCTTGTTACAGTTGCGCGCTTCCAAAATACAACTACTCAAAATGAGTATTCCTTAGCACCACTGTGTAATGCTGGTGGTGGTCATGTGTTATGTATTCTGTTGTCATGTGTTATATGTTGTAGTGACATACTCACATCACTCCTACAATTTTTGTAAAAATGTATGTCTGTTTCCATGCGACATGTAGAATTATCCTCGAAGAAGTTGAAAACTGGAGGTGTAACATATTTTAGATTTGCAAATTGTAGCATTTTGTTGGTGTTTCATATGCTGAGTCGTCGGAATGACTATCTCGTGTGGAAGTTTTTCAACTTTGAATCTATTTTCAGAATTGGAGGAAAAGGCAGTACAAGAGAGCTGTAAAAGATCATATTGTTACGTTGTGCCTTAAGCAGATTATATGATCTGTTTTTATCTTGGTTGCATTTTCGTTTCATTCGAGAAACTTCTACCCTGATTGAATCCTGAAAATGTTGTTGTTTTGTGTTCGAATGGAGATGTGATTGTCCTCTATGCATTTGCATGAATACATGCCATGGAATGTGATTTAATTTCTTATGAATAAACACTGCTTTCTTTTTTAAAAAAAGACTATCCATACTTCCTTTACTGACTTACAGTTCAACAATTTTGCAGCTATCAAGATCTTGATGCACCTGAAGATGAAGTTACCGTAATAGATTACAGGAGTTTGTAGAGTAGACACGGGGAACGTTGTATTTCTTCCAGTGAGTAGAGGCAATTTGCGTTGATGCTACATTTAACCGTGTTGATGTTGAAGCAATGAGCAGATACTTGATCGTCTTGAAGTTAACAATGATCGATGGGACCTACTACATTGACATGCATAGTTGGTCTTTTCGTTGAAGAGGAATTGTGGCGGAGGGCTAAGTAGTTACGAGATTTCTTTGGTAGCAAGCAGTGCCTACTTGCTAGATCTTTCCAGGTTCTGCATTAGCATTAAGCGCGTAGAATTTCCAATTTTTTCGTCCTCCCCACCACTTGTTGTAGCAAAGATTTCAGGAGATATATGCTAATAAGAAGTTGGAATGATTGAAGACAAGAAGGGGTAAGATATGCTACTGTAAAAATTAATTTGTGTGACTAGATTTATCAGTTTGTTTTTCTTGTTGCTACGTTGCGCGATACTTAAAATTGAAGGGAGATTGTGACTCTTGAGATATCTGATTAGATGCCTATTGATCGTGTTTTCTTCCGGCAAGACGGTTCTTTTGTTACCTTGTGCCTGATTGAGCTCAAAATGGACAAACCAAAGCCATATATTACAGACTCGGAATACTCCGAACACAACGAAGAGTTGTCCTGCAGTTTGGACTGGATTATGAAAACTTTAGTTTGTAATTTTTGGTGATTAATATAAATTTCATAAGCTTAGGCACTATAAGACCATGTTTCATATGGAAGAAAACATGTAAAATATGAGTATTTGCTTTTTCTCCATCTTTGTTACCCAAATGATTACAACATTGACCAAATTTTGAAGTGAAAATATCATATAAGTGCAATAGTATTGGGCTAACATCTAAATTGGTAGGGCTAAATATAAGATGTGATAAAAGCTTTATTTCATTAATTCAGTTATTTAGAGAAATTTCTTTTTATTGTTGTTCCAAAAAAAAAAAGGCTACTTGCAAATTTCTCCCCATAACATGGACAATTAAAAGAAACAAAACTCATGACAAATACACAAATTGGTGGGAAAATGTTCTAAGGCTATTCTCAAATATATATATTTAATTGAATCGGTGAGAAAAAAATACTTTCTTTTTTCAAAAAGAATGACTTGGTTTGACTTGACACGAAGTTTAAGAAACTAAAGAATCTTTGAATTTTGTGGTTTTAAATTAAAGTAATGTGAAACGTATAAAACTGGTCTTTAAAGAGGTCATTCTTTTTTAAACAAACTAAAAAGGAAAGGAGATTATTCTTTTATAAACAAAGGACTAGTAATGTTTTCGTGTGAAAAAATTAGAAAAATTCCTATTCTTTTCAGTACGAATCTATTCCTATCATACATTTTTCCAATGAGTCGGTTAGGTCGGAAGTGAATGAAAAAAATCATGTTCTATAACACAAATTTCTCGGGAAATACATACATTTTCCGAGTGAGCCGGTTCGGTCGGAAATGAGTGGAAAAATCATATTCTATCGCACAAATTTCTCTCTGATTCGCGATGGAAATACATACATTTTCCCAGTGAGCCGGTTCGGTCGGAAATGAATGAAAAAATCATGTTCTAGAGTATAAATTTCTAACTAATTCGCGAAGGAATACAGTTGTTTCTAGTAGTGGAAAACCAAAGGGGTAATTAACCTCAAAGTCAAGAAGAAAATGGATAGCATAAGTTCAATAAAAATCACATTTATATATATATATATGTGTGTTTCCTCTGTTTACAAAATTATTGCAGATAATAGAATTCTGGGCTCTTTTTAAGTGCTACTTGGTTCCTCTTCTTCAACTTCAGATGCATTAGTTTCCATCTTCTCAAACTTTGCAACTCGAAAAATCGCCAAATTAGTATCCCCTGAATGACAAGATGTTTCGAAAAGACTAATCAACTCGGGGTAGTAGGAAGTTTAACACGTATCATACAAGAGTTTTAACTTTTATAAACTGACGATTTAAATGAACTTTTAAGAGTATTAAGGTCACGTAACTCATAATAAGTGAGACTAGTAAACCAAAAAAACAGAAAATTTAGAACATGGTGATAGTTTAAATGTTGTTTACGTTGTCAGTGTATATAAGTTAAATACTCGCGCAAACAATACAACCACTCATAAATCATAAGAAAGTATGAGAAATAAATTTAGTGAATGGAAATGAAAGATTGAAGAACTGTTGTAAAGTATGCTTTTTTCTTCACAAAGATGATGTAACAAGTAGTAGCGGAGCTAGGATTTTGGTTCAAAATATGAAGAAGTAGACACACGAAGTTGATAAAATGTGAGAAAAAGGAAAGCAGGGCAGTGAAAGCTTTTACCAAACGTCACGAGACTTCCAGGCAATGCAGCAGCAGCCACACCAGGTACGAGCCTTTTCTCACCGATGAAAGTACCATTCGTGCTGTCTAAATCTGTAACTACGAGATAGTCCTCCATGTTTTGCAGCCGAGCATGTATTGCAGATACTGTTTGTACATCAACAGATTTTCAGATATAAGCAGAAACTAAACGTTTCGTTTGGTAACAGTTTGTTCTCTTATTCAGAAAGAGTTTAACTTCTATATACTGACGATGTAATTTACTACTAAGTCACCTCAAAGAAGAGAGGCAACCAGTTATAACAAGTTAAATAGCATCGATAGTGTAAAAGTTATAGTAAACTGTGCCACGGAAGATCAAGTTGGTGAGTCGTGTGATGAGAAAACTTCCCACACAGTTCGGAGAGGACTGAATTAGAACGAGAGGTTATATAAGCTATCACACGAATGGTTTTATTACCTGTAGGCACCGGAATGACTACATCAGCCTTATCAGCAACGCGTCCAACAATTACTGGACCCTAAAGATATGTAACAGAACTTGCAGTTAACATACATGACATACGCGAAACAGGAAACTGGATCATCACATCATACTACTTACGGAAGGTATTTCAAGAGAGCGCGGCTTTGCAGTTGGAGAACCAATGTGTCTTGTGTCTCCATCACCTTAATTTTGATGTATTCAACATTTGATAGTAAGTCAATAGCTCTAAACTAAACATCAAACAAAATGCTAAAAACTCATCGTATCGTTAACCATATACTATACTCTGCAGCTTATACACATCGATTATCTTGCTTCAATGGATCAACAATTAGCAGTACATATAGCGTATGAACAGTAGTGGAGCCAGGAATTTCACAAAGGGTATCCAGAAATAGCACAACAAAAGTGGGATAAACATTTGCTACTAGTCGTGAGAGTCAAACACGCAAAGCATTGTCTCATTACAAGCGTCTGAAATCATTAGGCTACAATAGCTTGTTGTGTTAAGGGTGTCCAATATATGTTATTTAATCATTTCGTGTATTACTTAACTCGTATATACGATATTTTTTTTCTGAATCGGACACCCTAACAACCATGTAGCTACGCCACTGTGTATGAGTCATAGTAATGAAGTCAAGAACAAAGAAAAACAACATATATTTAGTAACACTACTCACCAAAAGTCTAGGCAGATGGAGGACATCACTTAGCATTGTATTTCGTCATTTTCAACCACTTCATTGACCGTCAAAACAACCTTTTTTAACCAAACGGATCTTAGACCTAATTCACATCCAAAAACTAGCTCAAAAAGAGTCGAATTGTCCAAGTCGTGTAAAAAGTCGAGGGTGCTCGTCCTTCACCGGCGGGACTCATTCCATTCATCACCCTTTTTTCTTTTAAGTACTACTCCTTTGTTTCATTTTACTTGACCTCGATATTATTTCATTTTACTTGTCCATTTTAGTAAATCAAGTGCCCTTAGTTTTAAATAATTACATTAGTTGTACTTGTCCAATATAAAATTCCAAAACATCGTTAATAACGTTTATTTAGTAAAATACACTTCTAATTAACCTTTCTTAAGCGACATACATTATAATAAAAATAACTTTTAGCAGCAATAAATATTGATATTAATAAGTGTTAAAGTCTTTATCGGCATTAGATAAGTGTCATTAGAATCAATATCGCTAAAGACTTTGAGGACATATACAAAGAGTGCTAATTGCCGCTAAAATACAAATTTAGTTCTTAATTGCCGCGAATGATATTTTTTATGTAGTGATATCAAGTCAACATGGATCAACTAATATAAAACGGACTGAGTACTAGCATTTCATAAATTTGATCCCATTCTACAATTAAGGTACTAACACACCACCATCACGGCCAACAACAATAACAACATAATGTAATTCTACGAGTCGAGTCTGAAGAGGATAGTGTGTACGAAAAAAACTACTACATGTTAAATAAAAAAGAACACATACCTATAAATTCAAGAATCCATGATACTGAACCATTAGATGAATTACTTTCAACAATAGAAGCATATATAGGTCCATAATGCCTCAATTGCCTAGCACTACATTTTATTTTTTTGGTTATGCAATTATATCCAAGAAAATTAATTGAATTTGAAGAAGAAATAGTAACTCTAGAAGGGAAAAAAGTTGGTATTTTTTGGAGATTAGCATAAGAAATAGACTGTGAAGTTGTAGTTAATTCCATTTTTCTTTTCTTTTTTTTTGTGATTTTTTTGGTTCACTCTTTATGACATGTATTTATATGGTTTGTGGATAAAATTGCTTTGGAGGAAAATGTGGTTGAGAACTTGGCTTTTATAAAATGTTATAGTCACCAAGATTGTGGATAACAAAAATGTCAAAAGTAATACTAGTAGGGGTGGGCATTCGGTAATTAATTTTGTAGGACACATATATTTTCTTTATTAATTATAATTTTTAGATTTTTATTTTTGATATAAAACTTATAAATATATTTTTTAATTTGATAATAGCTGATATTTATGTTCTCAAATATTATGTGTGCACGAATAAAAAAATTAAAGTTGTATAAAGTATGCTAAGTAGACACAAGCTCCAGGAGGAGGTCATTGGGTTCACGTGAATCTGTGCTCCCCTTTCAAAATAGTAGTGTTATATTTTTTAAAATATTTAAATATAGATATATCAACCCACATTTGAAGTATCATATAATGTTGTGCGATGATGATTGGACGCACCTCTCTAAGTGAGTTTAGAAATTTGAACCATTTATTTATCTTGTTTTGTTTTTCTTTTTAAAATTGGGTAACACCTCTGATCTAATGTGGTTTGAACAGATAATAAAGGAAAAATTCTATTGGCTAGAAAATCTTGTCAGGTATTTTACCTATATTATTTTACCTTTTGAACATTTTTACCCTTATAACTTTAATACCTTTTAATTAAAAAAAGATCAATTTATTTTAAAATAAAGGCAAAATGCACATGTACTCCCTCAACATGTGTCTTAAATTTCAGAGACACACTTAAACTATATTAAAATCCTATTACCCCCTTGAACTTATTTTATAAATAATTTTCTACCCTTTTTCAGCCTACGTGGCACTAGTTTGAAAAAAAATGTCAACACACGCTGGGCCCACAAGATAGTGTCACGTAGGCTGAAAAGGAGTAGAAAATTGTTTATAAAATAAGTTCAGGGGGATAATAGGACCTTAGTATAGTATAAGTGTGATTCGGGAATTTCAGACATAAATTGTGGGATACTTGTGCATTATCTCTAAAATAAAAGAGATATTATAGATTTTTTTTATTTTTCTGGTCATTCAACATTATCATATAAAAAATAACTTTGTACCAATAATTTTAAAATTTTAATGGTTTTTAGAGATAAGAGCATACTCCCTCCGTCCACTATTAATTGTCATAGTTTCTATTTTTAGAGTCAAACTATAAGAAATTGGACTAACATTTTAAGATACAAATTTTCATCATATACATATGCAAAAAATTGCAATTTATAATACTTTTCATATAATTTTTGAATATTTAAATTTTTTGTTTAAAATATTGAATTAATGTAGTCTAATTAGAAAATTAGTCAAATTGACTTTCGAAAATCGCAACATGACAGATAAAAGTGGATGGACGGAGTAGATGTTAAACCAATATAAATTTATATCTTAGATCCATCTTTTCGTAATAATGCATCCATGATCTTAAAATCTTGAATACGCCTCTATCACATATTCTATACAATACATAACATATATAATACAAATCAGTTTGAATGTGTCACTCGAGCTTTAAAAAAACTCAGGTTTACAATTTGGATTTTAAAGTGTGTGACCCAATAAAAATAAAATAAGTCTCATAAAATTTGAATCTTTCCATTGAATAAACTTCTCCTAAATTAAAACTCTATTCTAAAAAGAACTAAAAGTGGGGGACTTATAATTATTATTTTTTTTTGGTTGAATTTGGGCTAAGATTTAAGAAATACAATTATTTTTCAACTCAAAAATTGTTTGGACGATGAAATAGAGACCGATTGAACTATGAAGTAATGTTATTTAAAATCGAATTGAAATTTATACTTTAAATTAAAATAATTATATTTGTTCATAGATAATAGGTTATTGGTTTAATGGTTATGATTATTTCAATTATTCAATTATTGGTTTGAGATTTTTTCTTAACGGCTTAATCTATAACCAATAGAAATATTAAATTATATTTAATATATCATTCGGTATATTTTTATACTTTTATTTTGGCAGTCTCAAACTTTTGATTATTTACAATGTGTTAGTGTTGTTTTTGAGCAAGATACAATCTATCAACTCATGTGGTTGTTAATTTGGTATGTCACCATGTTTCTAAGTGATTTTCAGTCATTTATTTTTTGTGTCAAAGTTTTACGGTTAAATCGACAACCAACTGATAAACGATAAGTCAATATTTTAATGATTCTTTAACGGTTTAGTATATTTACAAATCAATAACCATAAGTCGAAATGAGAATCAAATCGACCGATACACAGCCCTACTACGAAGAGAATGGGGCTAGGGAGAACCAAACAAATATTTTTTTGGAAAAATAACTTAAATACACAACTATAATTTTTATATTCTCTAATTTTCCCTACATTTTTTAAATATTACATAATTCCTATAATACACATTTACCAATTTTAATGCCTATTTTTTCTCCATTAAAACACTCAACCTCTTAAATTAGTTTTTGAATTTTAAATTTTATCCATTTAAACACTCAATTTTTTAATCAGCTTTTTGATTTTGAATTATTAAATTTAATTAATTTTAAATAAAAGACCAAATTTTGAAATTTTGAATTTCAAAATTCAAAAAATCAGGAAACAGGATAACTTCCATATCTTTCTACCGTTTTGTTCTTACTTCCATATTTTTTGCTTGCTTACACACCAAAAACATAAGAACCAGTGCCTCTTGCCTTAGAAGAAGTTAAGGTGATAAAAACAAGTAGACAATCTTCATCTCATCCCAATACATTCGCCCAGTTACCACTTCCCCTTCCTCTTCCTCTAGCATCAACTTTGCATAAGGCCAAACAGGACTCAAAGAGTAAGTTTGTTAGGCCTACATTGTCTGGGGTTAGTATTTTGGTACTTAAAACTGTTTGCTGAAATTAGTAAAAATTTTAAGGAATCTAGTGTGCTTGCCGATACATTTGAATAAGTGTGTATAGTATTTTAGATGGTGAATTGATACATGAATTTGTTGTGTATCATAATATTTTATATGTATCATGAAATTTTGAAAATTGTTATAATGTATCATTCAATAAGTTTAGTAAATGCGTCATCAACTGTGCTTGATGATACATATAGAATCAGTGTGTACAGTGTTTAGTCAATTCACTGATACATGTAGTAGATATGTATCACATGTTTTGCATATAATATGAATTTCTGAAAACTGATATCATGTATCAGTAAGGTATTAGTTGTTTAGTTGATGTACTGATACATGTTTTGAAAATTGTTATAATGTATCATTCACTAAGTTTAATAAATGTGTCATCAACTGTACTTGATGATACATATAGAATCAGTGTGTATATTGTTTAGTCGACGTTTCTGATACATGTATTAGATACGAAATTGAATCTCCAACAACGATTCCGTCGATTTTGTAACTTTCATTCTGCAATTTGTTCACCCAAATTCCGGAATGTCTCATCAAAATCGAAGTATTCATCTTGAAAAATCCACTGTAACAACAATAAAATTACTGTAGTTCGAAATTTAACAGATTGTTCAAAAAAATTGTTTTCAAAATAGATGATATAATCTTTGTTTTTCAAAATTTGAAATTAATATCCAATTAAGTGCTGATTTTATGTTGATTAATGATATGTTACCGTAAATTTAGCTGTTTTATTAACAACATTAACTATACCGTTTTTTCCCCTTTTTTTTCTCAACAGTTTAAAATTACCATGTATCATTTACCATGTATCACTAGAGTCTAAAGTATCACGGCTCAACAAATTTAAGGGATTTTTTGTAAATACTAAATTTGTCGGGACAGAATGAAATTATTGAATTACACTATGGGATTCCTTAAATTTTTACTATTTTTTTCCTGGATGATTTTTTTTAGAAAATATTTATCCTATGTTAACTCAGAAAAGATTAAGAAATAGAAGGAATCATTTTTAGGTTATCAAAATAAAACCTATGATGGGGTCACTATAATCTTTTATATATGATATATATTATCAGTTTAAAAGCTACACGAAGTTATTCTATTTTAATTGTTAAAATGAGATAAAGAAAAAAAAGATTATTCTCTATTTATTTATTAGTTAAAGTGACTTTACTTTAAATAAAAAAATATATATTATCTGAATACCTTGATAATAATTATTTTATGTCATCAAATTAACCCGATCAGTAATTTCATTTAAATTTTAATGAAAAATTCTAATAAAATGGAAAATATTTTATTTTAAAATATTTTTCCAATTGAGTAAGATAAATATTTTTTAATTTTAAAAATCATGTTGGGGAAAAATTTGTTTAGAAGAAAAGTACATATATATTTATATTTGGAAAAAGATAGTTTTAACCGGTTAAGTAACAATAAGGACATTTTCAATCATCTAGAATATTTTTATTCATTTTACATAGCTTAAAAATATGTTTAATCCTTTTATTTAGAATAGTTTAGAAGGGTAATACACTTTTTAGAATAGTTTAAAAGGGTATATTAAGATGTATTTCTGACATTTTATCTATAGTTAAAAGAAAATATTTGTACTCTTTTCTCTATAAATAACACAAAAAATTAAATAAATAAAAAGTATGCTCTAAAATATAGTATACATGTCCTTCACATGGTTTTCAACTAAAGTAAAAACAAGAGACATTTCATTGTTGAACTTTTATGTTTGTTTGCTCTTATTTGGATAAAATTAGGTATATGTGAAATGAAATATTTGAATTCACATATACCAAACATCTTCTCATATATATATAGAAGGATATGTATAGAAATGTTCAAGAAAACCTTTCTTCTTCTCATGTGTTTTTTCTAATAAAAAAGGAAGTTTCATCATTTCAATGAGTTATTAATTTTATTTTCTTTATTATCTATGACAATATTTGAAAAGAAAAATAATAATCTTTCATCAAGAAAAATAACTAATCTCCTTGTTCAATGAATTTATCATCATTTATACATTTTTTTTATATCAAACCGCATACTATTATTGAATGTAGACAAACAATTCATTTATGATTATAGTACCCTAACAATCATTAAATTGATTAATTATCAAATACAAGTAATAAATTTATTGGTTATTTTATGTTTCACTCATTCCTTTTTACCTTATGATCTCATTTATTTTATTTTTCGTTCATTTCTTTTCACCTTATTATCTCGTTAGTATAATCTTGTTTTTTAAGTCTAAATGAAATCTACGAATATATCAATGAATTTATAGATTTGCTATTATTCAAACAAGCTCACTTAACCAGGGACGGAATCATGTCAAGTCTATTTAACCAGTATAATCATGTCAAAGTGATTAATTTTTGTTTTAATGAGATATACACTGCAATCAAATGCATATATAACTTGAGATATTTTAGATTTTTATTGATATTTTCAAAATGATATACGAATTAAGAAAAAATCGCGAAAAAATATATTACAACATTTGATAAGAAATATGTACTTTTACCTAATTTATTTTATCTTTAATATTTTCTTTGCATAAAAAGAAAAATTTTACATAAATATTTAGATTAATTTATTATTTACTCTTCTAATCGATATATAAACTACATTGTTATGAAACTATATAAAATAATGAGAAGAATAAAGAAGGGAGAAAAAAAACGACTTCTTATTCATCTTTAATTGTTAATATATTATTAATTAAGTTAACAACTATTTAGATTAATTTTTTTTTAAAAAAAATAAAATAAAATTTGCAGAGAGTACAAATCCCTTGTTTGCATTAAAGACTTGTAGAATTTTAGGCTTTACTATCTAAGGATAAATAGTACTAATTAATGTCACTGACTTAAATTGTACTTTTAAATTATTCTCTGGCTATGTTTCCTCTAATTTGGGGGTGGGGTGTTGTGTGGGTGGGTGGGGGGAGATATATTATGAAATTTTATTTAAGAATTTTTTTTTAAAAAAATTGACCAAATTTCTAACTCAAAAATCTTATATGGTACTTCCTCTAAATTTAAATTAATTTTAAAAAATAGAAATATTTAAGTGATGTTTTTATCTTTTAACTATTATTTTTTTGTTTGATATGATTAAAAGAATATTAATTTTTTTACTTGTACATTATATACATATTTAAGGATCTGTTTGGCTATGGCTATATTTACTCTTTTTTTTTCAAAATATTTTTTCACTTTGCTTAAGAAACAATTTTTGGACTTAGAAAATTCCAAATTCAATTTGATTTGGATTCCACATTAGGAAAACAACTTAGTATATATTTTCCAATTGATCTTCATAATTTTAAATAAATATCCTTTTTTTTCGTAAAAAGTACAATCAAACACAACTTCATATTTAAGGATATCTATGAAAAGATAAGAATGAATTCGAGAAAGTGATAGTGAGATGGTTCAAACATGTGAGAGCAGATGTCCAAATGCCCTGCTACACATGTGTGAGAGGCTGAGTATGGATTGTTTCAAGAAAGGTATAGATAGATCGAAGAAATATTCGGGAAAAGTAATATTAGACAATATACGATACAATTTGAGTTTACTGAGCATATAAATTTGGATAGGAGGTTGTAATGAAAGTGAATTAGGATAAGAACTTAGTAAGTAATCGTGCATTATATTGTTGTCGTTTATATATAATACTAGTAGTTGTAGATTGCTAGTATATGTTACTTTTTGTATTTCAATTATTATTATTTTTGAACAGCTAAGGGTCGATCTAACAAAATTATTTTTCTATCTCTGAAGTAGGAGTAAAGTTTGTATTTAATCTATCGATTTTCAAGTTAAAACTTAAAACGGGGAGCTTTTTTTTATAGTGTAATGCAAACATCCCTCTTTCTTATAACATATACTTTACTCGCTGTCCAACAATAGTTGTTCCTCATTGATTAGATACGCTCCTTGACAAACAATACATAAATAATATTAATATATTATTTTTTGACTTTATTAAATTTAATAATTTAAAAAATGTGTTATGTGATAAATAAAATTTAATAGTGAAGGTAAAATAAATTATCGCTTGATTTTATAGATTAGATAAGTATAGTTGTATAACTTTTTAGTATAGCGGACAACTATTATTGAATAGAATAAAGTAAAAAAATAAATATAATCAAGCTCTCTTTGTTGTGTTATGTGGACCCTACAAATTGCTTCCTAATTCTTTAGTTAATTAATTAATGGCCAATTAATAATTTCCTAATGATTAACCCCATAGGCCATACATGAGTGAATAATTTATTGTTCCGTTTGATGTGGTATTATTTTTATTTTTTTTTTTAATAAAAATTGATTAAAGTATTTTTTTTTTATCAAAAAAACATTTTTAACTTTTTTTTCTTGTACGGTTATGACACATATTTACTTTCTTGAAAATGTTATGGAATATTTAAGATCAAAAATTTAATTATTATTTTTTTAAAAAATTGATCTTAGTCATATATAATAGAGGAGATTTTATTGAATATCCTTTTGGTAATTGGTATAAAAAATCAATTAGTTCATTAAAATATTGAAGGGAATATTTTGAATAATTCTTATTTTAATTCACTTATTGATGATTGTAGGAAGCTAATAAAAGATTTTCCATTAATGTATATTTCTCTTGTTAAAAAATCAGCAAATTAAGGTGTAATATGTTTTTTAAATTTGATTTCTGTTTATATTTATGTCTTTTAATTTTTGGTGTGCTTAAAATAGAAACTTAAACTCATAACACGTCTTCAGATGGCGTAGCCAAAAATTTCACAAAGGGTATATAAGAATCGCATAGGTAAAAAAATAATTTGACGATGAGTGCACTAAAATTTTAATTTTGAACTATGTAACATTAACAATTAAATTTTTTTATGAAAAAATATACTAAATTTTTTAAAATCAAACCACGAGAGATTTAGCTTGAATTTTCATGTTTATTTAATAGGAAGTGAACGAAAAAGAAAAAAGAGAAAGAGAAAATTCAATTTATGATGAAATCACTTTTATACTTCAAGATTCCACCAACCTATGTCGACTTAACAACAAGATATGAAAAATAAAGAGTAAAATCAAACTAGTTTTTCTAAAAAAGAAATTCTATATAGAGCCTTTTTTCATTTTTTTAATAGCGATATAGAAAAAAATTAGAATTCCCTAATTAAATTTAAATTAAATAATTATTTTTAAATTTTATTTAAAAAGTGATTAAAATTTAATGTTTACTGCTTTTTTTATTATATTTTAAAGTTGTAGGTCTCTAATTTGAGATTATTCTAATAAGATAATATGAGTTTTGAATTGTTGGAAAAAAAACATATTTATTAACCATGATTAGGTCTCTAATTGAGATTTTTAATAGATAATATTTAGTTTGAATTATTAAAAATATAACTGATTTCATTAACTATAATTAGAACATAATTAGGAGCTTTTTGAAAATGTAAAAAAACAAACGCAGCGTGCGTTGACCCAAAGATACCGTTGGGCTAGGAGATTTTAGTGTGCTTAAGAGTGTTTAAAATGTGTTATTTAAGCATTTAAGGTGTAAATTGTAATTTTCCGATGAAGATAGTGTACCTCCGCCCCTACACGTCTCCTACACGACGTTTTACATGACAATTTGAGCCCTACGTGATGTCATATCTGCATTATCACACGTAAGACTCACATTTTTGCTTATTCAATTTTATTACAAATTTAAATATCTACTTATACATTCCAAAACTAAAAAACGTGTTTATATGTTATGCGAGTTATTTCTATATTTAGTTAGATATAATGGGGATTTTATATCATTTATTTCTAATACAATAAATATATATAATATATACTCGCTTATGATTTGAAGTATTAATTGGAAAGACCCTTCTTTTAATAAATAATATATATAAAAAAGGAACTACTAAGTCACATGATTTTGAAACCAATAGAGTAAATAATTCTTTATTTAAACAACCCCACATGTTAAAAACTCCTCTATTTTTATTTTTATTTTTATTTGCAAAGTAATTAAAGATTTCCTTTGCTATATATATTGTTTTTAAGAAAGAAGAAAAAATGGAAGAAAAGATAGAGAAAATATAAAATACCATCAAAGAATATGATGTCGTAAATAAAATTATTTTCTCTTTAAATAAAATTTTTATTTTTTAGCTTCGCGTTTGAAAAAAAAACTTTAATAAAGAATTTTATCCGATCAAAGTCGTTTAGAGGTCATTTAATAAGAAATAAGTTATTCATCTATTAATTTTCGTATAAGTCATACGGTGTTTTCTCGGTAAATGTAAAATAAATTATTCTGCATAAAATTAATACGATGTTTGGTTGACAATTTAGAAATCCAGGTACATGATATAACTAAAAGAATTCTAATGTATTATTTAATGTTGTGATAGACAATTAAATAGCTAATAGATGTATAACTAATAGATGCATAACTAAACAACCATGAATTCATTCGTAACTAATCTCTACATCATTAATATCTGGATAACTCTAATCAACTACTAAATGACCCTCGGGTCTATCTAATATTTGAATTAGTCTTTGTTTTACTATGAAAAAAACAAAAAGACTCATATAAGTCTGTCTAACATAAATTTGAATTAGTCTCGATTCCAATGCAGATAACGAATATTCGAAGAAAAATAAAAACAAATAAATAAGAGGGGGGGGAATAAAAGTTTCAAATTAAGTCATTTTCCTTAATTTAATAATGTGGGTGTTTATCTATCCCTAATCTTTCTCCTATATTTTCTCACTCTTTTTGTTGCAATGTAAAATCTCTCTCTTTTTTTCCCTTTTGGCTTCTTTATTTGAAATTCCTTAAGCTGCTGACACCTTAGCTATCTCTTGTTGTGTTTCTCTTTTCTCAAACTCTTTTTGTTTTCATTAATAACTGGATCTTGATTTCTTTTTCTTCACCAAACTAACAATTTGGGGTGTTTTTGCTCAAAAAGATTCTTACTTTTTGTTCATTTACTCATTTTTAAAGCTTGGGGTTTTGCATTACCATTTCATCTTTCAATTTTGTTTAATGGGTCTTCAAAAAGTTTGAGTCTTGGGTATTGTATAATTCATGTTTTTGAGTTTTTGTTTTCATTTTTTTAAAAAGGGGTTCTTGTATATTGAGTTTTAAGCTTAATTTCTGTGTTTTTTTTTTCTGTGTTGAATTCTGTTGATTTTTTGTTGAGAGATACTGATAAGTGGTCACTAGCTCCCAAGACTTTGTTGGACTGCTTCACTAGCTTTCTTAATTCAGGTATGATTAAATGTTGATTTTGTGATGAATTTTTAGTTTGAGCTTGTTATGTTACATGGTTTTATTAGGCTTGTCTAAGCATTTTTGTATGTATTTTTTTGGTGGGGGTGGGGTGGGGGTAGGGGAGGTGTGAATGGGTTTTAATTGGTGTGAGTGAAGTCTGTAAATTTTAGTAGTTCATTTTCATTTTGATAACAAGGAGGAGGATATACCATTGTAATCTCATTAGTGGGGTGTGGGGAGGGTGGTGTGTATGCAGTCTAGCTCAACAAGGAAAAGAAAGATCGATTCTTTGGAATCATTTGTGAAGGTAGAGTGGTGTGGATGAAGTTTTATCGAACAACGAAGAGAAAGATCGATTCTTTGGAATCAATTCTGAATGTAGAGTGGCGTGGATGGAGTTTTATGGAACAACGAAGAGAAAGATCGATTCTTTGGAATCATTTCTGAAGGTAGAGAGGTAGGTTTCGATAGATTTTCTGATTTGATTAGGCGTGTTAAATTGGTTTTGGGGTTTGGAGGGGGTGGGGCTAGGTGTGAATGGGATTTTTTTAGTGTTAGTGAAGTCTGTAAATTTTCAACTAGGAGTCCAAATGTGAGTAAAGCTAGTGTTGGTCGTAGATTTTGAAAATTTCTTCAAATATTTATTTGGCCTTGAAATTTGACTAGATCTTGAAAAATTATCTCCAAAATATTTTCAAGTTTCCAGACCAATTTTTTGGGAAAATTTTCACTTCCACTCGTAAAACTTCAATTTTTATCCTAGAAAAATGCATGTACAGACACAATTTCAAGTTTCAAAATCACAATTTCAAGATTCAAAATCACAATTTCAAGAACTCAATTTTCAAGTTTCGACTTCAAAATTATGGTCAAACGTGAGCTAATATTTTAACGTGGTTGAGGATTAGGTCACTTGGTGAGCTCCCTGCCTTCCATAGTGGAGGTAGAGGGTTCGTTAGTAGTGTAGCTTCCGCTTCCGCTTTCCCCGGTCCATGATGTAATAAAGGAAGTGTAGGTATTTTAACTCTTTTAGTGTGAGGTTATGCTGTGCAATACAATTAACAAGACGTTTTGTACATTTTTGCTTATGTTATTTTAATCAGAATTTTCATAGTGAAACCAACAAGAGCCTATTGGTGGAAAAGGTTCCCCTACGAAATTGATTTCCTTTGCAGCTAAATCGTTGAGTTCGTGGTATGCTGATTTTGAAGCTAAATGATTGATCAATATTATAGTCATCTTCTTTTATTTATTTGTTTTCAGAAGTTAGCAGCTTCTTTATTTTATTCGACAAATATGACGTATATATTATTTGCTTTGATCAAATCGTAAAGTTATTCTATATACCTACGATTAAGCTCAGTGAATTTCTTTGTGGACTTCATAATATAAACACTTTTACTTCTTCTGTTTCATCTCATTTTACCCCAAATAACTTATTGTGTCGTTTTATCTCGTGGTTAATGAGATACGGTGGGTCTGGTGGGTTTTTAGAAGTTTGATTCCTTGAATTATGTACCGGGGAAATCTGAATAAGTTATACCTTTTCATCTTTTATGTTATTCTGTGTGAATCTATGTGAACTTGCTTTCTGAAGTTGGTGGTTTATATCTATCGTTTCTAAATTCTGTGGGTTCAGCCCTTTTGTCGTGCTGTTATCTGAATAAAATTCTCAACTTATCCCAAGTTTTTTTTTGGCAGTTTGTGATATTAAGCTCGACTGGCTTCGTCGTGAACGAGGTCACTCGCTTGGAACGTATCGCCTTTATTTTTGCCTCGACTTTATAACAAACAATTTTATCTCCTTCTATTGGCAATTACATGCTATTTTTTTTATTTATTGAACATTTTTAGGATATGAGCATCAAAAGTGAAACCGAGGAAAGGATGACATCCAAACTTGACATGGATTCACCAGATGAAGCTAGCGGTGGAGATTTAGGAGAAAGTGTACCACTTAAAAAAGGTCCCTGGACTTCTGCGGAAGATGTAATTTTAGTGGATTATGTAATGACACATGGTGAGGGGAACTGGAATGCTGTACAGAGGCATTCAGGACTTGCTCGTTGTGGTAAAAGTTGCCGCTTGCGGTGGGCAAATCACCTGAGACCAGATTTAAAGAAAGGTGCATTCACCCCAGAGGAAGAGCAGCGGATAGTTGAACTGCATGCTAAAATGGGAAATAAATGGGCACGCATGGCTGTTGAGGTTCATACTATCTCTCTATCTTTTCATAAAATCTTCAAATAAAATGTCTTTAACTGGCATCCGTCATTTATGTTTTTACTTCATATTAATTCCTATTTAAGTTGGATTTCCTACCCCCGATAAGTTCGAGGTTTCTGCCATTACTGTGGACCAGTAGTCCTTGATAAGTTCTCTCTTTATTACTCCCTCTATCAGATTTTATGTGGTATGCTTTTTTTTTATTCTATCCCAAAAGAATGACATATTTATATTTATAGAAACAATCTAACTTTAAACTTCCTATTTTACCCTAATGAGATGATTTAGTACTACAGAGATGTCGATGGCTTGTTTTATGCCTTAATTTCCTCAAGTTTCAAAAGTCTTTCTTTCTTAAACGTTGTGCTCAGTCAAACAACATCAGGTAAAATGACATGGAGGGAGTAATACTTAAATTTTTTGAATAAGTAACTAGTGCTCCCTCCATCTTAATTTATGTGGCACTGTTTGGCTTGGCAAAAAGTTTAAGGAAGGATGACTTTAGAAATTCGCGGTCTAAAATATATCTTAGACATTTTGTGGTTATAAATCATTTCATTAAGCGTAAAAGGGGAATTTTAAAGTCAAGTTGTTTCTAATTATAGAAAAGTGACAAAGTTACCTATTTCAAAAAAAATATAGAAAAGTGATGTTCATTTTGAGATAAACTAAAATGAAAAGGGTCCGACATGAATTGGGACAGAAAGAGTATTATTTTGATCAGTATGTCGTCTAATTATGAGTTTCTGCTATCCTTCAAATTTCCAGTTGCGTGTCAGGGGATCTTGATCTGTTTAGTCTTTTAATCAGATTTAGTCTTTTTCTTTCCGGTATCCCCCTGCTTGTAATCATGATATCCCAAACTCTATATTTGTTGACAACTTTGTGTTATCGTGTTAAATTATAATAAGTAATCCTCAATGATACAGTTGAGGCCTTTCGGAAGCAGCCTCTCTACCTCCACGAGGTAGTGGTATGATCTGTGGACACTCCACCCTCCCCAGACCCCACTTAGTGGGATTTCTCTGGGTATGTTGTTGTTGTTGTTGTAATCCTCAATGATACTACAATGTACAACGGACAAAAAACACAGTAAGATCCTCACTAAGAGCACTTCCTAAAACTAGTCCTGATGGCTCCTCTTGTTGGACTGAACATGGGTCTGCCGAATTGTTTATCAAAGAACTAGCAACTGAGCTAACTTTGGCAGTCATCAATAGCATCAGTCATGTCAATAATTTGCTATGTAACTAGAGCTGCATTTTCTTTAAATCCTGGTCAGAGTATGAAATGAATTTCCTAACTGATAGGCTTGTTTCTGCTACGTATGTCGATTGACTCATTTTCAGAACTGAAGTGGACTCAGATTAATCTATCTTTTGAAAATGAGACTTGAATATTTAGAATATAAGAATAGTACTACGAGATGCAAATTTCTTATTTCAAAATGATGAAAACATGTACTTCAAATCTTAATGAAGATTGTTGAGATAATTCCTAGAAGCATAATAGGGCTACCACTTCGGGACACACGGTTCTGAGCCTTAGAAATCCAAAATATTACATCTACTCAAATGGGCATTAGGGGTTGATAATGTGAACAGTGTATGGCTGTACCAGCATAGCTTTGCCAATAAGGCTTTTGTTGGCATTTGGTTTTCCTATATCTCTTTAAATAGAACTAGTCATTCACTATTGAAGTTACGTTCTCTGGAGTTTATTGCTGCATTTATTTTGCTCTATGTTCGACACTAAGGGGTTTCCAAAATCCACCTAATTATGCCTTGATCAGAAGAGATATGACATGGATTTAGAGATTCATATACCACCGTAACAGTTGCCAGAATCCAAGATGTAAAAGGTTTCTGGCACAATGAGGTATTGCATCGTCAAGTCTCATCTACATTAACAGATTTGTATGTACATTTATTGTACACTTGGTCATTGTCCCTTGACCAGGATCAGGAAAGTAGAGAAACATGTTTGCCTGGTTAAAAGGTGAGAACTGAAGTTACACATAATGAATGCCATATTGTCAGAGCCCCTTTCTCCCAAGATGATTTTCTCTAATACTATCTGCTGTCACTTGTAATAGTCCAAGTTACATTCTTCCATCATTTTGATACACGAGTATGCTTTGGCCTTTGGGTGATATGTGTGTATATCTTGTGCAATAATAAATAGTGTTTTTGTTCTTTGTAGAACTTTTACAGTTATACTTCTTTTCGTATTTTTCATTTAAAATAAGATCTCATGACTTTGTAAGAATCTGTCTCAACACTTATTTGGTCCCGGATTTGCTGTCCAACTTCTACTTTAGGTTCTCCCACAGCTCATAGTACTTCAGTAGTCTACTATGGACTAGAAAAGGTTCAAATTCTTTAATACACTAACCTATCATTTCCACATTGAGACCTGCTTCTGTATAAATACCATAATTGAACTCTTATCGCAATAACAATTAACGAGAAATAATGTTAGGCTGGAGATATAATTTACTGAGTAAGGAGTGTGATATCTTCAAATTTCTCAGTTTGATTATCGGTGGTATATGATTCATATTAACTTTTGTTATGCCTTTTCTACCCTTTCAGTTGCCTGGCCGTACAGATAATGAGATAAAGAACTACTGGAACACTAGAATAAAGAGACGACAACGTGCAGGCTTGCCAATTTACCCTGCAGATATTTCTTTCATGGCAAGTCAGAACAAACAAAATGAGGAATTGGGTGCATTCTCCTCCGCAGATGCACAAAATCCTGATGTCTTGGGAATTAACAATTTTGAGATTCCTGCTGTGGAGTTCAAAAAATTGGAACTCACTCATCTGTTGTATCCGCCACAACTTGCAGACATTCCTGCTCGTAGCTTGCTTAATGATCCTGTAAGTAACTTTCTGGCCCAGGGTCATAGAGCTCCCTATAGTAGTACATATTTCCTTTCTACAACTTATCCCGCAAAGCGTATACGAGGATCAGAATCTGTGTTCTCCGGTTCAAATGGTGATCTCCTCAACTCCTTGCAATATCAGAATGACGGTTCTTTGCTTGCGCAAGCTCAAGCTCAACCCTTGGATTTTTCTTCATATAATCATAATTTAACATATGATGATCAGCGAGCAATCTCAAATATAGTTCCGGGCGGCCATGCCTATTTAAATGGCAACTCCTCTTCAGAGCCCACATGGGCAATGAAGCTGGAGCTCCCTTCACTCCAAAACCAGACAGAGAACTGGGGTTCACCTCATTCGGCTCTTCCTTCATTAGACTCTGTTGATATTCTAATTCAATCCCCTCCAGCTGGACATAGTGAATCCGGTAGTCTGTCACCTAGCAACAGTGGTCTACTGGATGCTGTGCTTCATGAATCTCAAACTATGAAAGCTTCAAATGATAACTCATACCAAGGGAACAAGACATCTGGTAATGCAGTCAATAATTCATGTCCAGATCTCAAAGGATGTGATATTTATGGGCATCCAGTCTCTCCTTTAAGTCAATTCTCTGCATCAGTATTTAGTGACTACGCCCCTATCAGTGAAAGTTCATTACACGAGTTCCCGTCAATGGCCACAATGCCAGGTGAGGACAGTTTATTTACTGACTACTCCTGGTTATCTGCATAGCTGAAGTTTATTGTGTTGCTATAATTGGATTCTTCCATGATGTTTAAGGAGGCGAGATTAAGCAAGAGATTGGCGATCTGTCCCCCTTGGACGACGAAGACAACACATCAAACCAGACGATCTTTTCCAGTCCCAAGACACAGCATGCTAATAACCATCTGGCTTCGAAAGATCCTTTTGGTTCTTGCTTTTTCGATGATTGCGACTGGGATTGCAAGCAAATCCATGCAGTAACCACATCATCAGGTCAAGCTAATGGACACAATTCTTGTTCTTGGGATGCCATATCAGCCATGGAAGCTACAGGAAGAATGAGATTATGATAGTTTTGAAGTTTTGGTAACATCTTTCTATACAACAGGTTGTTATCTCAGCTATCTAATGACACTGAGCATGTAATATGAAAACACTTCTGGATTTTCCTGTGTGCTTCGGTTTAAGGCAATTTAGAGACAAGAACAATGAAACTTTTTTTTTATGTGGGATCAAGTTGGATTTTGCCTCATCTCAACTGTGTGGTTGTTTTCGATATGAAATATTTCATATCGAAAACAAGTAGCACATAGATGCACTAGTTAGCTTGAAGCAATTAATTCGAAATAAAACGTAACCAGGTGCACTAAGTTCCTGTTTTCTGCGGGATACGAAAGAGTTTGATCACATTCTTACCTTTTGATGATGTATATTCACTTAAATTTTTGACTGTAATCGATCTAATTTCACAAGCGAGATTTTAAAAAGAAAATTAAAAAGGATTTTACATTTTTTGAGTGTAATCGGTAAAATTTCACAAGCGAGGTTTAAAAAAGAATATAAAGTATCCAAGTGACTTTTACCCTATTGCACATAACTTAAGTTTTGAACTTCCAACGTAAAAGAACCAAACTACTCTTTTTAACAAGGTAAATCCGCATAGGAGAGGTAACCCTTCCTAGGCAAGCGCAATTTGACGAGCTCGATTCAAAAGACAAACCTCTTACTTTCGCTGGTAAGGGGGTTCCGAATTTGAGACCTCCAACATGAAAGTCTCAAGCCCAAACCATTGGGTCAAAATTACATATTTGATAAATTGGATTGAATAACATAAGAACTAAAAATAGAATAAAGGCAATGCTGAAGGCTAAATCACAGTTTCCACCATTCAAACAGACATGAGAAAAGAGAATCAACCAAACAACTCATATATCAACAGAAGAATCAACTCATTTCTTCCTATATCAGCAGCTCCTGTCTTAATTCAACAGCTTAAATGACAGTTCTGATCTGAACTTCCACTGAATGTAAAGAACAAAACTACTAAAACATTTGTAGCTAAGAGTTGGTCTTACAGAGTTCCGAAGCAATGGCTACTTGCCAGCTTAGGAATTCAGAAATTTGGTACAACGCCAGAGAAGAGGCAGCATCGTTTTTCTACTAAGCAGCACTTGTGAAGTAGAAACAAGAGAAATCCTCCAATCAGGGGTTGAAGTTATAAAGGCTATAATGGCAACAGCAAAGGTATCGACTTTCTAGAATCATGCCTTAACCCTAAATAGTATACTGAAACCCAAACATGGTGTCAGCATAAGCGTTCAAAAACTCAGTATGACTGGTATTACAAACAGACTTGTTCGGTATCTCAGAGAACTATAGTACAATTACCCCTTCCTGTAACATTTTCAACATATCTTCCAATATACAGAACAATAAAACCAGGGTTCTCTATCTAAAATCATGTCCGGTGCCTTACCCTCCTGCCATTGGTATCACCACCATCTGAAAGCTGGGCCCAAACGCTTCTAGACTTTCCGCCTCCACTGCTACAATCATCCTCACAACCAGCAACGGTTTTAAGAAGCTCTGACTGAAGAGAAGGGCAGTTTTCCTTGAGGTATTCAAATCCATCTGATTGCATGACAGCTGCAAAAATATGCCAACAAATAGATGATGGAAACTGCAGTGCAAAGAAAGCACGCAAAAAACACCCCTGCAGGCTGCAGTTTTCCATATATTGTAGCCTTTATAATAGAAAGGTCCCCAAATGAACTTTAACACTAGTTATAGTCGACGCTAAACTCCCCAAGGGGGCAGCAACTCATCAAACAAATGCTCGAGACATTTGGACATCCAAAGGGATATGCACGTTCTTTTGCAACATTCTATAGCATAGTCATTTTTTTTTCTTTGGATCAGATCTATAACAGTATCTCACTTAGCCTCATGACTTAGTGAGATTTCTTTTAGAGCCCACTTGATGGAAAAACAGGTTTGCAATTAAAATAAACATTGTGATTCATTTCATCATTTTTAGCTCATTCACCAAATAATAGCCTGTTTGGATTGGTTTGTTCAAGTGCTTTAAGCACTTTTGGAGTATTTGGGTAAATTAAAAAATGCTTATAGCACACTTGGTTTTAAGCTAAAATGACAAAAATAAGACCAAAGCTATTTCAGAATTTCTAACTTCTGGTTTTTGGCTTATAATTCAAAAACCAAAAGGCAATCCAAACAGGTTCTAATACTTCAAGCCCATTTTAGCAACAAGTGCCCCCTCCCAAAAGCACTCAATAACAAAACCAGAAAGTAATAACATGGACCTATAATTTTTTTAGGTGTCTTGATTCAAATTTAACACATCCTAACTTGGTGAACACCAAAGCTTCTGATGCAGAAATAAGAGGCTGTATTTGATGCTTTCTGCTTTAAGGGTTTACAGTGGTGAAGCCAAGTACATTTCTCTTTCAGTTCAGAGAAAAGTCTCATTGCTATTTTGATGTTCATATGCAGAAAAGTCATTTGATTTCCCAATTGAGAGTTTATTTCACTTGAGTGGATTCCAATCATAAATCATTCCATGATGCACCCTAATGCAGCTCTAGAGAAAAGCAACCTAACAACAGAACAACAGTAGCTGGAGTTTGACAGCTAAGTCAGACTTCTTTTGGTGCTATGTAGCGTGTGGCTTAAGACTGGAGGTGCATAGCAGGGTGTAGTCTTGTGGGTGCAACAAAAGGAGATTAATGGTTCCATAGAGGTTCAGTTGATAACACAATCGGGTGAAATTGTGTTCAACGGAATTGAAGTCAGCATGTTATCATCAGTGGCATAGATATGCCCATGACAAATTCATGAGCACGATTTATAACCATTTCCCATCCCTTCACCAGGGCAGGATATCCACTTCATCAGTGTACTAGTAGATACTTTTTTGCTAGGGGCTTGTTACATTGTCTAGAAAGGTACTGATCACATGTATATCTGGGATGACATGCAGCTCTTCATGTTTGTAAGAAGAAGGGAGGCCGTGAAAAAACAAGAAGGTAAAGACAAAAGAAATGCATCATAGAAGCCCTTCACACCCAAGTCTAACTCTTCAATAAAATATCTCTAAAGCCCCTCTTTTTTCCAGTTATCTCTAGAGAACCTCCAATGCAAGAGAACCCCAAATTGTTGAATATAGGAATGAAATGGGTCCAAATGGAGCGAGAAGGACACTGAGGATTCATATAACCAAGCCTTAGCTAGTAATCAGGCAGAGCTTCTGTGTTTGTCGTTGTTGTTTATGATACTCTAAAGCAGCTTCAATTTAGAAAAGTTCTAAGCAAAATGCTCTTATTCAACCTGGCAGCTGCACTTCTCAATTTTCAGTATTTTTCCATGAGAAGAGTAGAAAAAGAAGAACATTCTCAATAAAAGAAGAAAGACTTATTTCCTTTATGTCCTATCAGACATAAAATATATGGTCAGCCTCAGGAAAGAAGCGCATATGCCCTACTGAATAGGTTCTGGAAAGGGGGGGAAAGGAGGGGAAGGGGCACCAATGACGAGGCAAATGCACAATGTTCATGCTAAACAAACCACCTATTTTCATTCATTGCAATCCAAGACAAGGAAAATGCACTAGTTTCACCGAAACAGTTCAGGAAACCTGCAGAAATCACTATAAAATATGGACAAGTTGCAATAATAATATCTCTTATACCTGCAAGATTTTCAGCAGCAAACCTAAGGCAAACTGCTTTGAGTTCCGTGGCATGGTAACGGTCAGCTAAAGCAAGAGTTCTGGAAACAGAGTTCACCGAGATATCTTTGCAAAGATGAGATTCGCACACACGCCTGAGTCTTGTTAATTCATACCGATCGGCTGCTGCTAGCAATTTTGCTGTCAATGTATCGGTCACAGAAGGAATAGAAGAAGAACTAGTATCTTCTATCTCTTCATCTACAAGAGAATCTCTGTATATGAAGTGCAACATAGCCTGTTTTGTGCCACAAGAATAGATATATCAAAAGAAGGGTGAGTGAGAATTTCATGTTTTTTTCTGAAGTTTTTAATCTTTTTCTGCCAAAACACGGAAGTTACTTTGGAGAAACAAATACAGCAAGAGAGATGGAGCAATGCCACTATTTGAAGCAATGAGAAATTCCGTCTTCTTCGACAGCACAAGAACCAATTTAAAATAAAATGATTAACAAAGTAAAAATGAAAAATAAAATTGATGCTCACTTTAAAGACCCTGGGTTCCATATCTGTGACAATAATCTCCTGCTTATCGCCCATCAGTTCATCAAACAATTCAGTGCGAAATACAGGAGAACGAGCAGTTAATACCAGCTTATGGGCATGAAATTTTTCACCAGCCACACTGAAAACAACATCACAGCCTTCCATATTCTCTAATAGCATTCCAAAGTGTGATCCCATATCAGAATCTGGAACCTGGATTGGCTGTAAGCTCGCGATATCAATTGTAGAACGAACAACTCCCACAGTACAATTGATTTTCAAACAGTCATCCTTGAGATAATCTGAATTCTCAAGTAAAGCTCGTCTAAAGAAACGTTTGTATCCCCTGCATACACACAGATAAACAATATAGCAAATTTTGTCTTATGTTGTAACAGCAAATATTAGGCTTAAAGTGAAAGGGAAAAATAAAGGTCGATTAGGCCTAGACAGATTCTAGTTTGTATTTTTTCTTTTCACATTCATGCCAAAGAATAGAAAATTTCAAGAAAGGCAAAAACCTAATAACAGAGCATGTGCCAATAAAGGAATTGCATCACTGTCAGCAAGTACCTAATATTGCCCCTAAATACTTCGACTCAATTAGATCTACGTTGCTCGGACTCGGGTGTCCGTATCCCGGAATCCTAAAAGCTAAACACTCTACCCTCCCGGACCCACCTGTGGGATTCCACTGGGTATATTGTTGTCGTATCTAAGATAAAATTATGAGGCAGGATTGAGGTAGGGGATGAGGTTTGGAATAGGATTTGGGGGGAGGGGGGAGGGCGGGCAAATAATGAGAGTAGGGAGAAATCCATGCGACTCGTTTTCCTACTTTTACAATGAAAGTCATTTTCCTTATTTCCAAGAAGCTTTCTTTCCTAATATTCTCCAAAAGTTTTCACCAATCGAATAAGAGAAAAATACCATACCAAACACAGTCAATTAGTAAGTAATAAAGAATTTATTTATTCCATGCAATTAGTCGATAAAAAAGGATATGATTTCCTTCTAAGAGGCAACACCAAAGGAACATTCTTTAGTAATTTCTTTAGACTTCATTAACTATTCTTCCATCAAATGTATGAATAAAATTTTATTCCTTTTCACTCAATATTTCGTAAAAACTTATATCTGTGTTTTATTAAGCATTCTTTGCAGACATACTTGGCATTTAACTGAAAGTTGAGACCTTTATTTGAGAAAGTAAAAGAAAAGAGAGTTTTATAAGGAAAGGTAAGTTGGAATTAGCTAACTTATCATTAATTATCATATATAATCATTAGTTGGAATCAAAGGCGTTTAATTTGATAAATATAATGTCTAATTGTAAAATTCAGGTATAATCATATAACCTTTATGTGAGAACTAACAAAAAGGTGATGAAATTCTATATGTAAAAAATGATCTATAAAACACTTGGTGTTACCAGGGCCTGAGGCATAAGGGTGCAGGGGAACTTCAATTGAACCCGATTCGTTGATAACTTATACTACATATGTAGATATGCAATGTTACAATTACAACATACCAAGGTACTACATCACAAGCTTTTGTATTTATAGTACTAAAATATTGCGAAGAAAATACTATAAAATCTACTACATATATTGATAATATACTTATAAATCTCATATTTGAAAAAAACATTAGCTCCCAAAAATGATATATGATTTGATTTTCGAATTACGGGAATAATTACTAAATAATAGTAATTGATATTCAAAAATTAATTAAAATACAACCATAATAGTGGGAGGTGCAAAACAAAGAAATAACTTCAATGTCGAAATATACTAAAAAAAGCAGATGGGGAAGTGAAGAAGTAAATGAGTTAATAATATTATTCATGTTTTTGTAGATACCATCTACTCTCTCCAATCACTTTTACTTGACCCCTTTGAACTTTGCACGTCCCTTAAAAACAATGATATATATGAGCATTTTACTGCAATATCCATACTAATTAATGTTTAGCCTTAGATCATGTGAAAATAATTTGGATATAAGTAATTAAATATTAAAGGTAAGACATGAAAACAAATACGTTTGTCTATTGAAATGCCAAAAGTGATGAGTAAAAGCGAAAATATATTTTTAGTATAGTCGACATGCAAGAGTGAATGAAGGAGTAAAATAGTTGAGATTTTAATGACAGAGAAGGTTAAAATGTTACACTCTTTACAAATTGTACTTGATTGTCACAACGTACATAGAATTAATATTAAAAGGACGGGTAGAAATCAACTTTCTATCCTCATCCATGAATCCTTTATTCATAGTTATTCAATTGGAAGTATTAATCCAATTTATATTACTTTTTCATTTTATTTTTACAAACAAATCAAGTAATGCTATTTTTTATTATTTCATTAAACTATATTTTAAAAATAATATACAACTTGTTTTGGTACAGAGAAAAAACAAATTTTATCGCAAACTGGTAGTGAGTAGGAATGAAGATTTCATATTATTTTTCAAAACTCATACAATTATCCTTCAACTCGATAATTTTCCTAACTTCACTTACAACAGATAGACAACAGAGCAACGAGAGAGAGTTGTTCGGATGGAAGCACCCTTACTTTCAACCCGAAGGTTGTGAGTTCGAGTCACCAAGGAAGCAAAGTCATGTAGTTGCCCACCATGAAAGTACAGAAATGCATCTAAATACTCGAACACAAATTGTCATACTTAACAAAATCCCAATTGGACTCTGCCTATTCGAGCTTACCAAAGCATAGCTGGTTCTGAAGCCTACTATGAAAAGGAGTGTTGCAGTAGGTAGACAACCAGCATAATATCATCTAACTATAGTTAATACTCCTAATACAGAATCCTGAATAAAGAGGATGGAAATATAATTACAGTCGACCCCAACTAATTTCACTCACAACTTCACATAAGGCAGAGGAGTTTGATCATTTTGGGGCAATGGTGGACGCATAGAGGCATACTAGATTTACAACAATGACATACCCAATAAAATCCCAGGGATCAAAACAACATACTTGATTTGATTGAACAAAATTCTAATCAACACAATTGGAACTAATACTTCCCAGAAAGCTCACAAATAACAGCTGCAACAGCACATCTTTTTAACATAAACCAATACAATAAACAACAACAACAACAATAAAGCATGAAATTCACTGCAAATTAAAGCTAAATTACATAAGCTAAATAAAATTCTCAACTTTACCACTGCCCCAAAGCTGGGCATCAAATTAAAACTAAATTTAACAGGAGTTAAAGCAAATTACCACATGCTGCCGCGGTATTTCAATGTATATGGTCCACTTTCAAGTGACCGATCAAAATGACTATGAACCTTATGCTTCTCTTTACCACTCTGATCAACCAACGTCAATTCAAACAAAGCCCTAACATCCGTTCCTTCACTCGCCAACGCAATAAAAAGTGACACATACGTTGAATTATCCTCAGGATTTTTCCCATCAGGATAAAAGTAAATAGCCCATTGATGTCCACCAACGGTGAAAGTATCACTCGCGATATGTTTCCCAACTCCCATTCCTTTCGCCAATGAATACCCCTGAATCACAAACCGGTGTGAACCGTTTACCGTTTCCGTCACCGACCGGGAACTCGTCGCCCGGGTTAACGGACTTGAATCGGAGACGTGAGTGATTATCGGCTGCTCCGACATTGTGAATTGTGGATTTTTTTGGTTCTTTAGGGTTTGTAAAAGGGGAAATTCATGGAGGAAAGGGACTTAGAGGGGATTAATTGAAAAGTTTAGGGCAAAAAATGGGAAGATTGAGGATGAAAAATTGATTTTTAGGGTTTTGGATTTTGTTCGGAAGATTTGAAAGGTAAAATAATGGTCGGAGATTGGGTGGCGTTTAAGAACTTTTGGAGGAAAAATATGGGAAGCGTGAGTACTTCCCATCTTAGTATATGTTTTATGATTATTTTATTTTTTCGATCGACTAAATTTAAATACGTGTTGTTTAAGTATTTATATGAAGATAGTGTTTTCAATGTAAGATTTATTTTTTTCACATTCAATGATCAAACACGAGAACTCTATAATTAAGGATTTGACTAAGGAAGAAGTAGATTCGTTGTTTTGCACCAGATTTTTTGATGGTTGATGTGTTCGTTTTTATTAGGTAGCTTATCGAGATTTCATTAAGTTATGAGCTAATTCTTTAGATACATGCTAGTACACTAATTTATGATGTTACGAAATCTAACCAGATTTTGGTTTGTCGAGATACATAGAGTCAAAATTAGGTGTAATTTGTTTTAGATGCACGGTATCCGAGTAGATTCGCATATATCTAGGATACATAAACAAATTTCGCTCGTCTCCCATCTCGCTCGCCACTCTCATATCTCGCTCGCGTATCTGGTGTTAAGATACATTTGAATCACATCAGGTATGTGTAAATAGTAAGTATCTACTATCTAATATGATTCACATTTATACGACTTAAATTTTGGTATGAAATTTTTAAATCCGAGATAAAATGTAATTATTTCAGACCACGGAGAGAATTAAGAAAGATGATAGAAATGTTTATGTAATTAAATAATTTCTCCAAATTCGCTCGTGTTTCACTTGACAAGTATTTTACTAATCATATATTTATATAAAAGAGAATCCTAGGCTCGCCTATATGGCGCAATCACAAATCAGGATTCATTTTAACTTATTTATTTCCAATATAAACCTTTTTCTTTCATGAAAACTTGTGACTTCTATGAAAAGTTGCGACTTTTTATGAAAAGTTGTAACTTTTACGAAGAGTTACAACTTTTATGGAGAGTTGAAAATTTAATGAAGAGTTGCGACTTTTATGAAGAGTTGCAACTTTTATAAAAAAAAATATGACATGTATGAAAGATTTTGACTTGTCCAAAGTGTTGCGACCATTTCGATAAGACACAATAATATTTATTCACACTACTCTTTGTTGTCTATAAATACAGAGATTTTCTCTCATTTTAATTCAAAGAAAATTTTGAACTCCCGTTGTTATTGTATCAACACACTGCCAAATAAAATCTTTCTGTCTTGAGAGGATCTATTTCTTTAAACCTCAATTTCTAAAATGAAATAATTTCCTTAAGGAGATAATGTGCATTCAGTGGGCTCGACTTATTCCTTTATGTTTCATTTTATTACTAAAAGATCCTGGTATGTTTTTTACAGTTATTAATTTATGTTTATTTTATTAATTTTTATTTTTGAGTACATGTTTTAAATTTTGTTGTTTATGTCATTATGTTGAAGTGAAAATATGTTAATCAAGAGTTTAATGTAATCATTACACTATTGGTGTCATGGAGATTATAATTGTTAAACTTTTAAAATAAATGACTTTGATCTTTATAGTGTTTTCAGTGGATAAAAGATCCATGAAATGTCCAAGAAGGAACTATGAGTGTTCAAAAGCTAGGTAGTTCCAAAGTACCTTTGAGTTTTATTTATTTAACTTTTTATTTTATCGAGGCATTCAATCGATTAGTGATATCCAAATAATAAAAGAATGTAGTGGGATGGTAAGTATTGTACTCAACCTTAATCAAATGTTTAGCGTTCAAATGTTGGATTGGAGTCAATGAATTACCCCTCAAAGTAGGATGAATCTATATTAATCAAATATAAAGAAAATAATTATTTCCCTATAAACATTAGATTAAAAGTCCCAAAAAACAAAGTCTTAACCATATTTATCGAAACATAAACAACAAAATATGTCTTTTGTCTATGAAAGTAGTGTCATCGACTAAGTAAAATTTTGAATAAGGGACTTGCCAAGACATAATTTAATCCAAATTATTTGAGTGACGTACGTTATTTCATTGAAATCCAAGAGATGTGTTTTTATATTTAAATAAACTTATCAAGTACACAACTAATTATATTAAAAGTATAATATTTAGATTTTGTATGTAGAATCATTGAATAGGAGAAAAACACTCGCAATAGATGAATAAAATGTTTGTGCAACTTTCTGAATATATAAATATAGACAATGAAACAATTATATATCTTTCGAAAGACTTTGGTGATGAACAATAAAATGAAGAATTATTAACAAAATTCATAAACACTTGGAATCAATTTTTTTTTTAAAGATTAAAAAACATTTTATATCTTCTTTGGATAAAATCTTCTTGGAAATCTATCATAGGGTTTTACCCTCTCGAAAACACTTATATTATCAAATGTTCAAAAGTAGATTATTGACGTAGTGCACCACCGCGCAAAGCACGGGCAATTTACCCAGTTAGTAATAAAATGATAAGTTTACTATATTATATTTTTAAGGGAAACTTTCGTATATAGCTACTCAAAAATAGTTTAACTATGCTCCATAACTATAATTTGTTGATTACGGTTCAGTGTTCATACTTGCATGTTATAGGGAGGAAAGTGACAATCCAGATTGTGAAAGGGAGGAGAGAGGCGAGCGAGAGAGAGCAGAGGGTGGGAAGAGGTGAATTGTATATGTATATCAGTTGGATATGTGTATATATGTTATCAGTATACATATGTAATTTGTATATCTGACATGTGAGATCGGGAGAAGCGAGTGAAAGAGATCAATAATTTACCCTGGAAACGTAATGATTCACAGGTTTATTTGTATAATTGAGTTATACAAATTTTAGAATTATATAAAATATGATAAAACTCGAAATAACGAATTGATACAAACATAAATAAATTAGATTACGTAAATTATATTATATAACATTTGAAAATTACGCATTGTTACAAACTTTTATTTATTTTTCTAAATTTTGAAAGTGGAAAATAAAGGAAAATCCATTTCTTCTTCTATGACCAATAAAAAATTTAATTTGGAATATTTTTTATTTAATCTTTTTGAAAAAAATAAAAAAATAAAAAAATCTTTTCTACCCCCTTTACCTTACTATAGCAAGTACTAGTTCATCGACTCATTTGGAGTGTTGAAGAGCTCAAAGAAAATGGGTGAAAATGGAGGAACCCAAATCTCAACTAACACAAACAAGATGATAACTGTTGAAGAAGCACTTGAGATTGTGCTAAATGTGGCTCAGCGTTTGCCGCCTGTGACTTTGCCTATTCATGAGGTTTTAGGCAAAGTTTTGGCTGAGGATATCACTGCGCCTGATCCTCTTCCTCCATATCCGGCATCTATAAAGGTACTATTTTTTCATACTTATGTAATGTTTCATCAAATGGGTATTGCTCGATATTGGAGAATATGTTGTATATGTTAGTGTTAATTGACTTTTTTTTGGTGTTTAGTTGTTGAATTTTGGAATTAATGACATGAGTTTTCTGGGAAAGTTGTTATCTTTATGTAGTTGATGCCCCTTTTCGCAGGTTGGAGTGCCTTAACTGTTGGGGGGTTGGAGGGGTTATGTGTAGGGGTGGAGCCAGATAGGGTCGAGGGGTTTATCTGGACTTCCTTTTGGTGGAAAATTACATCGTTTTATGGGGATTAGATGCTGAACCCCCTTTGGTGTGTTGACTTTTGAATATTTGAACAGCTTTAGTAAAAATTCTGGCTCCGCCACAGGTAGGTGGCGAAAGAAGGATAATTGTCCTTATATTGGCCACCTGATGGTTAAGAGTCCACCATTTGAATGACAGTATCATGAGTTCCAAATCTAGTCTCGTTTAAAGTAGATGGGATTGGTAAAGAAAATGGACTTTGAGGCAGTTTGACTTAAGCTAGCTGGTGTTGTGAGGATTGATCAAGATCAAATGGAGATAAAAACCCATTCTTGTGAGGGTTAGGTAGCGTAGGTAGGATGATTACCATTTACAGACAACCTGATGATTAAGAGGCCACTGTTTGAATGACAGTATCATGAGTTCCAAATCTGCTGGCTTTTGGTTATTGCTATCAAAATGGTTTTCATCTACCTCTTTAATCAATCTATCAATTAAGCCTCGTTTAAAATAGATGGGATTGGTAAATGGACTTTGAGGCTTATTTGACCAAACAATGCTAGCTCGTGTGGTGAGGATTGCTCAAGATCATAAGGAGATAAAAACCCTTTCAATCAACGAACATGTGACGCATAACAATATTAACTATGTCTAACTCTATATGAATTTTCTATAGACTAATTTCCTTTATTCTGGCTCCCCAAAATGATTTTGCTTCATAGAAGAGCAATCAATCATAGTACCTGACTAACTATGTTAAATTAACAAGAATCTAATTTATGTCTGGCTTGCTCCTTTTTTCCAATAATGGCCAAGAGGGATTTCTCAGTTTCCCACTTCTAAACCGATGGATGATGTCCCTTCCCTATGCTTTTCTCCACTTAATCGAGTTAGGTTTCATTTGTTTGCACTTAATGAAGGTCTGTTAATTACTAAGATCTCAATCATTAAATACATTGTTTTTGGGTTTCAAGGTTAATCATTCAAATTTTAATTATTATATGCATTTGTTTATTATTTCTATGTTACGACCATATAATAAGTCTGAATAGATTTGAATGAATAACACCTAGAAATTAGAATAAAGTTGTAATATAATAAGTTCTAATGGTGAAACAGCACTGTGAAGCTGATGAATTTTCCGGTCATAGAGAAATTCAGAAAATGAGAGATGTCAGCTTGTTCAAGGAGTATTTCTCACGATCAATGGGCTTTGATTTTTTTTTTGGGGGGGTGGGGGTGGGTGGGGCGGTTGTTAAATTGACAATACATGATAAACTTGAGATTAAGATGGATTCGAGATAGAAATAGAAACATTATCAGTTCGGAAGATGAAAGAGAAACGGGAGATGGCTAAAGATATAAATTGATGAGACTGAATGTTTATATAGTTACTTCAGTTGGAAGCAGAAAATAGCTCAACAGAAGGCATCTTGATAAATAGTTTCTTTTATGTTGTTGCCTCCCTCTTTGAGGGGTATAATTAACTTTCTTTTTTGTGGACCTGTTGCAGGACGGCTATGCTGTTGTTGCCGCTGATGGACCTGGTGAATATCCTGTAATTACTGAATCAAGAGCAGGAAATGATGCATTTGGTGTGACGGTTACTCCTGGGACTGTTGCATATGTAACTACTGGAGGTCTGTTTGTTCAGATATTGTGGTTCCTTTGATAGTGTTAGCTCTATACCTTTATCCCTAGCTATATATTTGATCTTGTTGATCTTGGTAAAATGTAGAGTTATATCTAAAAACAAGCAAAGAATATATTGTGTCGTTGGAAGATTGTGTTGTTGGTAGGTGCTGGTGTGACCACTTGTTAGATCCCGCGTTCAGACTGAAATTCCATTTTATTGAAGCTCTAGGGATAAAGTTGAGGCAGGGCATGTCATATAGGGAAAGTCCATCTTCAAATCCGACTTCTAACTCCCTCATCTTAGAGTTCTTGTTAGAGCAGAAATAAGGCATGGAGCAAAAAAAATCTAAATAGGCCTTGGGGTTAACTAGAAAATCCTCCTCTTATTAGGCATGAAAGCTCCTATTAAATAATATCCTCAGTGATAGTCAGGCTCTGTTTTGAGCTTCAGGGTGTGACTTGTGAGTTTTGTGGCTTGATATCATTGAAATAGAAAGGATAATAGAAGTGTTACGGTTCGGGCAATTATTCCTGTTAAAAGATTAATTCGATGTTTACTACTACCATTTATGTTGTCTTAGGATATAAGTGTGAAGAGTCACAGTCATGTGCTGAATCTATATGCATGTCCGCTTGTTCTGAGACTGAAGTCATTTAATTGGGATATGGACTGAGACTTCATCATTGACCAAACTCGCTGAAATGAAATTTATAAGAATGTTATTTTACCCCTAAGAAACCAACCAATGAGGAAATTCTCAACTGTCAAAATTATGCAAAAATAAAGAACCCAGGGTATAAATCACTCAAAAATACAAGTGAGCTTGAATGAAGAAAACCCTAAACTTAACATTTAAGAAACTAGGACCATGTTGAAGATAAAAAACAGAAATTATAAAAATACAACTGCAACGAAACAAATTTTGATGTCAGAATCGACGAAAATCCAACAAGAACTCAATCGCCAGAACTCGAACCGGAACCAGAACTAAAACTCCCAAATTTCAAAGCTTTTCTTTTCTTTTTAAGTAACGAAATTGTTGTATTATCTCTATCTTTTTATATCTGTATTCTTGATTCTGAAAATCTTCCTCTTTGTGTTGTTGTGTGTATGCATTTATTTATTTGTGTTGTGTGTTCTATCTGTATTCTTGATTCTGAAAAATAACCTATTTGTGTTGCTGTGTGTATGTATTGATATAATTAATGCAGATTCAGTTGGTGATATAAACTTCACATAATTGATTTAGCCTTTGGTTTGTAGTATTAAATTCTGCATTGCTAATACAGTATAAATTATGCAGGATTCTATGTGTTATTTTAGGTGGAATAGAATGTGGAATAAAAATACATGTGTTAGCTATACATAAGTTGGATTAGCTAAAGACAAAAAATGCACCTAAAATAAGCAATCCATGCTCACTAAACAGTTTTTACATTATTGTTCGCTGCACACAATCCGCACATTATTATTCACGCAACAATTCCTGCATTATAGTCCTCACACACAATTAGTCCCAAACCAAATGAACCCTTTACATATTATTAACCTATTGCAACTGGAGTTTGTAGCTCACAAGCCCCTTGAAGATAACGAGCAATCAATCTGGTCCAGTTCGTTGGATGACTCTATTTCTCTCGACAAATGGTCATCCAACTAGTACTGTCTTGGGTGTCAATTAATTTTTCTATGCTGTACACCTATCCAGGTCCAGTGCCTGATGGTGCTGATGCTGTTGTGCAAGTAGAGGACGCTGAATCAATTTCAGTTGCTTCAGCTGAACGGAAGCGAGTGCGAATATTGAAGCAAACTAGCCCTGGAGTTGATATTCGTGCAGTGGTAAGAACTTGATGCTGTACCTGCGGTATGTCTTATGCCTTGGTAGAATAGAGTTCGGATTGTAGAACAGTTATATTGTTGGTTTGATGTGTTCTTTTGTTTTCTGGAAAATAATGTCTGTTTGAATATCATTGTGGAATTTGTTGCTTGTAGGCTGGAAGAATTTTTTTTTTAAGAAAGAATTTTTTGATAGTGTTCCATTCTCTGTAAAGCAAAACATTTTTTTTTGTATAGGAAACAACTGGGTTATTTTTAAAACAAACAGATGAAGTAGTAGAGATTAATTGGACAATTTTTTTACCATGTGATCCAAAAGCTATTTTACTTATATGGATGTCTGTGTTGATTACAAGCTAGTGTGAGTGACTGATGTGGCAGAATGACTTCCCATTTCTGGATGGTTGATCGGTAGAAGTCTGGATACTGGCATGAAAATTTTCAGAAAAATAATCCACATAGTTTAGTAAGTGCTATTATCTGTTGAAGTAATTAGTTGTATTAACTAGAGCCTGTTAATACCAACAGAGACAAAAACCACTTGATGTTTCTTCTCATCTGTCTAAGCTTTGGTGGACAGAGTTACCCGGTACCTGTGCTGGTGAGAGGTAGCAGGTATCCAGGGCAATTAGTCGAGGTGGGTTCAAGCTGGCCTCCCAGCACCACCGTCATAAAAAGATGAAAATGAATTCATACAGTATCTGGCAATGAGCTGCACCCTCAGACCTAACGATACATTAAGCTGATTGAAGTCTATTGCTGTCCTTCTGCTGATTGGTGTGGCTATAAGGAATTTGTGCTACCCGGGGTAGTCCATACGAGGGACAAGTGAGCTCAATAGACATGTTGGTCTTTTTGCATGTCTGAACTAGGGACAGCTTACAGCCTAATAGTGCTTGTTAACTTGTTATCTTTTGCTCAAATATGACAACCCACTGTTTTGGAGTCAAGTCAGTCTTACTGCATCTTCATAAAATTCTTGAACCATGCAAGCCATGAACTGCATTTACTAATATTCTTTGGGATACTGCCTATTTGAGAACCGTTCTCCTTGTAGCTGCTTAAATTTTATTATGAGGGTGTCCTTGTTTAGAAGGATGCTATAGGCCTTGAAATTGAAACCATTGCTTTCAATTACTTACTCCATTTGACTACCACCATGATTGCTAAGTTGGTTCTTTTCAACTGCATTAAAATTGTCTTTTCCAGGGATCTGACATTGCACAGGGTACTATTGTACTGAAATCTGGAGAGCGATTAGGTGCTGCAGAAATTGGTCTACTCGCTACAGTAGGCGTTATCGCAGTGAAGGTATTTGTTTTATTTCCTTGCAGTTTAAATGTTATAACCCAGAATGTCTGCCTATATCTTCCTTTTTTCCATGCCAATTCTTGTGCAGTCATGTTGTGTTTTGGATTGCTGATAAACAGGTGTACCCCTGTCCAACAATTGGTGTCTTATCAACAGGGGATGAGCTTGTAGAACCAACAATTGGGAGTTTAAATCGTGGTCAGGTTGTAGAAGCTACTATGATTTTCTTTATTTCTACAAACAATTTTTTTTTTGAACAGGTAACGTTTTTGTGTATTAATAACAAACTACACAAAGGGGGTGTAGTCCCCCAAATTCACATCCAGATGAGCAAAAAAAAAAAGCTCCTAGTCCTAAATCTTCTCATAAGGAATCTAGTACATTATAAGTTGATTCTAATTCTTCCATTAAGCTATGTAATAACAGATAGTATTAAATAAATAGTATAAAATAATATTAGTATTTACTGTGTACTAATCCTAGTCCTATTAGGATTAGTACTCCTTAATTCTAGTCCTATTAGGATTAGTACTCCTTCCTATATCTCCTATATATATCTCCCATGTATTCCCTTAACACTTGAATACAATCAATATTCCTTCATGGTATCAAGAGCCAGAAAACCTAGATCTTCTTTTCTCTAGTTTTTTTTTTCTCTCTTTAGGGCACCGATCGTTCCCTCTCTTCTCTTGGGCGGCGGCAGCCATGACAACCGAGGTGGATCCTCTCGATTCACTTCCTTCTGGCGTTAAACTCCTTCTCAGGCATCTTCATGCCCTGATTCCCGAAAAATTATCAGACATAAATTACCCTACATGGAAAATCACCGTTCTTACAGCCCTTGAGGCCAATTACCTTCTCAAATACGTCGATGGAAGCACAGAACCGCCGCCGGCAGTCATCACCGCCACGGACAAATCAGAAAAAACCAATCCGGCCCATGCCGCCTGGAAAGCCGTGGATGGCCAGATCCGATCATGTTTGATTGCGGTCATCTCTCCCACGGTTCAGAAACACGTCCGATCCTACACAACTGCTTCAGCCCTGTGGACGGCCCTCGCAACACGCTATGCATCAATTTCCCACTCTCATATTTTTCAATTGCGTGATCGTCTCCACACAATTACCAAAGGCACGAAAACTATGGCGGAGTATTTAGACGAGGTCTCCACCATCATCACAGCCCTCGACACCGTGAACGAAATCATTCCCGAAAAAGATCTCGTCATGTGCGTCGTTCGGGGGCTCCCATCAGCTTACTCCTCCATTAAACAGGCGGTTCGCATCAGTCCAACGCCCGTTGACCTGGCTACTCTCTCCTCGTGGCTAAAAAGTGAAGAAATCAACGTGGATCTGGAGAGCAAACTTCTTCTCCGAGAAGCCGCTGTTATGGAGCCGGCCACCGCCCTCACCGCAAGCCAGAACTATCGCGGGGGGCGTGGTGGCGGCCGGCAGGGGAGCCGCGGCGGCTACGGCAGAAACAGCGGAGGCCGCGGGCGCGGCGGTCGGCAGGGCAGTCGTCCGCCGTACGACGGTCAGCAGCACGGCAGCAACAACAGCCTGCACTCCTTCGGCAGCGGCGGGCAGTCATCTTCCAGCGGCGGGCAGGGCACTTACGAGCGGGATCGTCCAACTTGTCAAATCTGTCAGAAAACAGGACACACCGCTGTTCGTTGCTGGTTTCGGTATGAGGAGAGCCGAAATAGTGATAACCGTGCCAATTATGCATCTCAAGCCGGCCCTTCCTCTGAATGGCTGTTGGATACTGGGGCCAACATGCACGTTACTTCTGATCTATCCAAGCTTAACGCTCCAAATCCATATCATGGCTCCAATGGTATTACTGTTGGCAACGGTGAGTCCCTTAATATTTCTCACACTGGCACGGGTACCATTAAAACCCCCACCGCTATCTTTCACCTAGGTAACCTTACCCACGTCCCTTCTATTAAAACCAATCTCCTTTCAGTTCACCAATTCACAAAAGACAATAATTGCTCACTCTTGTTCACCTCTAATGATTTTCATATCCTAGACAATACTACCAAGAGGGTGATTTTTCAGGGCCCCTGTGAGCATGGTCTGTACGTTCTTCCTGGCACAAGTTCGTCTGCCCACCCAGTTTCAGAAAGCGTTCCTGTGGCTCCGGTGGCTCTTTCGGCTGATGGCCACAGTATGTTGTGGCACAGTCGTCTGGGTCACCCGTCTACTCAAATAATAAATTCTTTAATGTCTCAATTAGGTTTTTCTTCCATTCATGTAAACAATTGTGACTCCTGTTCAATTGCTAAATCTCATACCTTTTACTTTATCCGAGAAGCGTACAACTGCACCTTTTCAACTTATTCATTCTGACCTATGGGGTCCTACTGCTGTTCCTTCATTTTCTGGTTTTCGCTATTATATTTGTTTTGTGGATGATTTTACAAAATACACTTTATCTTTAGTTTCTGTATACTAATGGCTTTGTCTTCAAAACAACCTTGGTTTCCTTCTCCCCACACAGTCCACAAAATGCTAGCTGGGACAATTTTCCATCTCTCTTTCTGATTGGATGGATTGGTATAGCTGTTCCAACATTTCAGTACCTCAGCTACTCTTCCCGGCATAGTCCAGCTAATGCCCCTCAAGTTAATGAAAATCTTCCACAACTGGTCAGTCCAGCTGCAGTGGAGAAAGAGATGAGAGATTGTCTCTGCTTCCCTGCCATAAAGAAAACACCTTGAGAAAGATTGAAACATCTTCTCATGAGTGTATCTTGTGTGAGTACAACTTCTCTGGCTGGCAACCAAGAGAAGCACACTACTTTGTGGGGGATTTTAACCCTCAATCATCTTCCAAGGCCAAGTCCCACTCCAATTGTTTGAGGTTGTGAATACTCTGTATGCTGCTTGCACTGTAAATTTGTTCTGCTTATTCCTTAACCATATCATGCAATCTGCCTCAGTTGAAGTTCCTTTGAACTGTTCTAAAGTTCCGAAAAAGCTTGCTAGTCTATCAGTTTCCCAATCATTTAAAGCTCTTCTAAAACAATATCTGATGCTCCTTATAAAAAAAACATAATAATAAAGCATCTTTATCCAAGTATCTGTTTTCACTAAAAAGAATATAATAAATTTAACATTTGGTTATAGTACTTTCGTGATTCGGTCAAACACTATTTTGGACAGAGTATTTCTACCCCAAAGCTATTAGATCCTCTAATTGAGTTAGAAAGTACTTTTGTCAAAAAGCACCTCTCTGAAAAGGGTTCCCTGTGGGTGATTGAATAGGTCAAACCTATGAGCTTACGGTGAATAAACAACAGAAGCAATCTTGAGGCATAAAAAATTTCACAAGAATCCATGTGAAGATCCTGTAATGCTATCTTATAAAACAATCTTGTTTCCTTGCATCATTATGATGGTTAGAAAACTGTTATGTGGGACAGTGTAGCACTATTTCAAGCCAAATACACCAGAAAGTAGCAAGCACAGCACACTTCCATAAGAAAAGTTTCCTTCTCTACGAAGACCAAAAGCACTAGTGTTAATTAAAAAGAACAAACTGCTGAAAATAAGTCACGATTCTCGTATACTTGAAAGCAATTCCTCTATATTTGTTGTCCCAAAGAACATTGATAAACTAATATGGGTGAGACTCATGGTATATTTGCACATCATTTACCAGACGTGATGAATATCTTTATTTAATTTTCTTCTTTATCAAGAAGTCACAATTCAATTTTCAATATTTTGCCAAAAAACCAGACTCGTTCATAAATTCTCGTCACGAACTATCCATATATAGTATGTGTTCATTGAAATGCTGGACTTCTTGTGTAAAAAATGTATATCAGTTGACTTCAAATTCCACTTCATTCCGTTAATGCTAAAATATTTTTATTCCAAGGCAAATTAAGGGTGATCTCAAATTGGAATCTCTCAGTAAATCTTTTATTTTTACACTGACATACAAGTCTCTGACTAGTAGATGCTGCTTCTATTTTTAGTGTATCAACAACAATTGAGCGTAATTCCAACCAGTTGACATTTCCTGTATGAATCATTGGTTTCCTATTTTCTATTCTTTGCTAAATTCGAATTGATTGCAGAATTGAAGGTCTTTTGAGGCAACTTCCCTTCATGTGATTCTATGTCTGCCTTCTCTTAATTGCTTTACGTTGATCTTGTCCAATCATATACAATATTAATATTCACATTTCTATGATTTCAACTTGAGAATATATGTTGAGCTTTAGACTGGCTTTGACTTTGTCGGTAACTTCATATTGTATATCACTTTCACCTAATTTTAACCATCTAATATTACTATTATATGGGAGAAATAGAAGTGTTCGGCAGGTCTTGCTTGAATATGTGAATATTGTCTATTATATTCAACTAATATAACCCTTCGGGGTGGCCCCGTGGTTTGAGCTTGGGACTTCCATGTTGGAGGTCTCAAGTTCGAAACCCCTTGCCAACGAAAGCAAGGTGTTTGCCTTCTGGGTCGAGCTCGTCGCACTAGGCTTCCCTTGTGCGGGTTATCTCTCCTATGTGGTTTGCGAGCTATTGCATAGGAGCGGGGTTTTACCCTGTGCGCACCCAAAAGGGTAGCGGCTGTGGTTTTCCCTTGTCGTCAAAAAAATAAATATTCAACTAATATAATATCTTGATACAAGTATCTGCAAATGTCCCTTCTAATCATTCACACACTTGAAATAGATTTTCTTTGAATACTTTTGCTTGGTCTGTTCCATTAAAAAAAGATTGACATTGCATAGGATTTAGAATAGGGAGACCCTTGATGTATCACAAATGTAATATAACAATTATGCCTCAATCCAAACAAGTTGATGATAATGCCGCTCCATTAATTAAGCTTATCATAAGTCGATATACAAAAGTAAAACTAAAATAAAGCATATATATCTTTGAGGAATAAAGGTCTCATAGAACACATTGGACCCAAAGTGAACGTACTAACATGACTAAACATATTCCGAGTATTTTGTATCACCTCTATGGATTTTTCTCTTCCATTGTATCCTTATTTCGCTAAGTGTGCATGGGTTCTAAGAGATCGTTAGTCTTTTGAGACACATTCTTTCTATGTGACTTTAGGTCTACCTAGGTTCTAAATTGCAAAGGAACACTGTATTAGGTGTAGACATTCGCCTCTGGTGTATTTTACTTAATTTCACTTTATCATAAGCAGATCAGGGACTCCAACCGTGCAATGATCCTAACTGCTGCAACACAGCATCAGTGCAAAGTTATTGATCTTGGTATAGCTCGTGATGATGAGCAGGAGATTGAGAGGATATTAGACAATGCATTTTCTTCTGGAATTGACATCCTTCTCTCCTCTGGAGGTGTTTCCATGGGAGACCGGGATTTTGTGAAGCCTTTACTTCAAAAGAAAGGGAGAGTATTATTTCAGAAGGTAATGCTGGCAATATCTGTATACACATTTTGGAAGCTTATATTTTCATAAGGTAACACTCCCTGTGTATGTTTATAGGATTGAGCTGGGAGTTTGTACATATATGTATATCTAGGTGTTTCTTGTTTGTATCGACACACATCTTGTGTCTATAAATTCAGAAAATAATTACTTACTGTCTTTCTTTGCAAATCAGGTTCTCATGAAACCAGGAAAGCCTCTCACATTTGCTGAGATCCTTCCCGGATCATCTGACAGGACTTCCAGTAAGATTCTTGCATTTGGGCTACCTGGAAATCCTGTGAGCTGTTTGGTCTGTTTCCATCTCTTTGTGGTTCCAGCCATTAAGCACCTCTCTGGGTGGGCAAACCCACATCTTCCAAGGTTGCCAAGAGTTGATAAAAGAAGCCCTCTTCTCTCTCTTTCACTCAATCCTTTTTCTATTCAATTTTTGATTGATTTATAGCTGTCCAATCTCAGTAAAGCAGTATCCATTTCTAACAATTGTAGAGTGCAAGCTCGTCTAAAGCATTCAGTAAAGACAGATCCTCACCGTTTAGAATTCCATCGAGCTGTTATCTCCTGGCAGTTGAATGATGGGTCGGGTTATCAAGGGTAAGCCTTGTATTTTCTGTTCTTGTTTCTCTTTCTTTCAGAACATGCAGTTCTATCCAACTATAATCTTTCAAGGGTAAACTTTTGAAGTTTAGTAGTTCGTATCATTTTCCAAATACATTGGTCAAAATATCATTTTCCAAATGCACTTACTGGTGTCATAGATGCTGGTTCTCTTGGATTTTTAATCTAAGAAAGCTCCCTTCTTGTTTACTCTGTCTGATGTATCACATATTGCAAATGGTGGAAGTGCTTGATATATGAGCTTATTCAGTAAATTAAAAATCAGTTGATGTGGATGCGATTCTTTCAACTTTGTTTTGCGGTCTTGAATGTACAATATTTCAATAAATCCATAATTTGACGTATTTGTAACGATATAATTTCATGCCTCCCTATGTTTATTTTTCATATAACACGGTTCATAGGTCACTAGATTTTGCATTTTTTGCTTCTTTCGCTGTTTGCCTGTAAAATCCTAGTTTTTTCAAATTGTGTTGGGGGTGGATTCTAGTGTAACTGTACATATCGTGAAATGGGATATTGTGGGACTGTATCCACATAGCATTGCTTAAAGACTTGTATGTCGAGGTAGGGACGAGATGTGAGTTTAGAGAACCTCCAGTTTTATATTACTCCTATGTCGCCTTATAAGATAATTTAGTTATTGGAATCAAATGGGTCTAAATCACCTTGTAGTTCATTCATTTAGTCAACCCCAAGTAGAGCAGTTGATTGATATTTTGTTTTGGGGAAGAGGGAAGAGGGGTCAATTTGAAGTTGTCCAAGAGGAAGTTGAAAGAGAACGTATTTTGCTATGCATTACAAGGTGAAGACCATGAATATGCCGCGATGAGGGACCTAAGCTAATCTAGTTACTGGCAGGCAATCCTAGCATATCTGCATGATATTATAGGTTTTCAAGTAACATGCTTTTCTGAAGAACTTTTTTTCTTTGAATCTTCTACAAGGCAAACTTTTATTAATTAAGGTAATTAGATTTAGTAATCGTTCATTGAAGGGAACTCAGGAGTATGAAGACCCAATATTAAATCAAGTATAATACCTCATTCATGCTCTATTAGCAGACTGTTGCAGTGGCCATTGAATGACATCAAAAGCTTCTTTTCCCTCTTTATGATTTACAGGTTCATAGCTGAGAGTACAGGCCATCAAATTAGCAGTCGACTTCTGAGTATGAAGTCAGCCAATGCTTTGTTAGAGCTTCCGGCTTCAGAAACTTCAGTACCTGCTGGTGCTTCAGTGTCTGCAATTCTAATTTCTGATATAAGCAATTTCCCTGGGAGCAGGAATCTGCAATTGACAGACTTAAGTAGCACCCAACAAGAACATAAGCTAGCAGCTGCAGATGCTGGCAGTTCTGAAGCATCTGAATTCAAGGTAGCTATTCTTACAGTAAGTGATACTGTTGCCACAGGATTGGGACCTGATCGCAGGTAATTTTTAAGTACGAAGCTGCTTCTCTGTTTTTTCCATTTGTTGCTCAGTTGTTTTGAACTTATGTTCCATATATACCAATGTTTCATAATATCTTATTATCGAGGGCAATCCCCTATTTCCTTATTCTTTTGATTATTTTTCTTGTCCCCTTTATCCTTATTCTTCTGCATTCATGCTGATAGTTTTTTAGAGGAAAGAGTGCACTACTTGCATGCTATATTTTGTTAGCTAGTAATTTGTTTATGACATCCATATCCCATATCATCATTTCTTATTGATGTGCTTAGATTGGTTGTCTTGAGATAGAAAGATGGAATTAAGACCACTTTGGCGTGTTCTTATATAATAACCAGTAACTTATTTGAAGAAGCACATCCTGAGTTGTTCTTGGATGGTCATTTTTTAAAACCAACTTCATTTGTCATTGAGATGCGTAGAGTGGTCATCGTGAAGACCATCAGTGACTCCTCATTTCTCCACCCACTAGGGGATTCTCCTCAGCTAGCCGTCTAACAAGAGAGTGACATCTTTTTCAACCTTTATAATGACCCCCCCCCCCACGCGCACACACACACACACACAGACAGAGAGAATTTGCCTCAATGACCACTATAAATGACTATACTATTTCTTGAGTTCGCCACTCCTTGTCTGGGACATGAGGGTGCAACTGACACATCAGTTCTCAGTTCATGGAATTGAAAGAGATGCATCAGGGTACACCTCCCTTGCCCCACCTTTTTGTAAAGAGAGGTTGCATCAAGATACACCTTTTTGGTTCGTCATTCCAGAAGGGTCACTATAATGATGCGAAAAGAAAAGTGGCATATCTGATATTACTCCGTGTAAAAGTGGAGCATGTGAGTACACAGACCCTTTGCTACATACATAAATCTACTTCATATGACTTGGTGTTTAAATGGCTCATATATCGTTACTAGGATCATATTGCTCTATGCTTCCAGAAGAGGCAAAATTTACCATCCTTAATGTCTCATCTGCAAGTGAACATTTTGTCAAATGCTTAGATATTCTATTTTGAGTTCATCATAGGCTGGTTACGTTAAATAATTTTTGTTTTCCCTCTTTTCGTTCTTTGAGACACTCCTTATTTCTCCATCCATTAGGGGATTCTCCACAACTAGCCGTCTAACAAGGAGTGACATGCTTTTCAACCTTCATAATGAGTTGCTGCCCCCCCCNTACACAAACACACACAAAGAAAAAGAGAAAAACAAAAGCTTCAAAATTTTGCAAAATGGTACCTCTAAGTTTTAACTATTTTGCAAGAAAAGAGGAAGTACATCAAAATTTGTAGTCGTTGGCAACCATTATAAAAGTTGAACTATTATATAATTTGTCTCTGTGGCCACTATAAATGACTATACTATTTCTTGAGTTCACCACTCCTTGTCTGTGACATGATGGTGCAACCGACACATCAAATTTCAATTCTTGAAATTGAAAGAGATGCATCGGGATACACCTCCCTCCCCTAGCCTTTTTTGTAAAGAGAGGTCGCATCAGGATACACCTTTTTGGTTCGTCGTTCCAAAAGGGTCACTTTAGTGATGCAAAAGGAAAAGTGACAAATCTGATATTACTCCATGTAAAAGTCGAACATGTGAGTACACAGACTCTTTGCTACATATATTAAGCTACTTCATATTAGTTGGTGTTTGAATGACTCATGTATCATTAATTAGGATAATATCACTTACTGCTTCCAAAAGAGGCAAAATTTATCATTTTAAATGCCTAAATGATTGAAAAACTGGGAGGATGGTAGTCATTATTTGACAAGTTGAAACTCTGCAGTGGGCATTTTTACTTCCTTTCTCCTTCTACCTCCTCTACACCCGTATTTTTCTATTTTCTGGTTGGTTTTTGAATGATAAGAGAACTACCATTATACAATTGATTAGAGTGGTTGCTATTTCTTTAGTTTCCAGTTAAATGTCTCATCTGCAAGTGAAAATTTTGTCAAATGCTTAGATATTTTATTTTGACTTCATCATAGGCTGGTTACTTTAAATAATTGTTGTTTTCCCTCTTTTTGTTCTTTGAGACACTCCTCGTTTCTCCATCTACTAGGTGATTCTCCACAGCTATCTGTCTAGCATGATGTGCTTTTCGACCTTCATAATGAGCTTCAATCTGAGCCAACCCCCACCCACCCACAAAGAAATTGAAACGTGAAAAGCAACAGCTTCATCACCTAGATTATAGTGCTTTTGGATTCAAAATTTCAAGTGAAAGTTGCTCGGGAAAGATTTTACCTTTAACTATTTGCAAGAGAATTGGAAATACCTCAAAAAACTTTATAGTAACTATTAATAAGAGTGGAACTATTATTTTATATGCCCCCCCCCCCCTCTTCCCCCCTTTTTCTTTTTTTTACAAAGAAAGGTCGCATCAGGATACACCTTTTTGGTTCGTCATATCGAAAGGGTCACTTAAGTGATGCAAAAGGAAAAGTAGCAAATCTGATATTACTCCGTATACAAGTGGAACATGTGAGTACCCACACTCATTGCTACAATATTATGCAGACTACTTCATATTACTTGGTGTTTGAATGGATCATGTATTGTTAATTAGGATCATACCACTTAGTGCTTTCAGAAGAGGCAAAATTTACCATCCCAAATGCCTAAATGATAAAAGAACCGGAAGGATGGTAATCATTATTTGACAAGTTGAAACTCTGCAGTGGGGATGTTTACTTTTTTTCTCCTTCTAGACCTACTTCTGTATTCTTTCTATTTTTTGCTTGGTGTTTACATGGATAAGAGAACTGCCATTGTACAATTGATTAGATAGGCCAAAATTTCTGTTGTTTTCCGGTTAAAGTGTCTAATCTGCAAGTGAACATTTTGTCCAATGCATAGATATTCTAGTTTGAGTTTAGCATAGGCTGATTCTTCAATTGATTTTTGTTTTCCCTCTTCTTTTCTCTGCATTAACACTGTCTTCATCTTGGAGTGAATTTACATGGCCACTTGATATTTTCGTGCTCCGAGGAAATGCTAGAGCCCACTAAAAACCTTCCCTGAATGTGTGATGAAGAATGCAAAGGGAAGAGCATACACTAAATGTGTCTATGCCATATGGTTAGAGCGGAATCAGGGAGTCTTTGAGAAGAAAGCCAGAGATTATGAAGTCATTACCAGGGAGATAGCATATATGTGTAGTGTTAGAGCACAGTTTCTACCAACTTGTTATTCTAGCTAGAGATGTGTTGCCTTAAGAGATAGACTGGCTAGCGAGTTTTGATGTAGTTTCTTTTTCTCTGATGTGATAGCTTGTATGTCAACTAGATATAGATCTGTAATGTTGATGCTTTGGTGATTAATATAGTTACCAAAAAGAAAAGCCTTCCCTTCCTTGATTATTAAATGATCCAAATTTCTTTATGCTATGTGATCTTGCAGTGGTCCAAGGGCAGTTTCTGTCGTCAATGCATCATCAGAAAGGCTTGGAGGGACAAGTATAGTAGCAACAGCTGTTGTGCCAGATGATGTGCAAAAGATTAAAGACATGTTGCAGAAGTGGAGTGACGTTGACAAAGTGGATCTTATTCTTACCCTTGGTATGTGAGCTATAATGGTCATGGTCCGTTTCTTTTTCAAGCAATAAAATATTTATAAATGACTTGCTGGTTTTCATTCACTAGTATCATTTCAATGGCTGGAGTAGCAATAAGTCTATTTATTTTTATTTTTCTACTGAAATGGCTCTTTTGGAACACAAAGTTGTCATCTAGAACCTTCATTCTTCATCTTGTTTCTCTCATACTTTTACTGGATGAGACAGGTGGGACTGGCTGTACACCTAGGGATGTTACCCCTGAAGCTACCAAAAGTATGATACAGAAAGAAACACCCGGTCTTCTCTATGTTATGATGCGAGAAAGTTTGAAGGTATTAAAGTTCTCATATCACTGGTATTCCATGGGCATTTTATTCTACTATATACGTATTGCAGGTGCTAAAATTTGCAGATATTTTAGACATCCTTGTCTGTATAATCTTCATCTAGTTGATTACTGAAACTGTGGGGTGTCAAACAATGAATGAAAAAATAGAGCTAGGTGTATAACCACATGCTCATGTTATTATTCACAGTGCATTTTTATTGAAAAACTGGGGAAAGAAAAGATAAATCTATTATTTCTTAAGCATATTCAAAAATTAAATACCAAAATTTGTATGAGTAATCTTGAAAGTTGATCACACATGGTCTTATCCTTGAGGTTGATGAAATTAGAATTAAGACCATGGAAGATTACAGTTTAAATCCAACATAGGCAAAAAAAGTACTTAATTTTTTCCTTTTCTGCCTAAGCTAGGTGGAGTTATCCAGTGGATAGTTGTGGTGCATGTAAGTTGATCCAGTACCGACACCACCGTTATCCAAAAAAGTTAATAAATGTATAGACGGGGGAGAAGAGCAATCTCTCAAAGCTGACTTCTGTCCTGGCCCAAAAAGAGCCATGTCCCAAACTGCACCCCGCCCACCAAGAAAAGTATCCGAAGCAGCAACTTTCCTCAAGTATCAAAATGAACTAGAGAATTCAAGTTAACCAAGTGATTTTCTGTTTGCCTTTATGGTGGCCTAACAACAATAGATGTGTATTGTCAAACACTAATGAAGTGACTTCTTTTGATAGCATCAGAGATTTAATCTTCAGCATGCTTTCTTTATTTTCTTAATCAGTTATCCGGTGGTTGAAATTTTTCATGTTCACATAAGGTAGCTATGGAATTTGCATGTTTATGTAAGGTGGCTATAATATTTTGCCTTTATGGTGGACTCACAATCATGCATCTTACTTCACATAGGTTACGCCCTCTGCAATGCTCTCACGTGCAGCAGCTGGAATAAGAGGATCAACATTGGTAAGGCCAGAAGTCCAAACTATTGTATTTTCACCATTATGCATCACCAAACTACCCACATGAATCAGCAGAAAGTTCCCTCATATTGTTGATAAGCTCTGCTTAAAATTGTGCTCGACTGACAGAAAGGGAAGGCATTTGTGGTTTTAGAACTTGAGACAACTATTGCAGTAAGACTGAATTACCTTGACTAAACTAAGATTATTAAATTTGTACAAGCATGCACTTTGAGTTGAATTACGCTGGGTCACTGAGTTGACATACTAGCTAAGCATACATTTTCACAAGCACATTGTGCTATAATTTCTCAGATTAATATGTAAAACTTATTTTTAAGGCTAAGTTTTTATTTTGCCTTTACTTTAAAGGAAGCTAATGTCATCTTAGAGTTATAACAGTTCTGCTGCAAGTTTATGTGAAGTTTCTGTGTATAGTATCCTTAAACCTATTTTGAGCAAGTCCAAAATCATTGAGCTGAAGAGGTTTCAGTTATTTTTATAGGTATTTTCGCTGTTTCAATTTTTTCTCTATTCATTTGCTTATCATTTGAGTTTAACTCAGAACTGGGGATGTGTTTCATAAGTGTGTTATGATAGGATCTTCTATATAAGGACAAGATATTGGTTTGCTAGCAAAGGTTGTTTCTTTGTAATCTTAGTCTTCCACTTGATTGAATACCTTAGCTTAGCAAGTCGAATCTTAGTGTTGAGTTTAGAACTATGGTTCATCTTTCATTTTTGTCATTTGCTTAGCAAGTTGAACTGAGTGTTAAGTGTCAGAACTGTGGTTGTATTGTCATCAATTAATGCATCTTCTCCCCCTAATCCAATAATCTATATTTTTCTCTGTGTGTTGGTTTTACTGTGCATTCATGTTTTAGGTGTATTTTACCTCCGGCAACAAGTGTCAGACTTATGATCACACTTCCATAAATAAAAGAAACGGGAATGAGAATCATTAATATCTTCAATGTAAAATTACAAGTACTGGAATTTTTAAAGTGTTGAAGTGTGTGACCATCTCATCTAAAAACTTAAAAGTTAAGCTGACAGATATCACACTTTTATTACTTAGTGGGTTTTTTGGATTGACTTATTTTAAGTAGCTTTTGGCTTTTAAGCTCTTTTTCATTTGGAGGTGTTTGGGAAAGACATAAAGTGCTTAAAAATACTTTCTTTAGGTTGAAAAATATACTGATAAACATTTGGCTTTTAGCTTTTAGCTCATAAGCAACTTTTAAAAAGCCAATCCAAACGCCCCTTATATTCTAACCCCTCCACCCCACCCCCCCACGCGTAGACCTATTTTTTTAATGGCCTCATGGGCCAAGAATGTGAAAATTCTTTTTGATAATGGGTGTCTTTGAGATTCAATCCCAAGACCTCTTCTTTATGTTAAAAAATGGATTTTGGGCCTAATTCAAACCCTGAATCTAGCTTTAGAGACGAGGATTGCCCAAGGTCACATAAAGAGAACTAATTCCCTAAGCCCACTGATGTGGGGCTCAACACCCCTTTACACCCAGAACTGGAAATTTGGAGCATGGACAATGTAAGATGCCCATATCGGATAAACAGTGAATTGGGATGAACCCGATTCTGATACCATGTTGAAGTATATAACCATCTCATCTAAGAAGCTTAAGCTGTTAAGAGAGCACCATTGAATTGCTTAATTATGTTCTCAATACGCCTCACGTGTAGGCCTGATTTTTTAATTTCATGGGCCAAACACGTGAAAATTCTTTTTGATAATGGATGACAGAGAGATTCGATCCCAAGACGTCTTGTCTGTTGTGATACCATAGTAAAGAAATGGACCTTGACCCATCCCAATGCCTCAACCCTAAAAGCTGGCTCATGATGGGAGGATTGTACTAGACCATATACGGTGACCAAGAACCCCGTATTCCACTGATGTGGGATTCCAGCAGGAAGCTAGTTCCTTTATTTGCTTTTCATTCTTTTTCTTTTGCAGTTGGGCTGTGCTCTGACTCTATGATAGTTTATGGTAGTTAAGGATGAGAGGTACTTTGAGTTGATAGTGAATCCCATCTCAAGATACAAGTTGTTTTCGTATTCAACTTAAATTACCATTTCAAAATACTTGAGTTCATTGGAAGTGTCGGTTGTTTTGTTAATTATATTCAGTGCATGAGAATCCTCCTTCCTTAGTCTCAACTTTTGCTGCTTTTTTTCCCTTTAAAATGGTTCTCCTGGTATCGTTAGGATATTTTTTTTGTCCTATTCATGTTTTACCCTTAATACTGGAGACCGCAAGGTTGACACCTGCAAGGTTAAACTGCTAAATGGTCTGTGAGGCAAACCATCTATGTGTCAAGAAGAGAGGCATTAGGCTAATTAGCAACATAAGTGAGTCAACTTGCAGATTTTTCTTCCTTTACCAGGAGAGACAAGTGCAAGCTGCATTATAATTTCCTTCTATGTAATGAAGGTGCATCTATCTCTCCTTTACCAAAAAAAAGTGCATCTAGCTCTAGTTGACACAAGATTTAATTGTATCCTTCATTGGTTAGAAATCTTTTACTCTTCTGGGAGCTTTTCTAACTGCTGCGCCTTGTTATATGAGTTCCTCAGAGTTTTACCTTATGTATGTTTCACGATGTTTTCAGATTATCAATATGCCAGGCAATCCAAATGCAGTCGCGGAGTGCATGGAAGCTTTGCTGCCTTCACTTAAGCATGCACTGAAGCAGGTAAGGGGTGACAAGAGAGAGAAACATCCTCGTCATATTCCTCATGCACAAGCTGCTCCCACAGATACTTGGGAACGCAGTTACAAGTTGGCTTCGAGTGGTGGTGAAGAGCATGGTTGTTCGTGTTCCCACTAACATGTATATCTTGTTGATATTATACTCTTGACATTAACTTGGAACCATGTGCATCTAAAGCACCTTTTCGAATGAGTTATGTTGTATCTTATACACAAGGCCACTAAAGGACATGAAATTTGAATAAATCTCTTTTTTTGGTGACTAACTGTTTTGTTTATTACCAGAAGCAAACATTACATATCAAGCAACTTAACACAGCATGCTTTGTTCTCAGTATTACTCTCATCTTACAGCTCTAGATGGAGCTCTAGCAATAAGCTCTTTATCTCAAAAAAATCTGTTGTATTCAGCCAAAATGATCTTGAAGATTTGGGTTGTTATAGACTTCCCCTTTCCATGTTGTATGCACCATTGTATAAATTGATCCCAAGGTCTTCATTTTTGCATAAGTCCTGCTGTTGCTAGTTTCTTGTGAAGCAGCCACAGTGAAATAGGCTTTTGGCCTTGCTGCATTCTTGAACTTAACACTTCTTCCAGTCAGTTCTTTGCTGCTCCCTAGCATACAAATAGATTTTCTTGATCATACTTCCTTTCTTGCTCCCTGTCTGCTAAATAGCTTGTTTGAACTGCATTTGAATTTGAGAATCGATCGATGTATATAAATTATAGTCCCAAAGGAATGAAAGAAATGGTCTCAATTTACACACAATGCATATGCCATTCTGATTGCTTCTTGGCTCCTTCCATCAAAATAGGTGTCTTTTGAAGTGTTGAAGAATACAACTAAGTGACAGATCTTTTTTAAAAACTAGTTGGAAGAAAGTGAACTCAATCACAATGAGGCCATTGGTGTTGGAAATTGTGGCATTTCAATTTGCTTGTTGGTTGGGATGAGGCAATATTGGAGAACATCTACCAGGCACCATTTTGTAGTGTTCAATGTAAATATCATGTTGCACAGGGAAGTTGAATGAGTGCACAGATTAAAAATGAATCAAATAATTGTATTCATACAAAAGGAACACATATTGTGAGGATTTTTACATGACTTCACTAGTAGGTAAAATCATAAAAACCATAGTTCACACACTCCAAAACCCAAAATCAAACTAATAGTCTATCTAAAAAAGCTAGAGAGATCATCACACCAGTAAACATGATCTCAACACAACTTTACTACCAAACTAAAAAAAAAATCAACTCAAGAAGAGGTAGTAGTATTAGCATTAGTTGGTGAAAGATTTCTTGCTGGTGGGAAGAGGGCAACAGCACCTCTATCTGGACTCGAGAACTTCCTGTAAATTGCCTTGAGCTTATTTTCTGCAGCACCCAAGTGACAGCTAACCAACTCCTTTCCACTTTCCATCAACTGATCTTCTGAGTATCCAGTATGATGCTGCAGAGTTTGAGTCCATAGAGGACTTTTGTTGAGAGTGCAACGAGCAGCGTAAACCGAAGATGCTGCCAGCATTGATGGACAGGATGTTATTATGGTCTTATAGTTCATCAGACCAAGTTCAGCAAAGAAGAAAGCCATGTTTTCCATCTGCAATTGCAACATAGTTGAGTTAAAATTAGCCACAGACAATACACATACATATGGATAATTATGTCAAAAGATGATTAGTGTATAGTACCTCCTGATCATTTGGTGTTGAAGCTTTAATATACCTAACCAGAAACACATATGGCGTTGGAACTGTCAGATACCATTCCAGCTTACCAAGAATTGCTTTCTCCATCTGAAGTATCTGATCTCTGGCATATGCATTGTCTGATATATGAATGAAATCATTGACCTCTGGTGCCCAAATCTCTTCATACTTGCAAGCAATTAGCATTGAACTAATGCCAACTAACTGAAGTTCCCTCCTTGGAACTGTCTTCACCGAGAGGAAACGGTCCAGTATGTTCATTGTAAGGTAAAGACTTTCAGGCATTAGCTCAAACTTCCTATGAACTTCTATTAACCAGTCCACAAGAATGGCTCTCATCTTATGATTCAGCTCAGGTTGAAAATCCATGTAGTCATTCACTCGACCTTCGTCCTGGTTTAGACACAACAATCATTCAACATATTAGACTCTAAAAAGTGGAATACAAAACATAACAGAACAAGCAAAAGAGAGTCACCATATATACCTCAGTGAGCTTGTAGAAGTTGTAGATGTCCTCAACATACTCCACAGCAGCCAAATGGTTATCAACATCCGCAGCATCGATATCGTCAACCTTTGGTCTATTGGCGAGTCCACAAGCAGCCTGAGAAAGATCACAATTCTCAGAATCTTGATATTACCCAAAACTACACTATTCATCTAAAGAGGGGAAAATCTAAATGTATATAACAACCTTGCTTCTTGCAGTGAGGGTAGAAGTGAGAGTCTTTCCAGATTTCTTTGTTTTTCTTCTGCTACTCAAAGGACTTTGCTTCACTTCCTTATCAGGGCTTATAACAATAACAGTTTCAGGTGCAAGATTGTCTGATGCCTTCTTCTTAACTTGTACCTTTGTAGGAGCAACTTTGTTGACAACTTCTGCAAGTGGTTTCTACAGACAAAAAGAAACAAAACACAAGTTATATCATATCATCCACCATTTCAAGATTCATAAATCCATTTTTTCAATGTGTTAAGGTAAATCTTCACCTTGTTCTTCTCAGCTTGTGCATTAGCTAGCAACTGTGCACAAAAACTCCTCGTAGCAGGACGAGTAACCTGCGTTTTAGGCTTCCCTTCAACAACAGGAGCAATCACAAGGTTGCCTATGTCTCCGAGCACACGCCTATTTTTCCCAGCAACTTGTCCAATTTTCTGTTTACCACCCATATCTCCTCCTGTAGAGATCAGTAGAATTCACATGAGACAAATGATCATGTTCTTGCAACATAAATTTTGCCAATCAAATCAGCATCAATGTCAAAAGAAAATCAGCTACAAAATCGACTTTTCATCAGTAAAAGAATTCATCATCAGTCATCAAACAAAGAAACCATATCAAGCATTTCAAGATCTCCACCATAAAAACACAGAAAAAGAACACTTATTTCGTCTTTACACGAAAAAACCCAATCTATCATGCTCAGTTCATACAGATTTCAAATCTTTCAAGAACCCCACCATAAGCACAAAGAGAAAGAACATTTTTTCATCTTAATATAAAAAAAAAACACATCACTATTTCCCTCCGATATAAAAAATTTCAAGAACCCCACTATAAACACAAAGAAAAAGAAATTTGTTTTCGCCTTAATTCGAAAAGCCCAGATGACATATCACATTACCCGGATTTTCATTCAAACCCCACAATAACCACACCAAAAGAAGAGCAATTTTATCATCTAAATACGAAAAACGAAAAACCCAGATGAAATTCAATAGAAACTCAGTCAAAAAAGGAAGAAAAAAACAGGGTAAGCTAATAAAACTAAGCGGAATTTCGGAATTTCATTCAAATTTCTGGGTAAAGAACAATTTTTCTATCTACATACGTAAAACCCAGATGAAATTCAACTGAAACTAAGTCAAAAAAGGAAGAAAACTACACAAAGAAGCTAAAAAAACAAGCAGAATTTCGGAATTTCATTCAAACCTCTGGGTAAAGAAGAATTATTCTATCTAAATACGTAAAACCCGGATGAAATTCAATTGAAACTAAGTCAAAAAAGGAAGAAAACTACACAAAGAAGCTAAAAAAAAGGGGCAAAAATTTCATACAAACCTCTAGGTAAATTATGAGGAACAACAGCTTTATTATGATCCATTTCAAATTCTTCTTCCTCTTCTTCTTCTACCTGATTATTACTCTGTCCAAAAACTCCACCAATACTCGTCAAAATCGATGACAGAAACGAATGGAGACGACTATTCCCCGCCTCTCCTCCTTCTGTACTTTGATTCGCCACTATTTCTCCCCTTTCGTAAACAATTCTTGTGAATTTTCGAAGATTTTTGAAGTTTTTTTCACAGATTTGTGAGTTAACAAAGAGAAAATATGAAGAAACTATTTGAGATTTATACAGAGAAACAAAAATGACGAAAGGAGCGTTTTTTTGACTTTTTAACGGTCATATTTTTGGCTTTTTGAATTTGGACCGTTAGATTGAAAATAATCGGACGGTTGAGATTTGTTTTAGTAACATAAAAAGCTCTTTTTTTTACTAGCCGTTATAGAAGGTGTATAGTATGTGAGAAGACATTGGAATTTGTTACCGTTTGGTTAAAAAAGGAAAATTTAATAGCAAAAGGGTAAAATAGGTACTTATTTTGAATTTACGATTTTTTAAAAATAATTTTATCGGAATGTTACATAAATCGTATAGTGTTGAAGAGCTAATTATCTCATATCACGACTCTTTTCTAAATTACGAAGATCCCTTAAATTTGGTGGAATTCGGATATATCTCAAAACATTCTAATACGTTGCATCTCGATTTTAGATACGTCGCTCGACGTCCTGATACATCGCGTCTGAGTATCGACGTCCCAATACAAATCCTTTAAATTTGGTGGAATTAGGATACATTTCAGAACGTTCTAATACATCGCATCTCGGTTTTAGATACGTCGCTCAACGTCCTGATACATCGCGTTTGAGTTTCGGTGTCCCAATACATCGTGTATGTCCGAGTACATCGCATAAAATGATGTAACGGAGAGTAGGAAAGAGTAGATATTTTATACTTTTTTTAAATGGTAGAAAATTTTAGAGAATATGATAAAAACAAATTGTGTAATTAGGTAATTTTTCATGATTTTGTAACCATTTAAGAGTTAGTTTGATATTTAGAGCAAATGATCTTCCATATCAATTAGTGATCCCCTATAAAAATATTATACTCGATGTAATCCCACAAATTGAGGTATCGAGAGAGTAAAGTGTACACTGATATTACTACTTAGTACTCACTATCGTAGAGATAGAAATTTTGTTTCTGATATCGACTTAGCTCACGAAAAAAAAAATACAGAGCAATATAGAATCTTTTTTAAAACTAAAATGAAGAAACTTCATGGCAAAATACTATAGACAACCTGACAAATCATCTTAAGCAATAATCATTACAAATAAACGATAATCGAAATATAAAAGAAATCTTAGACAATATCCGAACTCAAAGGACAAACAACTACAAAACTAATATTATAACTAATAGTACAATAATATAAAATAACATGAATTTCACTTAAAAAAATTATAAATTCAGAAAATAAATTACTATTTTATATGTTCAAATCAATTAGAATAATATACAGAGTATAATCCCAAAAAGTGAGATATGATATCCTATCGAATCGTTTTTTCAAATTTTAACTATGTATTCGAAGTTGAAATGAACAAAATAATAAACATTAAAAGAAATTGAAAAAAGACCAAATAATATGAATGAATATATTTATTTATTTTTCATTTAATTTTGTGAACAAAAAATTTAAATGATGAAAAATAAATTTTGTAAAAAAGATTGGAGATGCGGGGGATCGAACCCCGTGCCTCTCGCATGCAAAGCGAGCGCTCTACCATTTGAGCTACATCCCCATGTTATATATAGATATATATATATAAAGAAACATTAGTTTCTTAAGATTTTGGGCTCATCGAAAAATGATATAATAGTATATGTTGAAAATTGTTTAGTGGGGTTATAAGACGGTTGCAAAGTTAAGGTGTATTTTTAAAAATTCGAAACAACTTCGATGGTGATTTTATGTCTTTTCTCATCGCTAAACCGGCATACATAGTAAAGAAGACATCTCAAGTTTAACAATATTAATAGATTTTTATCTAATTAAATATCACATAAAGTCATGAATACGAAATAAATGATGTGGGGACGAGATTTGCTGCAACAAGAAATTCGATGGAGAGTAGGAGATAGAGAAAATATTAAGGTTTGGAATTTGGAGTGATCCTTGGATTCCTAATTCGATTGGTTATACTTGTATAATTCTTTTCATGTCAGTTATTATTGCTTCTATTTTATGAGCATTTGTACAATTACATTATTGTCTTTTGATGTAAAATTTATTAAAGAAGTCATGTATTTCTTTTATAAGCATTTTCTTATTGGTTAAACTAACATCCAAATCGTTAATGACCAATATCGATAAATCAAAAACCGATATAAAAAAAATATCTTATTGATTTGATGAGAAAAATTTAGGTTCACAAGTCCTAATCATTGAGTTTATACATACTTTGTAGCAATCCTCTAGAATGTGCCATTGATTTACTTTTTTATGACTGTGGTGTGAAGACGTATACGCACTTAAACTAATTCCACGAGATATCTGTCATCTTCCATCAACAATAGGTATCAAATAACCCCATTCACCAAGACTAATACAAACGAGAAGAAATCACCTATTCATTTTTTTTGTGTCTATTGGGTTTGAGCCTGAGCGATCATGATTTTCTTGATCATTAAACCACGTCATTGGGTTCGATGCTATTGATTATTGAAGATGTATTGTTGAGAAATTCTTAATAAACTCACTCTTATAGCTTTCATTACAAATAGAATACAAGTAAACATATAACACATACAAACATTGCCAAGTAGATGAATTGTTGATAAATTCTTATTTAAAGGTTCATTGCAAAGAGAATACAAGTACATAAAACACATACAAACATTACCAAGGAGATTGCTTCTACAAAATGTGCAGAAACAATTATTGAAGTTTGAGTAAAAACTTGAGAAGAGTACAAAACAACATATCCATAGTAATTCCAAATATTTTTACTGTAGTAATTTTACAACAAAGGGGTGTCGGTCGATAAACCCTCAAAGTATATATGGAGTAGAGAGGTTGTTTCCAATTAGATTTGCAAATATATTGCCAGATAAATGCAGTGACAGCTAAAAAAAATCACATATTTGGAAAAAGGCCTGTCAAATGGCAAGTCATTGCAGAAAAACAAAGAAGTCACACACAGATGTATTCCGCGATTCTGTGCTGGGGAATGGTAGCTTAGTTCTCTCTTGTAGTACAAATTTTAGTGTCGTGGACATAGTAACGAGCAGCAAAATGCTCTAGGACAAAATCTCACCCCAGGAAAACAAAAGATAAGGGTGGAGCGTGAAAGGGGGAGCATCGTCCCCCAATTTATACAAAAGGCGAAGTTGTTTGACTGAAATAGTAAATGTGAAGACTGAAAGATAGATTACTGTGTTTTTGGTAACGGAAGCAAGCAGTCATATACCCGTTCCATCCGTGATGTAATCCTGAGTTTATGTGCAGTTTGAAGATCTGGTTTCGCCAAGTCAATGATATCCTGCCTCAAACTGTTCACATGTAAATGTCATATTAGAGTAATAAAATTTCAGAAAATCCATGGCAGACAGAGTATGGGTTAAGATAAGGATGAAGAGAAACAAACCTTATCCATTCACCAGTCGCCCTTGCATGTCCTTCGACAGCACAGTACAAGCGATCCAGATAATATAATGCTAACCCCAACATGCATTGAGCATCTTTTTCCTGAGGCGTTCGGGAAAAGACGAAAAAAGTGAATAGGAGAACGAAAACAAGAACAACTCCAAGCTATGGCAGCATTACATGCAAGCACCAAGTTTTTATCTAATAAACGAACTGGAGAGCAAAAGATATTTATAGCATTACTGTTAGGGAGAAAGTGAATAGGATTGAGTAAACGGTTCCACAATTTACTAGATGAAAATGGATTGCATGATAGTGGAAGAAATATGAGATTAATAAATGCACAAATACTATTGTACAAAGATTTAATAAATGAGCTGGTAAAGTTCAAAGGGCCTTACTTGTCCTTGCTCTTTGCAGCTTTCTAATTGCATAATCTTTCTCTCTACTTCCACAATTAGCAATCGTCGTTGAATTCGGGCAACCCTTCCCCTGCCTTCTGCTTTCTTATCCTGATTATATTCAAGATTTCATGGTGTTATATCATTTCGCACAGCATGGCAAGACTCTTAAATGAGAGACCTCTATTAACCATCATATTATCATATATATCGACCAGTAAATGTTACTATTTCCTTTCTTGGTTTTTTCAACTAGTACTCACTTCCTCATGTCAATAGCATTAGAAGGGGAAAAGAGAAAAGAAAACTCCTAAAATGACTTCTATTATCCATCATATATATCAGCCACTAAATATGTGAATACTATTTACTTTTCTTCGTAGTTTCAACTAATAATCACTTACCTCATGTCAATAGCATTAGAAGGGGAAAAGAGAAATGAAGAAAATATCCGCTGAAGTTGTTCTGAGCCAAAGTTGAGTCCACTTTTTAGGTTTAAAATGGAATCAGAACTGCCCAATCCAGAGGATCTAACAATTGTGTACAATTATGAAAAATTTATCATTGTGTAATATCATAGTAACTGTTTCTGTGAATTGCATAACAAGCCTCCCTCATCAGAAAACTCCTACCTCAATCTCTTTCCCCAGGGAACTCTTTCCGATCTTTTTCTTTGATGACATCAGAAGTAGGTTCCCTCATTGCCTCCCATAATCCAGTACTCTCTAACTCTGAATTTATGACCAACATCTCCTTCAATAATCTTACAAACAGGATAAAAAAAGTAGATGTAGTAGCCGAACCAGCTGATAAAGCTCATCAAAAGTAGAGGCTTCAAGAACTGCGTGAGGAGAGTGGGGGGTGGGGGATGGGGGGCTTAATAAGTGTGGGAATAGAACCCTGTTCCTCCTCTTTGTCTCTCATGTGACAAATCCTGCTCCCTTTTACAATTATTTTTAATGGAATAATATATATGACACAGAAATTGATTTTAAACGAAAACAAGCTACTTTACCTGTTTAAGCCAAGCACGCACCAACATGATCACAATAAGAGAGAGGAAGAAAGCGGGCAAAGCAGCTAAAATAGCAAAATTGATTTCATTGGCCCTAAGAATTTGATCCAGCTCCAGCATAGCCCTGTTTTAAAAATATGAAAATCCGAGAAGAAAACAATAAACACCTTTAACTCTCAGAAGTTATGACTTCAGGACAAGAATATCAGTTGCTCTCACTCACTCTTCAATGTCAAGCTTCAGCTTCTGAACCTGTAACGCAGAAAAAAAAATGTTAAATGCCAAAACCAGAAAGAATTGACTGCAAGTCTGCAACAGAGTGGAGTATATTTACCTGGATAAGAAGAGCACGAGAAAGCTCTCCAGAAAAAAGATTTTGAATTGGATGCATCAGTTCCTTCTCATACCTAAAGTGAAAAGCTAGCTTACTTAATAACGAAAACAACATAATCCCATAAATGTGATCTGGGGAGGGTGGTGTTTACACAAACCTTACCCCTACCTTGTGAAGGTAGAGAGTAGCAATCTTACTTAGAAGAGAGACATAAAAGAACACACCTAGTTGTACGGTGTTAGTAATGTGAGCAAAAAAATTAATCTGATTCAAACATGGTCTGTTAAGCATATATTACAACTATGCAATAGACTTGTATCATTGCTTTGGTTAAATATTCAACAACTACCAGGAAAGCAAACAAAATTATTTGATGCATGCTTGAAAGTAAAAAGTTAAAGATTCTGTATAACATCAGAAACCCTTGTCAATTAACTAGAGATGACAAATAGCTGGTCCATCCAGTCATCATACCCAAAAGGTTCAATTCATTCAAGAAAAACATCCTGCAGTTTTTCAACAATGAAAACCTCTTATACCTCCACAAAAGAACCTCTAATTGTCTGAGCAGGCAAGCAGTGCAGACAAATTCATGGAACATAAGAAGTACTACCAATACAATAAAGTTGCATGGTTAATTGCTTCCGGAAGAGGATGAGGAGCATTGGATAAACTATATAATATCAAAATTAAGCATGCCTCTTCTTTTTTTCTTTAGATAAGGTAAGTGTGCCTCCATTAAAAGCACATAAAATACTTTATCAAAATGAAGGAAGTGCTTTTTTTTCTTCAAGGAAAAAATACTTAATGTGCAATTTTCCTTGCGCAACAACAAGAAGTTTATTATCTTTGTCTGATTATCTGTTTCATAGACATAAATGTGGCAGGAAAAGGGTCAGCATTCACAGCAGGTCCTTTCGTGTGAAAAGGAAACAAAGGATGTATATTGCCTTTTTTTGCACTGTCAAGTGACCAAACAGATCTGGGACATGTTTCTTAGCCTATTTAGAAAGGTGCAAGTAATGCCAAAATCAGTTAAGGAGCTTATATGGTGCTCCACATCCACACTCCACCATCCTCATTGTCCCATCTATTAACCTTCTAGCTCTAATGACAAAAATCAAATGCAGTCCCAGCATAAAAAATCCTCCTTCCTACACAAAAATTATGTTACCCATTCTGATTGTATCTATTCCCTAAATTGTAGTACCTCATCCCAAAAAAATAGAAACTAAAGATAAATGTGATTACAAGCAATGCAAAACCAGTATAGCCAGCAACTCAAAGTATCCAAAAAGATAAAAAAAAACATTCAAGTACTTCCTTAAAAATTTATAAAGTGACAAGGGAGAAAAATGATTCTATTAGGTTACAACCATGATGTGCAACGGAAGGCAAATGGCATCCTCTACAATGAGTACTAACTACTATTATACAATCCCTACATATTAAATAAGCAACAAACAAAAGCAAAAGGAAGCCATACCTCATCATTACTATTTCAAGCATTTCCTGGTCTGTTGCATTTGGTGGAGCCTTCTCACCCTTGGTCTGCTCAGTGAAAGCTTGCAACATTCTGCAAACCAAAAACAGTGTAAGAGGTTTATCCCATAGCACCAAATGCATAAAACAACGCACTTTCTGCATTACTTACAAAAAGAAGATAACATGCTAAACAACATGCATAACACTCCATTAAAGAGTGAAAGACAAGAAGCACCCCTAGGGCATCATACTGACGATGAAGCAGGCTGGTGTCTTTCGACAAGGACCACATAGAATATTCTACAAAAAATGTTAAAAGAAAAACGCAAATGGAATACACACATCGAGATTCTTAAGGAAATATATAAAGAGCTTGTCCAAGTTAGTACTTTCTTCTCCAAGATTACTTTTTGTCAATTGCCAACAATTGTGAGCAGCAAAAGCTATTTTTTTTTAAAAAAAAAAGTTGGGGTATTCCCCGCAAGAGTAGTTCAAACCCAAGGAATAAATGGCTTATAAAGAAGTCTACCAACTTATCAATACCTTTGTGAGAATTAAAGATTGAATTACAAATATTATAAAAGAGACTCATGATGAAACAATTTTAAAAAAATAAATCAATTTCAAAAAAATAAATCAAATTCAATAAACTAACCTGTGTAGAGAGTCAGCAGTTAATTGCACTTCTTCAGGTTCCATTGCACCCTTCTGCCTCTTCCGGAATGTGTAGAAAAGATCATCCCTTATAGAGATGAGCTGGTGAAAAGAAGACATACAACCAAACATTTACCAATGGCAATCAGGGTAGTTTAGCACCAAAACTCAACTAAACCTGATGAGCTAACTCATATGACTCATATTAGCCAAACATAGACAACAGATTAAAAGATTAGTCATTTGAAAGTCCATCATGAATGGAAGGATCATTAGATAATGCAAAATCTCATATACACCTAAAAAGATAAATGATAACTGAAATGCAAGATGGAAACATCATTAGTCGAAGTTTGAACACCAGTGTCCAGTGACAAAGAAGTATTTCTTAGCAAGCATGATGAGGCAAGCAAAAAGAAAAGAAAAGGTGTATATTCTCCAAGTGAAATATTCATGTGCAATATTAAGAATCTACATGATGGAAAAAGAAGATCTCTTGACCTAACATCAACAAGAAAGAAATCAATATAGTCCTAAAATTTACAGACTATTACAGAATGAAAAATCAAATCAAGGTTTTATGCTCTCATTAAAATTTGAAGAAGTCATATACATAAGTAATTAAGAAATATGTAGTCCAATCCTATTTATGTGCATTATAGATGTAGAGGACTTATAGAGCCCGACAAATTTGGAAATCTCCTGAGGACATTTGAGTGTTGACAGAGTTAATCATGATAAGCAAAGAGTGTTGCCAGAATTAACCATGATAAGCAAAGATTGTTGACAGAATTTAACCATAATAAGCAAAGTCAATTAGGAACTCAGGAAACAGTATTCAACTTCAATTATTACAGATAGGATCTGAATGCAATTATAATAACTAGGGGCAGCTTACCGGTTGCTCTACATGGTCATTCCAGAAACTAGCTGTTGACTCCTTTGCCTCACGGATCCAGTTGTCGATGTCAGAGCTTCCAACTAAACTGCTATGCCGAAGCAACCATAATGAACAGATAGAGATGCCCACAATCCCACAAGTATAGGGTATCCAGTATCGAGTAACTCTTCTGGGCTTCCGGTGAATTGTAACCTTCAAAAATTAATGGCAAACAAACTATCCTCAAAAGATGAGTCAAATTTACAAAAAATATTTTGGAAACATGCATTGCACTTTGTGTTGTATTCCTCAACATGAACACTCATGTACTTCAGCTATACAGATCTCAGTTGACAACTAATGTCATGGCCTGACAGTTACTATATACATCTGTAATACCTCGGAAGTTCCCAAGATCATAACAGGGTTTGGAATAAGAAATGACAGATATTCAGCACCAAAAAGGGGTTAGTACAGAACCTATTCACGGACAGTGAAAGGGACCACGGGCCGTGAAGGGATCCATGGAAACGAACTCAGAAGTTGGAAAGTTGAGGCGAGTTTCATGGAAGGGTCCACGGATCGTGAAAGCTTACACGGACCGTGTAAAGGTCCGTGAACCCGACCCGAAAGAACTCAGGAAGCCTGGTCCTTCATGGACACCTGTACGGTCACTAGATGGTTACAGGGACCGTGGACAAGTCCATAGAAGTTGAGTTTCAGAAACCCAATTTCCCCTCCTGTTCACGAGCACCTTGACGGACCGTGTGGGCCTTCCATGAAAGGTGTTCCAGCAGTTTTAAGTCATGGCTATTTAGTGCTTTCCCACACTTTTAATCTCTTTACTATGTAGTTTTGGCCTATACTAAGTAGCTATAACTAATTCCAACGACCTAGCCACTCCATTCCCTCTCATTCTCTCAAAATCAATTTTCTTTCCCACGTTTCTCTCCCAAGGCAAGGTCAAGAGTTTCAAGGCTTCAAGTCTCCTCTTCCAAATTCAGCTAGAATTTCTATCAAGGTATGTGGGAACTTCATCAATAGGTCCTTTTTCACCCATTGAGTCCCAAGGGAACCTCAATTTCTCAAATTAATGATCTTCCTAAATTCCAGGGTTTCATGATTTCTTATGGGTTCTTACGAATTTCAGTTTTTCTTTATGATTGATCTTATTATGTATGAATTGATTATAATTCAAGGTTTTCAATGATGATTTCATAAACCCATGATATGCAAGTATTTTCATGATCATAATTATGTTATTTTCACATGCAAGCTTCATGTTATCAGATTTTTATGAATAAGGATGCTTTCAGATAAAGTATCATTCAGTTTATGCACTTTCCCCATTCGCAGTACATTTCGAGTACTGGCCGCATACTTTTCTGCTTATATTTGTTTCATAATATAGGTTCTGACGCATCTAATCATGCTCGCGGTTAGTACCGGATCCCTTCAGCTTGCACTGTTTTGTTGAGTCCTCATGGATCGGGGACATACCTTCTTATGATCATATTCTATATCATCTTTCAGTTAAAGATATTTGAGTGAGCACGGGACTTGTCCTAGTAACTCACTTATGTTTAGAGGCTATTCAGACATTATTTTCCACGTATGATTGTCTTGCATCAGATTCTCTCTTATGATATATAAGACTTGACTCCGCTTATCAATTTACTCCGTTTATGTATGATATCTTAGTGTCATGCTATGTCATGTGGTTAGCCTAGGGTAACTCGTAGCTCTAGGCACTGTGTCATGTCTAGGGGTAGACTTGGGTCACGAAAACAGCATCCCACTTCACTTTAGTAATTCAGTGGTGAGTTGATAATCTGATAACGATGAAACCAAATCCATTGCTAAAGATAAAAAGATGACCACAGCAGGAAGAAAGAGAAGGTAAAGCTATCTCATTATAAGTTGGTAGGGAACTCTTACAATGGCAGCTAGATAGGCGTTCAATCTGTCCACATTTTGGTAGATCAAATTGATAGCATCTCTAGTCTCACAATCAGTCCATTGAGACCCTTCTTGATTAACTTCTGGAAGTTTCTCAAATATCAATGGAAAAGAATAGCTTTCATCAACAGAAGAGCTTTGCTGCAGAATAAATAAATGGACAATGTCAAAAAACAAAATTGACAAACATATAGCTAGCAAAACAGCCGTTTTCAAACATTTTAGGTGGGGAACTTCTATGTTACACAAAAAAACTCTTCACCTGGCGCACTGCATGAAAATGTCCAATTGATGCCTCCAATTTCAGAAATAAATCATTCATATCAACCAATAATGATGATAATGACTTCTCAGGATCCTTGACCAATTCCTCACTAACCTTGTCAACCTTCATGTAGATCTATATATATGCAGGAAAGACATGAATTGAGCGTTTTTTCCTCACCAGCTTTGTCAGAATGAAAAATATGGTCCATAGAAGTTGTGTTATCAAAAGTGAAAATGAAGATGAATACCAAGTGTTTGGTAGAGCTTTAAGCGCAACAAAATCCATGTTTTAGTAAAGAAGACAGATAGATAAAAATATATATGTAATGCAAGAAAAAATAACCATCAACATGAATAATAAAAACAATAATACAACAACATACCCAGTCAGTCCCGCAAATGGGGTCTGGGAAGGTGGGGTGTACGTAGACCTTACCCCTACTTTCATGGGGTAGAGAGGTTATTTCCTATAGACCCTTTTGTAGATTGTTCTGATTTAAACAAGCATGCCTAGCTGCTAACCAACCGAATTGGGCTACTTCCACAGATGCCTTGGTTTTCCACAACATTTTCCAAGGCCAATTTGGAATCCTCTGACTGTTCTGTTGTAATAGCATTCCATAGCAATTGTTAACTGAAATATCGATATCCCTATGGTTGAACCAAACTAATCTGTCTACATGATTTGATCTATTGAACATAAGCTATGCAACTCCTAGTCATTTGAGCTTCTTTTGAAAATAATCTGCCAACCTAAGCTTGAGATCAAATATGAAATACATTCATCTTTGTTTCACAGCACAGTTAAATTTTTAAAACTCTCCTCTCCATTCCAAGTTTCAAGCCATTATTTAATTTTTGCACCACTACCAACCTCCAACTTTGCATACTGAAGAAATTCATCCCACCATCTTATTCTCTTCCTGGTTCCCCACAAGTAAATCTAGTATTTCTAAAAGACTTAAACATGGGTTCACCACTAAAAAGGGAGGAGAAAAAAGAATTAAGTGGGAAATGATCCCCGTTCCTTTAGGGTAAATAACTCAGCTTTCATAACAGAAACGGAAGCAGACGCAATCAAAAGAAAGTTTGGACTGAATGGCCAAATGCACCATTTAGTCTTTTTGAAGCATGGATGCCAGACTGCCAGCACATAATATTTAATCAATCCTAGATAATATGTACATAAACACCTAGTTTGGCGGAGAGACCATAGGTTGACGTGCACTATAGATTAGCATATAAATCCGCACATAGATTCCCCATCATTTTCTAATGGTGTTGGGTTCTGTTAACATCCCTCCTTTTCGCCATAAATAACATCTAACATTCTTTGCCAGATTTCCTCACTCCCCCTGTTGTCCCTCCATAACAATTTTAAAAGCAAACTTCTATTATGCAACTTCAAATTTCTCACTCCAATCCCCCGTCTTCTTACCTCCCGTAACCACTAGCCACTTGATCAAAGTCGGTGCCCCATCCCATATAAAATGTCTTCTAATGGAGTCCAATTTTCTTTCTACTGCTGCAGACATACAAAAACAAGGATATAGTATCTGTTGGAATACCATCAAGCAACTGTTGATTAAAGTAAGTCTGACCCCAAAAGACAAATATTTTGTTTTCCATGGGGTTAGTTTGTTATTGCACCTATTAATAACGCCTTGCCAAATGCTTTTGTCCTTTCTCTTCACCCCTAATGGGACTATGGGAGAAGCCCCAAATAAACAGTGGGGAGCTTTTCAACTTTGCAGCACAAAATATGTGGCAGCTCTTTTACACAATCAACAGCATTAATACTGAAAATGTTACTTTTGGCCAGATTAAATCTCAATCCAGAAACTGCCTCAAAACATAGCAAAACCCCTCTCACATACAGCAATAGAACTCTATCAGCCTCAGAAAATAGATGGGAATCATCTGCATAAAGGATATTCTTAAGCATCATACTGTCCTGCTCTACCAATTTCAGACCCCTTAAACAACCTAGAATTTATGCTTTCTTCAACATTGTACTGCCCGAATTTCCATAACCAAGACAAACAAATAAGGTGGCAGAGGTCCCCTGCCTAAGTCCCCTCTGAGAACTGAAATTTTTTTATGAGGGTCACTGTTATTTAAAATGGAAAATTTTATTGTTGAAATACATAATTTGATCCATCCTGTCCATAATTAAAGTTCATCAGTCTCAATAAATTCAACAGGCACTGACAATAGACATGGATGTATGCCTTCTCTAAATCAAGCGTACATGCCACCCCTTTTTTCTTCCTTCTCAAAAGTTTATCAAAGCTCTCATTTATTGCTTTGTTTTACTAGTTATATATTATTTATTGTTGTCATACCTAAAGACATAGCCCATGGGCACTGACATGTGTGTCCTAGCACTTTGATGCTGCACTTAAGTGTCATCAAAGTTAAGTAAAGTGCCCAAGCTATGGTGCACACCACAGCATTAGGGCTTTAACTTGCAAAAGATTAATTCCTTCCAATCACATATTGGGGGGGATGGTGTTTTGAAGCGAGACATCTTTTATAGGGACAGTTGAAATGTAAAGATATAAACTGATATAAGGAGGATATGAAAAAATGATGGAAGTTATCTCAATAGGAATATTATCACTATTTAAAAGAAATAAACAAAGCAAAGCAATTCAGTATGAACGATGGGATATGAGCTGATAAAGAATTGCACTGTCAAATGTCTTGTAAACCAAATAGGAGAATCAAAATTGAAGGATACTTTTGGATGAATTACAGTATCCAGCTGGAGCCTAAACTTGAAATGCTTCAATTTCTATCCTCTCGTTAGAAGCCCAACAACTAACAAGGTATCTACACAACTCTTCAGCTTCTCATTTTCCCTTGTACACAATCATATAAATGTACAGGAACCAGCATGGAATGAGAAAATCAGCAAAGGTAAATTATTACAGCATCAAAGAAAAGAACTGATGAAATAAACTACCAAATAATGTTACATGATTAATTTTCACATGCATTAATGCAAAAGCAACTAACCTGTGCCAAAAATGTAGCCAAATGATATCTTAAGCTACTCAAGAAATTTATCCTCTCGGATATATATGAAGATGCCAAACAATATGTATGTTGCATCCCAGAACCTTCACCAACACAATCGCTTAACAATTGAGTTGTGCCATTGAAAAAAGCATATGGTCCTCTTTCACATATCATGAAGTATGCTCTTTTAGCATTTGATCCCTGAAACCATACATACATGACTAATTTAACTTGAACTGTGCCTTAAAAAATATTATATGAAAATAAAAAAAGAGCAGTCCGGAGCGCTAAAGCTCCGGCTATACGCAGGGTCAGGGGAAGGGCCAGACCACAAAGGTCTACCGTTTATACTACATTTCAACAAGAGACTGTTTCCACAGATTGACCCAATGAGGTCACATGGAGGCAACTTTACCAGTTAATACAGATTGTATGTATTGTTTCAAATTAACAATATAGCTAACCTGTGCTTTAGATTGCCAGTACTCTAAGTTCTTCTGGATGTAATGCATATTCAGAAAGATGCACTCCATAATGTCCTCCAAAACACCAATAGTTCTAGATGCCTCACAAACAACCCTGCATCTCAGTAAGCTTAGAAACTTCACTTATGAACAAAATGTTCTCTCAGATATCCTTCACTTCTAAAGATCAAAAAAAAAAAAAAAGTCGATGCACTAAAAGCTCCTGGTATGCACAGGTCCGGGGAATGAGCGGACTACAGGAGTCTATTGTACACAGTCTAAAGCTACATTTCTGCAGGAGGCTGTTTCACTGTAGTCATAATAAAATGTTAACTAAAGAGATTTCAGAGACTTACATAGCAGATTCAGCTGAGGAAGGGAAAGGAAGGGGGAGAGAGGTCTTTCTACGACGTCGTTTACTGGTGCCGGAGCTGCCACGGTAGAAATTGGAAATCCTGCTGAGGAAATTCGAGTAGGAAGCCGCCGGAAAGTAACTGGAAATTCGATTCGAAAGGTATTCAGTGTATATGGAGATAGTAGGTTTTAGGCCCTTGCCGGCGTTTTCCGGCGGAGAAGCCATCGGTGAGTTTAGTGAGTTGACAAACGCCGGTGATCGGAAAATATTGCACGTACTATTTTTACAAAAGAAAAAAGCAATTTGATTCTTCTCAATTAGTTTTCTTTTTAGTGAAAAAATAAATTAAAAAAAAGGGAAGTTTCTTTTAAATTTACGTTAGGAAAAAAATCTGAAAATTCAAAATAATTTAATATACTTCTCTAAATTTGAGAAAAAAAATGGATATAAAAGATAATGAAATTCCTTTTCAAATTTCAACAAGTATATATTTTAATTATTCACAAATTAGTTATTTCAGAATTGTTACTTCATTTTTAATATGTTATAAAAATAACGTTATAATATTCTATAATTAATTTTAAAATAAGCTATCTTGCGATTTTATCTCAATCAAACATGAACGAAAACTTATTTTAAAATCAATTTCAAAACTAGTTATCTCTTATCCATAGTATCAAACGAGCCTTTAATTCCTAATTTACATTCATTATTAACATTAGTCATTATTCAATACAGTATTTATGGGTTCTAACGCCTTATTGTATCGTTAATTTATAACTTTATATGTATATAATTGTTGAATTCAGAAGTCTTCTTTTTAACAATCGATATACTTAATGTAATTACGTTATTATATTACTTTTTTACAGTTGACTATTTATCTTTATTTTGTTTTTTATGTTTATTATTCAAATTATTGATTTATAATATTATCTATATTGAAGAACAATAAAATATATTTCAACATTGTACTCATTAAAAAACAATACAATACAATAAAAATATATCACGAAACCATTCAAAATAATTATTCAAATAGAGGGTTTACCAATTCCCCCTACGTACTACCAAAAAAAATGACCATGTTATCGAGTTCGAGTTTGCTACTCAAATCATTACCAAACTAATACATATTTCCCTCAGTACTTCAAGTGTTTATGTCCCGTATAATATTAACTTCATAGTGCATCAATTCTAACGAGAGCCGTCAAATCAGTACTATTAGTAATCGACTCTATAGCTTTTTCAATAAACATTGATGTTTCGATCGAGTTTTAAATAACTTTCGAGTCCGATCTTTCTACATTTTACATATGAAGTCTCGTTCAAAACATAAGAAAAAAAGTGTTATCAAGATATTGAACCCGTATAATATCTTGTAACGGGAACCTCAAATCAATGCTATTAGTAATCGACTCTATAGCTTCATCAATAAACATTGTTGTTTCGATCAACTTTTAAATAACTTTCTAGTCTGATCATCCTACTTTACATATGTAGTCTCGTTCGAAACATAAGAAAAAAAATGTTATCGAGATATTAAATCCTTATAATATCTTGTAACGAAAGCCTTCAAATCAATGCTATTAGTAATCGACTCTATATCTTCTTCAATAAACATTGTTATTTCGATCAAGTTTTAAATAACTTTTTAGTCTGATCATTCTATTTCCTCGTTTAAAACATAAGAAAAAAAATATTATTAAAATATCAAACCCTTATAATATTTTATACATATTTCGAAAAAAAAATGCGTTATGACTCGTGAGCTAGCTAAAAAGTACAATTGTATGGGCTAGTAGAGAGTATTATTCAGTGCAAGCTTTAATCAAACGCGCTCCATTAAATTCGTTGATTGTGACTGACTATTCTTCTTCTTCTTCTTCTTGTATCTCTCAAAAACCCCATTTACAGAGACTCAAAAATGGCGACATTAGGAGGAATTCGTGAAGCTGGAGGATCAGAAAACAGCCTAGAGATCAACGATCTTGCTCGTTTTGCTGTTGATGAACACAATAAGAAACAGGTTCTTCTTTTTTTTTTCCATTTTCTCCCTTTGTTTGTAGATGAATTTGATTGTTTTTGTGGGTTTTGAAATGGGTTTATCAAAATGGGATTTTTATTTATTTTTTGCTATTAATCCCAGTTTCAAATTAGGTGAACTCAATTTATTGCTAAAGGGGCAACATCCATCACTACTTGTAAACAATGTTTTGTTCCTATTTTTGACAATTATTTAATTTCAACTTTTCATGTTAACATAGTTAATATCACAAAGATTCAATTTTTTTTTATGTAGTGTGTTGATTACCCTGCCAAAGCCAAAACGAAACAAACAAATTGAAACAGAGAGCGTTATATGATTTGAAAATAATGGAAACCCTTAAGGATCATTTGGTTGGAGGGATTAGGCGAGTTATCTCGGTTTAGAATTTGGGATTAAATTTAACCTCGTTAGGTTGAAGGTATTAGCTAAAACCGATATTAAAATCAGGACTAGGGGTCGTTTGGTTCGGAACTAGTTATCTCTTATCCCGGGGTTAGTAATCCCACTCTGTATATGGAATAACTTATCCCATCACTATGGTATAAATGATGGGATAAGTTATCGCAGACATGTCAACCAAACAGGACACCGAACTTTTATCCCAGGACTATTTTTTTTATCTTAAGACTAAATGTTTTTGTCCCTCACACCAAACGACCACTGTATGATTAGTTATCAAGGTTATAGTCCTAGTTATAATCCCAGGATGGGATAAGAAAGGATATCCGATGTGATTATTTTATTCCACCTTCCATATGGAGTATAAAACTCATTATTTTAGTACAAACGGTGAGATAAAATAATCCCGAGACTAGCTAATGCCTTAAAACCAAATATGTGATATAGTTAATCCGATATTTTATTATGAAATTATTATACTTATATCATGTACCAAACGACCCCTAAGACTGAGGTTAAAAGAGTTACTTACTATGTACAATTCAAGGAGAAAATCACTTGATTCCTAATTATGTGGCACTGTCTTTTTTTGGGAGCTAATTAGCCTCAACAAGTAATAAATTTTTAGTTCTATCATTTTCAAATGTAACAATTTTATATGCTGAATAACATCATTTTTAGTAGTAATGGTTTTAAAACTTTACTCTCCTTTTCGGAAATAACGTCTCTATCTCAATCAGGTAAGCATAAAGTTTGCGTACTCTCTACCCTCCCTAGACCCTCACTTGTGGGATTTTCAACGGGTATGTTGTTATTGTGGTTTTAAACCTTTAATCATACCTATAAAAAGGGGGAAAAAGTGTCTGATGATTTAAACCTTTTAGCTAAGAATAATTCAATCAGAGTTTTATTTTTTTGAATCTTGAACGTTGAATTGTTTATGGTATGGGAGAAAGCGAGTAGTTTATAAGTTGATAAACTAATTTAGACAAGCTTATGCAACTGTTCCAACTTCTATCTTATTTAAGTTTACGCTCTCGAAACAATTTTCATTAGCATGTAGTAGGTGTGATAGTGCTCTTCCTAGAGAGATGAAGAGCTGCATTGATCGAAACTGAAATAACGAAATAAGTATCTTAGTCTTTACTGACTTTGAGGCAAGGACTCATGTTTTACCGACTTTGTAAGTCTGTCTGTATGTGATTAAGCATGTACAGTGTACAACCTTTATGTTCTTTGCACTCCGTTATGACTCATGGTTCACTGTTCTTGCTTTGTGAACAATATTGTATATCAGAATGCTCTTTTGGAGTTCGGAAAGGTTGTGAATGTGAAGGAACAAGTGGTTGCTGGAACAATGTACTACATAACACTAGAGGCGACTGAAGGTGGTAAGAAGAAAGCATACGAAGCCAAAGTCTGGGTGAAGCCATGGCAGAACTTCAAGCAAGTTGAAGACTTCAAGCTTATTGGGGATGCTGCTACTGCTTAACAAGCGCTGAACGATGTCTGACTCTTATGTCCTGAAAATAAAGCTAAAAATATTTTAGCTTGTTCGTATTTGAATATCATTAAGTAAGTTCATAACTCTATGGTGGATCTAAATTACGGATAACTATAGCTTTACAACGTTCCTTTTTCGTTCTATGCTCTATCTTATATACGATTTTGCTTTTCTGTTGCTAATATATCTGAGAAACACAAGCAATTGCCATTTCTTTTGTGAAGTTAGCGCAGGTGACTGGTTAATGGCTAGCATAAACATAATTATAATGAATTCTCATATTAATGAATGCAGTCGAGCCCAGTTAAATGTACTTCCATAAGTTGGTAAATTTTGTGACGGACGTAGATTGTGGATTTCGTTTCTAAATGTCCTTTCATATGTTCAGCTGGATGGATCTGAAGTTAGTAGATTAACTTCTGTAGTTATGTTGCTCTTCTCCTCACATTGCAGGTTTTAGACATTCAGTACAGCAAACTGCAGAATGCTAAAAACTCATTTGTAGCATTTGATTCTGTCACAGTAGCACTCTCAGTTTCTTCTGGCTATATGAAATGTTTAGTCTTCCACCTTCTCGCTAAGTTGTGCAGATTCTTCACTTTGGATACCACACCTGGTGTCGGATTCTCCAAAATAGCACTACTTTTGGAGAATTTGACACGCATCCATTGATATTTTTGAAGAGTTCAAGCACCATAGCCTCTCGTCGTCCCATGAGTCTGATAGTTGGGGTGGGGGAATGATTACATATATAACTAGTCTTCTTATAGTGAATGTCTCCCTTTCTTTTTAGTCCGTTCCAAAAAGAATGTCATCTTACTATAGTTAGAAATGATTTAACTTTAAAATTCTCTTTTTACCTATAGTAAAATGATTTATAAATTATAGTCACACAAATATTCAAGGGTTGTTTTAGATTACAAGTTTCAAAAATCTCCCTTTTGTCTTACACCTTGTTTGGATGGGTGTTACATGTTGTACTATATTGTATTGTTAGTTTAAATATAAAGTTTGTTTTGATTCGTATCGTTTAAATTCATTGTTAGGTAACGACGAAAAAACCCATTTTATATAACGATTGATTTGGTGTGATCGCATTATTACCTTTAATATTTTCTTCTCATGTTGTCTTTAATTATTATTTAATAATTCTATTCTATCATTTCCCTCCTTTTTCATAGTAGCATTACCACATAATACCCTACTATTTTTTTTTAGGTTTGTCATTCAAATTATGAATATCGAACATTAAGCAATTATAGAGAACGATAAAATCTATTCAAACATTGTATTCATTAAAACAATAACTATAATATAATACCACACAATACGATACATTATGAAATAATCCGTAACAGTCATCTAAACGAAGTATTAAACACTGTATCAAGCTAAACGATGTTACATAAAATGGGACGGAGAGAGTAGTCATGATACTGTTGAATAACTTTGATTTGGCAGTGCAGTAATTGTTTTGCAGTCATCACAAGTTAATTTTCACATCCTCTTCTTAAAAGCAAAATAAAGAGCGTTTATAACCTTAATCGCGAATAAATTCATTTCAACCCAAGTAAATTTTGAACGGAGGGCTATGTTTATTGATTTGACCTGTTCAAATTTAACTTAACTCGCTCATTTGTCACTTCGATCAGATTGTGGCTAATTTTATTTTCTTGAATAGTGCATCCAAAGTGAAAGGATGATATTACAGAAATTATAGGATATAACATTTACAACAAAAACTTCTCCTATTGCTTCAATTTTACAGGCTCTTCTGAGCCTTTAAGACATGTCAAAAGATGTGGAGAACTCAGGTTGATCACCAATAGTGCTACCTGAAACAGGTTCAACATACCACTCGTTGGCTGGTCGAGTGATGAAACTTGCTTCTGCATAACAACGACACGCATAGATATCTCAGAGAGAGCAGAATTACACAGTGATATACTACAATATGCAGAAATAATTCGGTCCTGAACATTCATAAACAATCCAACGAAAGAATCTTTCTTTGCTTCTTCAGTATCGCGTAATCAAGGTATGGTCATAGCAAGAACAGTGAAATCTTATGGAGAGTGGCTGCTAATCTATGTCCAAAAGCAGCTTAACATCACTGAAATTGAGCTTTCCTTTAACGACAACATACCAGTGTAAATCCCACAAGCGGGGTCAGGGGAAGGTGAGATGTATGCAGACCTTACCCCTGGGGACCTTTGTAGAGTAGAGAGGTTGTTTTCGAAAGATTCGCGACCTAAAAAGGAAGTTATTCACAGAAGGGTTGCAAGAATACACCCTTTCACATCCCTTTCACATCTTTAACGAGTATATCACTAGGAAACATATACACTAATGCTAACTTCACATTGAAGTCCTCCGATCTCATTTCTCATGCCTGCAAAATGCTTACCTTTTTCATTTTTTAAAACGACTGTGTCAGTATCTCTTTGCCACAAATAGCGGTTTTAGTTTTGCATCTTATGAAGACATCATAAATAATAAGTTGATATTGAAGCAGCGTTTACAAGAGTTACTACTTAGTTATTTGTTGTTTTCTCCCAATCTCGGAGTTGATTGAGTCTTCTTCTGAGTTTCAATTTTTTTTACCTTTTTGTTTGAGGGGAGGGGAGGGGAGTATCAGCATTATATCGCAAAATTTGCGAGAGCAGCAAATTGAAATTATTTGAGAGATCAGGAGGGGCTGGGATCTCGAATCACATCCATTCAGAAGCTCTAAACGCCACACTAGCTCATCCTTCCTACTTAAGACCCAATGGCATACTGGAGCATGGTTTGAACTCGGTGGATAATGGACTCCTATCCTACTTAAGAGTCGAATCTAAATGAGTTAGATTACTATAATCTAAACTAACTAGATGCAGAATGAATTATAATGTTGTAGCGTGTTTTATTATTTACCTGACAAGAAGACATCCTTGTATTCTTCATCATCATAGACAAATTGTGGTGGATCTGGAGAGCCAACCCCTACTATTGTACTTCCACTGCATTTCATTTTCGGAATTAATAGCAGTTTAAACTAAAAACAAAGTGCAGGAGTAAGACGTCGTTTAACTTTCTATCCTGTCAGAGACAGCAAAGGAGATATAATTTCTCGTAATGAAAAAAATGCACAAAGGGAGACAAAATACAGATGTATATTTAGACCAAGACTAATAATTAGGCATAAATGACAAATATATGAACAAAGAATATGAAAAAAATATCATGATAAAAGGGTTTGAACTTTGAACTAAGACTCTAGAAAAGAGAAAGCAAGAATATAAACCAGACCAAGGCAAAAGTATACCTTCCAGACATGAAGACTGCATCATATTGTCCTCGGCCAGCAGCAATTACTCGTTGTTTTAACCTTTTAAGAGATGGAAGAACTTCAAAGGCGGGAGGTTCTGCAAGAAATATTATCAATGTCAAATGAGTGTAATCCTGAGCAAGAAAATCTTCAAAGTGCAAGATCCACTCTGCTGATGCCCAGATGGATGCATATTTAAATACTACATTCGACCAATAATGATTCCCATCGCATATGCAGACTCGATGACCTGGGATGAAAAATAACCACTATTTTTTCAAAAAGTTATGCATGAAAGGAAAGAACGGGTAAAAATACGAGCAACCTGCATGAAAAATAACCACTATTTTTTCAAAAAGTTAAGCATGAAAGGAAAGAACGGGTAAAAATACGAGCAATCTGCTTCATGTGAAGCAGTCTGGTTTTTGAATCTATTCTACCTTGCCAGCCGAAACAATTACTTTAAGGCGACAAAAGTGGACAGGGAAAACAGTAAAGACTAAGCATCTAAGTACTTCTCCTGCACAACATACAGAACTGAAACTGGTAACTGATTAGCAGACTCCTAGAAAACATATGAAATATGTTTCACAAGTGTGTTTAAAAGATCATTATAAGGAGTAAAGCTTTTAGATTCACGTTGCATGATTGAATCAATTAAATGAAGTTATCATTTTCACACACTATATAAGGAGAAGGCTCAAGCATATCTAGAAAGATTAGTCCTTTACTCGGTAAAACCAGGGGAATGATAAAAGTGTGCTTAAAAAGTTGCATTTCTATGTAACTGATCAGCACCAACACTATGTAGGAATTGGAATTGGCATTGGCATTTATTCGATGGCATAGCCAGTCTACATGCCTGAACTGGACTAAACAACTACACGAATGGTCCTTTTTAAGAAAACTTTCCTGTTCCTTGAGCAATGTCACTAGGAAAGTTACTTTACTGCACATGAATTTTAGAAATACACACATACAAATAAAAAGATACATGTGTTTTTGTGTGTGATCAAATGTTAAGGTGTCTAATCTTCATCTCATACCTAAATCATTGACACACACATCTTGAGATATTCCACTAGTTGAGATTTTCTCCAGTAAGCTCAAGGGATCAACCTTACTAGACAGATCCAACTGAAAACGCTGTCAAACCAAATTTATCTTAGACTTTGATAACCAAAATCGTATATTTCATCCGAAACTTGTGCATTAACTTCACTTTGTATCACCTTGTAAACTTCAGCAGTGGAGCATGCCTGTTGAGGCTTTATGAGGACCATTGGAATGTCAAATGGTATGGGTGACGGGATATCCTGAACAACCTGAACAAACAATTACATATTTCCATAATTTGAATTTATAAGAGACAAGATCAGATATAATAACTTCTAGAAATTCACAAGCCATTTCGTATGCATTGAGCACTGCTGCAGTTCACATGTAAATATGGAATAATGGGAGGCTACAACAAAATAGCTGAAGATGGTCAGTAAAAAAGAAATCGAGAATTTTTTCCTCACCATCATTTTGCAGAATTTCAAATTTCGATTCAATATGAATTCGTGGTCCACGTGGAATCTCTAGCCATTAACTGTCAAATCTACAACCTATGGAGTGACTATCACACTACTCATTAACAGTAATTATGTAACATAAGCTGGTATCTTCGTTTTGCATGCCAGTTTTTTTAAATATTGAGAAGCACAAGATGATTTTACCCTTATTGTCTGGATAAACTACATTTGAACTTCTTGCCTATCAATAATAAACATGCTTACAAAGCCGAAATTATACTTGTAATGTGGAAGGATAGAGTTGCAAAAGAAATTCCAAGATCTTTTGCTTATTTCAACTGTGAGTGGAAAGCAGTGGTTCAAGGAAAAAAATTCCAAAGCTTTGTCGAACAAGAAGCAACTGAAGTTCAAGAACAACAAATAATAACAAAAACAACAAAAAGTGACAGAATAAAAACTACAACAACACCCTTTAATCTGCCTCACCACAGTTGAACCACCGTTTTCCACCCAACCTCTTTTTCCCCCTCCTTCGGGGGTATGGTTACAGATTTCCACCGACTGATCAGAGACTGATTAGCAGCACTAGAGACCCAAAGAGATGCAAGGAAAATCACAAGATCTCATACACAACTGGAAGGAATATGAGAAGCAAATTCTAGGTAAAAAGCATACCTCACCCCTACCCGTACAGTAGGCTGCTCCATGAGAGAAGAAGAAAGGAATATCAGAACCAATCTCACCAGACCACTCTTGGAGCTCCTTTTCAGTGGCAACACAACCACTGAATTGATTTGCTGCCCACAGAGTTGTTGCAGCATTACTGCTCCCACCACCAAGACCAGCTCCAGTAGGCACTTTCTTATCAAGATGAATCTGGCCAGAGAAATAGGGAATAAAGTTAAACCAGTCGCAATATACCCAAAAGCTATTCCAAACTGATTAATTAGCTACCAATTTAAAGATTTTACCCAAAAGTAATTGTCTGTTCCAGTCTTTTTCCTATAAAGATTGAGGGCCTTTATAATCTGCAAAGAAAGTGGCAAAATCATGAATACACCAACAAGATCATTAAAATTAATGAGTATGAGGATAACCATATTAGCTTTTTCCTTTACCAGATTCCTCTCATCGAGTGGAACTCCAGCAGCATTAGTAGATAAACGATCCTTTGACTTTGATGGTGACAGCGAGAACTTTATTTTATCTCCTAGACTAATTACCTGAAGGAACAAAAGGGTTCATCATTTCATAACATATAATACACTCAATCATTCATTCTTCCAGAACTCCATTCCTAAATACCACAGTAACAGGAACTTGCGATATACTCCCTTTGTTTTGATATGTTTGTCTTACTTTCCTTGTTAGTTGGTTTCAAAAAGAATGCTTCTAACTTCGCACAAGGCATGTTTAAGACGTCAAAACCATTGAAATAAAGGGAGTAGTAATATAGCATAATTCCAGTGGGATTCTTTCAAGCATTACCATATTCTGATATCTCACCAGGCAAAAAAACTGAAGCACAAAAAGGGAAGTTGAACAATTACATGAAAGAGAGACGCCAAATCATGATATCCGTCATCCCTCTTGCTTGTTATTCTCAAGAAAACATTTATCTGCAGCACAAAAGGACAGCAGATTTGCCAAAAGAAAAGAAAGAATTAAGTGTAAAATCCACAAAGGAGTTTTGATAAAAAATTTAATTTGATTAATTTAACTTACCTTGCAAGGAGAAAAAAGAGTGAGTCTTGAAAGCCCAGCTTCTCTATCCACTTCATCAGCTAATTTATTAAACTTCTCTTCAGGATTATATGTTATCTAAGCACCACCACAACAAAATTCAATCAAAGCTCAAAACTTTTTACACAATTACAGCTCAAATGAACAATAAAACAAGAAAATCAAACTCAAACCAGCAGAGGATAAAATTCACAAAATTACTAAAGCTAATAAGCTATGACAAAAAATTAGAGTGATATGTTTATCTAAGACCCCCACAACAAAATTCAATCAAAGCTCACAACTTTTTACACAATTACACCTCAAAAGAACAATAAAACAAGAAAATCAAATTCAAGCCAGCAGAGAATTAAATTCATAAGAACCCCATAACATAATCAGTCAAAGCTCAAAACTTTTTACTCAATTACAGCTCAAAAGAACAATAAAACAAGAAAATCAAATTCAAACCAGCAGAGAATAAAATTCAGAAAATTAGCAAAACTATGACAAAAAATAGAGTGATATGTTATCTAAGCACCCCCACAACAAAATTCAATCAAAGCTCACAACTTTTTACACAATTACAGCTCAAAAGAACATTAAAACAAGAAAATCACTTTCAAGCCAGCAGAGAATTAAATTCACAAAAAAGCCAAACTATGACAAAAAATAGAGTTACTATATGTTATCTAAGAACCCCCATAACATAATTCAGTCAAAGCTCAAAACTTCTTACACAATTACAGCTCAAATGAACAATAAAACACAAAATCAAAATCAAACCAGAAGCGAATAAAATTCCCAAAATTAGCAAAACTATGACAAAGAATAGAGTGATATGTTATCTAAGCACCCCCGCAACAAAATTCAATCAAAGCTCACAACTTTTTACACAATTACAGCTCAAAAGAACAATAAAACAAGAAAATCAAATTCAAGCTAGAGAGAATTAAATTTTTAAAAAAAAAAGAAGCCAAACTATGACAAAAAATTAGAGTTACCATATGTTATCTAACAATCCCCATAACATAATTCAGTCAAAGCTCAAAACTTCTTACACAATTACAGCTCAAATGAACAATAAAACACAAAATCAAAATCAAACCAGAAGCGAATAAAATTCCCAAAATTAGCAAAACTATGACAAAGAATAGAGTGATATGTTATCTAAGCACCCCCGCAACAAAATTCAATCAAAGCTCACAACTTTTTACACAATTACAGCTCAAAAGAACAAGAAAATCAAATTCAAACCAGCAGAGAATAAAAATTCACAAAAAAACAAACTATCCCCAGAAAAAAAGGGTTACCTCTACTTGTTTTTTACTAGTTCTTGAATCTGAAGCCTTCACAATAACAAAACTGTTTCTTCTAAATTGAAAATTCTTGTTAAAATAGGATGAACCATGTGGCCTATTTGACCATGACTGAGAAAAACAACTCTTTTTAAAAGAATCAATTTGGGGTTTGACACTACAAAGAATATTACAGGAAGCCATAGCTACTGTGTTTCCAAGTGAAATAAAAAGCAAAATTTGAAAAAAATGATTCAATTCTTCAACCCCATTTTCAAGAAGTGTGTTTCTTGCAAATAAAACTCAAAAAGACTCAAACTTTACTCTTATTTTTTGTGAGTTTTCACTTCTCAGGTAGGTAAAGATATATAACACATGACAAAAAAGGGGAAAGAAGGATTTCAGAAATGTGTTTAACAGAATTTCTTTTTTTTCTTCTTTGTAGTTGTTGTCTTTATTCAATGCTCTTTTGTATCAAATTAATGGATTTTTTTATTTTTATTTTAGAGAAAATGAAATTGGAATGTAAAAGTGATTTGTTTAGTCAATTCAACAAGGAGATAATGATACACTAATTAAGTAATTTCTTGATTATGGTTGTTCAATTATACCAAAAAAATAAATATAAGGTAAATAATGGAAAATGTTCTAATTATCTTTTATCATATACTTTTATATTTACTATTTTTTCTTTTTGAAAATATTTATACAAACATTTTTCTTGTGTCTAATTAAACTAGCTGCTAGATTTGATTTTAAAAAAATCTTTTAGTTTGATATATTTTACAAATAAAAGGTTTCATTTTTACATGTAAAAATTTTAGAAGCACCATTTTCTTCTATTTAATTTGAAGTGTTCTTTCCATAGAAAAGAAACTAACAAATATAAATATTTACTATCTTTTTACAACATTTAATATCATAAAATTCTAATGTTTTACAAGCAATATCATAGAATATTTGATTATTACATAAGCAAAATACTAAATTTTAATAATGATGATGTCCGAGACGATTTGTAGCACCTCAACTATTTCATCGGTTACTGGTTTGGGAGCCTTCCCTTTTCAATTTCACAAGTAGAAGAACCTAGATGGAATAAACGGTAAAAGAGCACTACCACGATTCAGGTCATGACAAGACCATGAATCAAAGAGAAGGAAGAATGAGACCATAATTTTGAAGTTGCCGCGATCCAAGACCTAGATGGCAACCGAACCGAGCATGTCATAACTGAGAAAACTGTTAACACAATGAAAGAAAAGATGTAATTCTAACTAGAAGCAAATTTATTATCAAGAACAGATGTATCATTTAACATTTTGAGAACATCATTTACAGAAGTCCCTTAAACCATTTCAAGATGTCTCCCACCTATACACCTTTGAAGAACAACTTCCATCCCATATTACAACATATTGTAAAAAAACACTTCCACTACATCTAGGATAACTCAAAGATCTGGCACTCAACATAACCCCTTGAAAGTAGGCAAAATCCAAGATGCTGGAAAGAAAATTTCTATAATTAAAAGCGCCACGCAGGGTAATTTGCTTCATTGTTCTCTTCATAGGGTGATGTTGAGCTACTTCCTCCTCCCCTCTCAGGGTAGTTGCTAGTGTTTTGGTTGGACGAGCGAAAAGGCCACAAGAATGAAAAAGGATTCCTCCTCCCTTGGTTCTGACTGCTATTCTCCCTGCTACTACCGTTGCTGCCATTGCTAACGTTTCCAGTTCTGGAACTCCAATTGGCTGGGGCACTCGCAGAAGCTTGTGAAGGCAGCTCAAGACGGCAAACAGGGCACGAGTTGTGCCTAACCAACCATGGTACGATACAATCTGAATGGTAAAGATGCTTACATGGCATTTGCCTTGCTTCAGAACCTAATTCAAAGTTATCTTGACAAACTGAGCACTGAGAATCAATGCTGAGGTGCCTTTGAGTGATTCTGACAGTAGGCAAAGCATCTATTGCAGAACGAGGTGCCGGGGGAGGCCCCTGCCGATCATTCAAACTGAGCTGCTCAATTAACTGTTGCAGCCCAGGCCCCATCAAATCATCAAAATTTGGTCGCCGATGCCCCATTGCTGGGCTTCCATTGGAGAAAAAGTACTCAAATGCATCATTTTCGGTCATACTAACAGGAGTTTGGCCATGAAATATCAACCATGGACCAGAACCAAAACCCCTCCCACTTCCAGGAACAACACCAGATCTTGTCCTAATGTCAAAGTTTGGGTTTCTTCCTGCCATTCTCTGCCTCATGAATGCAGCAAGGGCATCCATTATACCAAATCTTGGGTCCGGGAAAGGATCCATCAATCCAAAATGAGGATCAGCCTCAATATTAGATCTAGTACCTACCATGTCATCGAGCTCTTCAACGAAACCTCCGCCACAATTTGGACAAAGACAAGTAGTTCCTCGAGGCCGAATTGGCTGCCTGCATCTGTGGCACCAGTGTGTATAGCTCCCACTCGACATCTCTTATAAGTACTTCCTTGAACAAATCCTAAATTTTAGACCAAGCTGCAGACCATCCTGCACCCACAAAATAACTGTTCAACTATAATAGAGATTACTACCACAACCATTATATGAAATAAGACAATGTTTTCAGATAAAGTATCAGGTAGTGCTCAAAAGTGATGCCATGCATCAATCATATTCACCAAAACACATGTCATCTTAGACCTTCCATATCTTGAATTTTCCTTTCCCACTTTAAGCCATTTTTAGAAGATCTCTTTTTTGCATCCTTTAGGAGCTGGTAAGCCCACCCCTTCCTCTCCCAATGAAAAAAAAAACCCTCCCAAGAAATATCTCAGGAGAATCGATGACTACATAAAGTCAAGTGCACCCGAGATTTAATAAGAAAATTGTAAAATCTGGATTCTTCATAATTACCAATGGTTATTCAAATTCTCAACCTTTTGGTTGGAAGTGGAGAGGTCTACTACTCTCATCAAGTAAGTGGTTTTTTCTTCTTTTCCAAAACTTTTCTATGACTTATCAAAGAGGGAAAACCTAAGTTGCTCGGACTCGGGTGCGGGTGTCCGATATGAGTGCAGATCTAGAGGTCGTATCCTCTATATCTAAATTTTAAGATTCATATATACGGGTCCATGAATGGATACGGGTTGGGAGATTTGGCTAAATATAATTCAAATATCTAAAACAAGAGTTATAAAACCTAAATTATGAGAGTGTGGAAAATTTCAGGAGAAATATTAATCAAAAGGAGAACCCTGAAAGGAGATAAAAGGAAAGGGCGTGACAATAAAAATTTATATATACAAGGTAAATCATTTTCTTCAGTTTCACCTTAGTTTTTATTTTTATCATAGAAATCATTGACTCCGTCCAGATTTTCTCCCTCAAATTTGGTCAAAGTATACAAAACTAGTTGACTAGATCAGTTACGGATCTCACACCCACATCGTGTCGACACGGGTGCGGCACCGAAAGTGAAGAGTTCAAGCAACTTAGGGGAAAAACACCAATTGGAGCATAATTCTTCCAAAGCTATACAACAACAACACACCTAGTGTAATACCACAAGTGGGGTTTGGGCTCAGGGGAGGGTAGACTGTACACAAAACCTTACCTCTACCTCGTAGAGATAGAGAGGTTTCTTCCAAAGCTATAGTGAAATCCCAATACACTCCATCCAAAATTTACTAAGAAGAACTCCCAAAACCACTTCATTAACATTATGCTTTCTTTTTCATCCAAATAAACTTCATCTCACGTTTACTTTGAACTTTAAAGAACTCTCAAAATCTCATTTATTGATTTCACTAACATTTCAAAGTCGGTGCAACAGTCAAGTTTCTCCTTTTGGATAAATTCAAGGAGAAGCCAGCATACTGTATATGCCTTTTACTCCTCCCACCCCAAACTAGAAGGGGATCACCCTTCTTCATACACGGGTAAGAAAAACCCTTCTTTTTTCGTAACAAATGATGTCCGAACCAGCTTGTGCCTACCTCGACTATCCCACAAAGTACCAATGACCTCCTTCCAACACAAGTACCAAGTAACTTCACAAGAATAAGACCATCAAAATATACAGTAATTGACCAAATAATCAACCCAAAAACATCCATCTTCTGATCTCCAATACTCAAGATCATACAAATTACTCATCAAGATTGCACCTTTACACTTCATCAAAGAACATATATGTATAGAACACAAAATCTTTTAAAAAAAACAGAACCCCATATAGAAACACATATAGATACATACAAAGATATAAATAAAAATGTCAACTTGATGACAAATTTGAAATGAAACCCATAAATTATGTAAACAAAAACTATAAACTTTGTAAAAAAAATGAAAAATTGGGATTTGGGTCTTACCAAGAAGATGATGGTTTGTAGACAGTGTGGAGTGAGAGAGGAACTGAATGAACCCTAAGAGAAAGAAAGGAGACAAAAAGGGAATTATATGTGTTTTTCTACAGTGACATGTACTAAAATGCGCCTGTGGTGCACTTCTATAATTATATTTCAAATTCGGTGTTCGGAGCACATAGTAGAGCTCATATTAAATTTGAATGGATTGCGAATAATAGGATTTTCTCTTTATCTAATGCTAGAATCGAAATTTATGTTTAAGAGTAAAATCATTTGGAAAAAGGGTTTAATATACCCCTCAACTTTGTCATTTAGAGCTGAGCACATATACTCTTTTCTTTTAACGGAAATGGAAAAAGTTTATTTTAGTTTAATTTTTTTTATTTTTTAAAAAAAAACATATAATCCTATATGAATATATTTAATCCTCCTTAAACATATTTTTTGAATTTTTTTTCAATGCCTAATTTAGATTTATTATTTTCATTGTCAAATTTATTTTCACTTGTAAAACTTATTATCGATAACCAACTTTTTTTCTTAAAATATAAAAATAAAACTAAAATATAGAAAAAATAATTTTAAATTATAATATAGCCAAAAAAAATAGTTTTAGTTTTTTTTTCTTTACACACAAGAAATGAAAGAAAAAAATAAGAAAGTAAAATAATTATAATTAAAGAAGTCAAAAAAATAATTTATGTATGAAAAAGATTAAAATATACCTTGAACTTCGCTAGAATAATCATATATGCGCGTCAATAATTTTTAAGAAAATTAAACGTCAAAAATATAAATTTAAAACTAATTTTTTCACTTTCGTTAAATAAAAGATATATATAAACCGTCTATATAATGATAAGAATATACATAAACTATTTTAATAATAAAAATATATTAATTTCAAATGACAAAATCGAAAGATATATCAGACTCTGCACCATAACTCAACCATGTGTGGTGTACTTTTATATCAATACTATATGTTATCTCACCAACTATATGACAAAAATAAAAATGGTGATTGGATAGGTTTACAAAAGTTCATTCATTATCATTAGAGAATATTATTACACTTTGGTCCCATAAGTTTGTCTTTATCCCATTTTGAAATGAAAAGAGTTCAAACTACATGTCAATCAAGGGTGTTCATAGTATGGTATGATTTTGAAATTTTTGATTCAATGATTTAGATATTTTAGATTTTTAAAAATGCTATGTCATTATTTATATCGAATAAGTGCATTACGTTTCGATTTTAATTTTAATTTGTATAGTTAAATAAGTCGATTTTAATTTTAATGTGTTCGACGTTAGCTAATATACAATATGGAGAATTTATAAATTTAGCAACGGTAAAAGTCTTTGTATGCTTTGAAATTATCTAGTGTTAGGTCGAAAAAATAACACATGTGTCTATATGAATATATGTAATAAATGCAAGAAGTTTCTATTTAGTAGTAAAGACAAGAAATTTTTAAGTAAATTATAATTATTATCTTATATATAAATTATATAAAGATCATGTATATAATAAGTATTTCGATACTATTATTTTTTAAATATCGAATACTATTATTTTTTAAATGCACAACAAATAACGTAACGGGAACACAAAATACCAAAAAGAATCAATTTCGATAGAATAATTCGATATTTACAAAATATATACACCAAAAACACAAAATGGCTATAGGTAAGGTTAACAAGAAAATCATTCTAATTAGACAAAATTACACCTTTTGGTACCATAAGTTAATTATTATTTTGCCAATTTGAAATGAAAAGACTTTGTATAAAGGTGTTTTTAGTGAACTTTTTGCTTGCATCTAAATCATAAAATCTTCAATAACACTCCACTCTAGTTATTTACTTTTTCTTTCAAAATAATTTTTTATTTTAATTTAAAAATCAATATTTGATTATAGTGGAGTTTGCTCCAAATCTATTTTCCTAATTTTATCTTGAATTTCAAATAAAATGTGTTATTTTCACGATTACTAATTGTATAACCAAATATAAATTTTATTTTCTTACGTACTTTCTTTATTTCACAAAGAATAACCTCGTTTTACTTGACACGAAGTTTAAGAAAATAAAGAAGAATTTTGAATCTTGTGGATCAAAATTAAAGTTATGCTAAATGTACAAAATTATCCTTTAATATTGTGGCCTAAAATATATCACGTGGAAAGCTGAAAGTAAAATCTTACAACAAAAAAAAAGTCATTCTTTTGTAAACATACTAAAAGGGAATGGATCTCATTCTTTTTTTAAACGAGGGGAGTATAACATTTCAGGGTTGACTAATTACAACAACAACATACTCGGTGTATTTCCACGAGCGAAATCTGAAAAGGGTAGAATGCACATAAACGTTACCTTTACCTTTGGAAGGTAAAGAGGTCGTTTCCGATAGACCCACGGTTGCTGATCTGACTAATTCTATATATTTAAGTGAAGTAATTTGGATAATTTAATCAAACTACTAAACTGAATGCCATCTCAATCAAACAAAAACAGAATGGTCCATCAATAATAATGAAAGTGAGATGCCATGTTTCATGTTTTCCATCAATATTACTCCATCTTCCATTCTAGCCACACCAATTTTTGCATGTCAAACTCAAGATCCCACAATAAGAAGACTGTCATATTGAACATTTCTAAAACCAGAAACTAAATAGCATATCGAAAAGCTATTATATTGTCGAGATAAAAATAAGAAAAAGAATGCTCTTTGAGGGATGGGGATGTTTACGCTATGCCTCGAAAAAGCCAGGGGCTTGGAAATGCTTACTAAAATACAACAACTGGTAGGAAATATCTGTCATATGACAAAGGCTTGTCCTTACTCCTTAGTATGACCAACTGCATAAATGAAGACTGAAGTCAATAAACTGAGATATACAAAGACAATAACGATAATCTTAGTGCACGTAGGGTAAAGGTAAGCCTAAGAAGCCAGAAGATGACATAAAAAGCTACATGTGAAGCACAATGTGATGTATACTATTTCGCATGTTCAATTCTAAGAAAGGCTTAACAGCCCTCGACCCTACCAAACATGATTGCTGCAACCTGCTGGATTATATCTTCAACATAATTGTAAAATAGTGAATTCTATCCCTACTTCAGGACAAGGTTGTGACCTGGCGACAGCACCAAATCAAAATAAAGCCAACTTATCCTATACTTCCAAGGATAGAGCTCCGATTGCCCATAGTTGTCGACTTGACTCTGACCAATCTTGAAAGGTTAAATTTTGTAGAATTTTATAACATAAAAGGAACTGTCATAAAGAAGTAAATGCCTATCCAACTGCAGTACTAGCATTTCACTTCATGAATGCTGAAACGTAACCTCCCTGATATGAAGTAAGTTATGCATCATACAAAAGCTACAGCCTACAGCACTTAAAGACTTGACTTCCAATATTAGGTATCATTGCTAGTTTTTATAGGATTGGTGTAGTTAAGCTAGTCAACTTCATTGGGTAAATATTATTTACATGCTTATAAATGTAAAAGTAAATTCAACTAACATCAACCATCTTCTGTGGCAGATGCTACAGTCATATGATGTAGAAAGAGCAAACTTATAGTTATGGAATCTAGGTGTACTCACTTGCTAATCTACAGCCATTGCTTCAGGACCCCCACGATCATTCTCCACCCCGTTCTTATTATGATCATCAACTGCATTCCTCAACTCTTCCACCAAGCTCCTCTGTTCTTCCTCAATTGCGTTCTGCAACTCATCAACCTAAGGAAAAAGTTTGAACATCAGCAAAGATATCTATAATAACTAATCAAAGTGTTCTCATGATACAGATAATACAGTACGCACTTACAAGAATGTATTTATCAATCTATCTACAAACACGTAGTATTTCACATGGATCCTTTACAATAGTGATCCAGTGTCATCTGCTTATTACACGTCAGTTGCTTTTCATGGGTGGTAGAAAAGTTACAGTTTACTTATAGTAATTGGAAGTTGCACAAGGTGACAACTGACAATAAACTAGTGAATAATTGAATGTATATAAGTCAGTGAAAGCTCAAAATGTTAATTAACATGATATGACCATCATACTGAGGAAGATAAAGAAACGGGAAAAGGAGGGCGAAACTAGTTTTAGCATAGCCCTTCACACTGATGGAGCAGCTCAAGATTTGAGATGTTTAAAGCCCCTAAAGATAATGCAAGTAAATGATCAAAAAGGGGTGTCATTAACATAACAGCCCTTCTAACCTTTACTTGTTACATCGTCCTTCTAATCATTAGACACTTAGCTTGTTAATCTCAAGAGTGGAGGTTCACAACGAAAACTGAAGGCATAGATGGGAAAATAAGATTCTTGCCAATGGCCCAATAAGGCCTCGACCTAGTGCTATGGTTCAGACTTCGATACTTGGAAGTGTGAGGCCTTGACCCACTGAAATTTATGGGCCACAAACTCTCAAATGTCTCTAAGATATAATATTCAATCTCTCCACCACCAGGATGGGGGGAAATCATTTTGAATTTACTGGACTTTTTAGCTCTACGATTGTCAGGCTCACAAGGGAAGAGTACTCAACTTAAAAGGAAAGTTATTCTACCAAATGTCATAGTACAACAACTAATATCACTGCCGAACTGGTTGTCCGTATATGAATCCTCACGCTCCACTTCACTCCATTTAGACAATTCTCATTCTAAGATTCAATAGATTAGCTTCTCTAGGACTAGAAGTTCTCTACATTTTATATTGATTATCCAAATGCCATAACAAGAGCAAAAAGACACCTAGCAAATACAGCTAGCAAATATTAGACTAGTATGAGACAACCCACAAGACTAAACCTTAATCTCAACTAGTTGGTATAGACAATATGTATCCTCCTCTTCTATTGTATTTTATTTTCCGCTAATTCTACAGGTTCTAAAAGATTATAGAACCTCTGGTATAACTTTCTCCATGATTTTTAGTCTACTTCATTCTCTTTTTAACACCTATCAATGTTCAAGGTCAAGACCTACAGGTCAGTGCATTTGGATATCTCTATCGAACACGACCAAACCATCTTCAGTGACCTTCTACTTTTGTCCTCTATGTGTGCTACTTGCACCTTCTTCTGAGTGTAATCCTCAAAGTTGAGATTCAACGAACCAATTTCTTCTCGTTTGGATCGCGTTGCAAGTCATTGTTTGAGGCGAACATTTCCCTAAAACTCATGGGGGTTCACCCATGAAACATTCGCTTCAAACCGATGGATGGCTTGTAACAACACTAGTTACAGGAAACTCTTTTACACCTCAATAAGACTCATAACCATTCTCTGGGCAATTTATAGTATGCAAGACCACAATGTTGCAAGTTTCTATAAGAGCCAAAGCAGAATAAGATGTGTTTTTTTATTTTATAAGTCTTGCTTAACTGTCAAGTGACTGCACATAAAACACAAACAAAAAAAATCAAGTATTGTCTCTTCCATTTACTAATTCTGGAAACAAAAATCAGCAAGGAGGCCCTACGTTATTTCTTCTAATGTTGTAGTTCTTTTGGAGCAATGAAACCCTTCATCAACACTAAAATCATGTACATTGAAATGTTAAGGAAATAACATTTAAAATAGGAAATTCAGCAAAGTCACCTCACAATTGTTAACAACAGACAAAATACTCAACGCCAAGTTCCCTAGTCTGACTTATATATCACTTAACATCTTTGAGATAATATTGATGACTTCAATAGATAGAGAAATGTAATTGTCAATAAAAAAGGAACGGAAGTTTGATTGCCTTGTAGGCCAGAAAACTAGAACTACAAGGCAATGATGAGAACAAATGGCTACATCTCAGATAATTTTAAAAATCATGCCTAATAAACAACCAGTAGTACTTCTTCATCAAAAACAACCAGTAGTACTAGAAGCATGCAAAAAGAACTATGAGAAGCCTGGAATTTTCACCTGCTGATGTGATCACTTTGTTCATATGAATTCACCAGACTTAAACCATCGCTTTAGTAAAATTAGACAGTTGACATTAATACGGGCCAAGAGGGAAAGTCAGGTAAAGTTAGTGTATTTTCTCGATTTTAAAGATTAAAAGTACACAAAAGAAGTATGCAAAATATGAATTCCAAAGTGAAGCTTATTGAAGGAGAATTATCCTGTTTCTCTAAAGAAGTTGTGGACCTGTCCCTCATTAGTGTGTTATGTCAGTTCTCTTTAGTTCTAGAGTCTACTCTAGCTATCATAATTCAATAGAAGCAATCAAAAATTTCCAACTAGAACTCCCTGCATAAATCAGGAGACGGGCTTTATAGAAGAATACGCACCACGTGCAATAGAAGTGCAAATTGCTTTTTACGAAGCTCCAACGTTCTTGAACTAGCAGTATTTTCTGCCCCCAACATTGCTATCTCTTTTTCAAGCTCTGTAATAACCTTCTGAGTTTCAGATCTTGGAGGCTGCATGGCAACCAACTTCCTGATAGACTCACACTCTTCTTTGTGCTTCCTCTCTATCTTGCTTTCTTCAAGTTGCCTCTTGAAATCTTCTATCTCGGCCTGAGCTTGTAAAATTTGCCCATTTATCTCATCTTTTAGGTCGTTGAAGTTCTCCTTCTCTCTAAGATTTGCATCTATGACTGCTTTGCTCTTTAGGAGCGGAATCTCAAATGTATTTAGCTCTTGCAAGAAAGCTTTGGCAAGTCTTTCACAATCACCATAGTTATCAGCTTCCTTCTCTACCTCCAAAGCAAAAGCAGTAAACTTTTTCTGAAGTTTCTTCAATGGGGGTTCACCTCTAGTGGTTGTTGTGCGAGTGAGAAGTCTATGCTTAATAATTAAATCATCTTCAAGCGGGCCAAAAGCATAATTTGCAGGCACTGTCTCCCCCTTCCCAGCAACTCTTCTGCCTTTTGCCAACATTTTTTTTCCTACCTTGAAAGAAAAACCTATTGTGAAGGATCAGCATCCGATGGTATACATATAACCATGGATAAACTTGACAGCTCTGAAGAGATAAAACAACACAAATAGGTAAACAGCAAGATCGGGGCAGAAATTTTTCCTAAATATTATTTGATTAACTATGCCTTGTTATAAAATGTTCAGAGATTTCATCTCATTATGACGACTTCTACATTGCCCTCAACTTGCTCCAACCCACTTTCTTCATTTAGGCTAGGACCCAAACATCGCTAGAGTTCCTCACTAAATTTTGCCAGACCCAAAAGCAATCTATCATCATTGATGAATTGGATATATCAGAAAAGCAACAAAAAAAATGATATTTGTCTTTTTCTGATAGCAGACTGAAGAGTACAATCTTTTTTTCTTTTCAGTAGGTAACTTGAGGAGTAGGATCTGCCACATGGTTACTTCCCAGAAAGCATCAATACAAATGAAAAGATAAAAGAATTAGACAAGGACAAACAAACAAACAGAGAGAAAAAAAAAATGTCAGACCCAATGGAGGACTGATAGATTATACCAAGGCAACAAACAGTTTGGAAGAATCAGATCACGCAGACAATTTTGGGGAAAAAATGATAGTAACTATAAGTGTGTTTGCAACGATGAAAAGTTTTCTCCTTTAAATGTCTTCCTGGATGAAATCATTTTTAAGTGGTTGGTTGCCTTGAAATCTAGAAACTACGTTCTCCTAGGACAGTCATTTTCCGTTATTATCAACATCTCAACTCTTACTTGATTTCATTTGATTTATAGGACAACTAGACATTGTTGTCAATCTTCTAAACTCAAAAATACCACCAAACTCACCTACTTATATATCCAACCAAAAGCTAGAAAATGACTCTTATATATAAACTTCTCAAATGGCAAAACCTTTTTCACGGAAAATCTATACCAAATGCATCCTAGAAAGTAAAAATTGGAGAAATTCATAACTCATACGGGACAACAAAAACATCATACCCACTATAGCTTGGGGTGTGGGGTGTGTGCAGACCATACATCTACCTTTGTAGAGTAGAGAAAACTAAAAAATCACAAGAACAATATGGAACAAAATGAAAAGCCATTTACAATTGGAGCCCTTGTTGCTGCATTTGGCTACAAATTACAGTTGCAAACAACAAAAATCAAGAAGAAATAAGAGATCTCAAAAAGTTCATTCATAAATGGTAGTATTAGATGCCTCTTTTCCGCTTGCAAACAACAAACCAATCAACTATGTCCCGTACCCCAAACTAGTTGGGATCAGCTACATGAATCCTCCATAATCATGTTGCTTCATTTCAATCCCTAGCTAGTTAATGCCCCCTTAGGTAAAAAGTGGGTAAATGAGCTGCCTTTAGCTAGAAATTACAGTTGCAATCAACAAAAATTAAGAGGAAATAGAGAGCTCAATCAATCAAAATTGGGAACATGAGATGCCTTTTTCTTGTTTGCTTGCAAACAATAAATCAACTGTATCTCGGAATCCCAAACTAGTTGGAATCAGCTATATGAATCCTCCATAACCATTTTGCTGCTCCATTTGAATCCCTAGCTAATTAATTGTTCAGTAATGCCTACATCCTGCCTATGAAAATGACTAGGAAGGCCCAGGGTAGAGTCATGATCGAACATGGCTTGCTTGGTGGACTCAGTTAAGAAATAAAGTTGCAACTTCCACCCTTTGGTTAGCAAGTTACAGTTGCAAAATACAAAAATCAATAGGAAAAAAAAAGAGCTAAATCAATCAAAATTGGGAGCATGAGATGCCTTTGTTTTTCATCTTACAAACAACAAATCAATTAACTGTATCTCAGAATCCTAAACTAGTTAATATCAGCTGCCGGAATCCTCCATAACCATTTTTCTCCATTTCAATACCTAACTACTTAATCTCCCCCCTTATAACCATTCCGTTCAATTGCAAATTACACTGTGTGTGTGAGAGAGAGGGATACATACTTGAAGTTCGAGGTGTGAAATTGAAAATATCCGGCGCCGGCGAAATCTCCGATCTTCACCGGCAAGAAGTCCTCTCGCTGTTCTGACGATTAAAGAGTAAAGCTCAGGGGTTTTGCTTTCTTATGTTTTATTTCTGAAAAACAAAATCATAAAAGTATTATTTTCTACATTTTAAGGGCAAATTTGTCCATGAAATTTGAAAAAAAAAGTATAATTTTTTTTGTTTTTAATTGAAAAATAAAATATAAAAAATTGATTTTTTTTTTAAATCTATAAAATAGCAAACTATTAAATAAAATTAAATATTATAATAATAGTTTCAAATATTTTGTCATTTGCCTCTCTCCCAGATTTCTCGCTCATCACTATCCAGATCTCGATCGTTAGTCTCTCTCTCGCCTCTCTCACTTTATACAAACGCAAATGTATAAATTATGTTTGTCTTTGTATAAAGCGGAACAGAACTGTATATATACATATCTTTTTGTTTGCCTCTCTCCAGAGAATCTCGCTCGCGGCTCTCCTCGCCTCTCTCACTTTATGCAAACATAATTTGTTATTTGTTGTTGTATAAAGCGAGAGAAAATTGTATATACAAATTCTTATATTTTCGTTCTATATATTTTAATTATACAAATACAGATCTTTCCATGCATCTTTTTTTCGCTTCATATTTGTATAATCTGTGTTTTTATGAAACAAGAGATAGAGAGAGATTTGATATACGAATGTTTTATTTCGATTCAATTGTATACAAGTTCAAATTTTATGCAGATATACATACACAATCATTGATACATATACCTAGTAGTTACATATATACAGTTATCTAACTGATATACATAAACAATCATTGCACTTTTATACAAACGAGAGGCCTGCCATCAATTTATATAATTTGATGCTCCATAGCAAACATGCAAAGTTTATGTATGCTTATGCAAACTATAGCTATGGCATACTAATATGACTTTTATGTTTGCTGAACCTAAAATTTACTTTTGTTTTTGGTTTTTCATTCGGTGTCCGATACCACATTGGAGCCCGATTAAATCTTGTGATTTTAAACTCAGAATACCTAAAATGTAACAAAAATATCATTTAGAACTCGTTTGGATTGATATTTGACTTAAGACTAAACTTGTAGATTTTTACTTAGCCGTTTGTATATCAATATTATTAGTAATTATATTATCATGTTCATATTCCGTGAATAAAAGTAACGGAAAAGGGCCTAAAATACCCTAAAAGTATTGGAAATGGTACAAAATTACCCTCCATCCACCTATTGGCTCCAAAATACCCTTCTCACCCACCTATTGGGTCCAAAATACCCTTATCATCCACCTTTTGGTTCAAAATTGACTATTTATTTAACGGTTTTATATTTAAACTATTTAAATATTTTTTAAAATACGTAATGCTCAACTATATGTTATAATTTAACTTATTAGTATAATTTATTAATCAATCCACTACCCACCCCATTAATAATTAAATCCCTCTAAATTAATGAACCCGTCACATTATTAATGCAAGCTACTGCCAATTGAGTGTTTTTAAAAATTATAGAAGTAAATTATCATACATTCAAGTGGCTAAATAAAAATCATCAATAAACTTAAAAGTCTGACTATGTTTATCTTAATTATTCTTACGTCTCAATTATGTGATGTTACTTCATAGGTAACTTTTTTTCAAAATAATATATTAAAATTTTAAAAAAAATCATAAATATGTATAAAATTATATTTAAAAAAAGTTCATGAATCAATTCGGGATGTATTACTTCTTTACCTTTAATCATAAATTTCTAATTCTATTTTGAAAGAAAGTGTCCTACTAAATAAGCGGCTCAACCTAAATTTAATTGGGGCTCCGATTCGGACTCGAATAATTTTGAATGTCATTTTCAGAAATCTATAATTTCATCGTGTTTTAGTAGTGTTTATGACGATTTTGATATTATAATTGGATTATTAATTGGGTGAGGTTTAGTTAGTAATGAGTGTGTAGTGGGTTGGTTTATAAATTATATTAATAAATTATAATTATAATCAATAATTGAACGCCAAGTATTTTAAAAAATATTTAAAGAGTTTAATTTTAAAACAATTAAAGAAGTGATCAATTTTGAACACAGAGGTGGATGACAAGGGTATTTTGGAGCCAATAGGTGGATGGAAAGGGCATTTTGGAGCCAATAGGTGGATGAAGGGTAATTTTGTACCATTTTCAATACTTTAAGGGTATTTTAGGCCCTTGTCCGTAAAAGTAAATAGTACTGCACAAGCTATGACTCAACTATAATTCTATTCATATATGAAAAAAGTGTTAGGTATTATATAAAAATGAATCTTTTTTTTTTTTTTACAAAATATAAAGTCATGGATTAATTTTATATTCGAAAAACTATCAAATCATAATATAAAATTCTAAATTCAATTTTTCTAGAGAATCAAATCATGAAATAAAATTGCATTCCAAATGCGGATTGCATCTTAAAATTTCAAATCACGATATGAAATTCAATATCAAAACTCCTATACATGTGCTTAAACCATTAAAAAGAAAGTCGATCTCAACTGTTTTTCTCTCTAAAATATTAATATTCGCTCTGTCCTTATTTACTTGTTCATATTTTCTCTTTTAGCTGTCCCTATTTACTTATCCATTTTGATAAATTACGAAAGAACAAAAAGAATTTACAGTTATACCCTCAATTAAACTTCTTGAGAATTTTCAAGTTTTAATTCAGCTTTTTCTTGAAACCATAATTAACAAGGGTAAAATTATAACTTCACTATACTAATTATTGATATCTTAATATGTGTGTCATTTCTAAGTGGACAACTAAATAGGAACAGAGGGAGTACTGTTGTTTGGGTACAATCGAAAAACTATCGATATATCAATACCTTTATCGCTCGATATGAATAAAGTTGAATACCCGATCGTCTTATCGAACGATCGCCTTCGTTTTTTTTTTTCTAAAAATGCAAATTTGTTTACCAAGGAAAAAAGACCACAGTATAGTAAAGAGTCCATTTCATCTTCAGTTTTTTCATGTGCATCTATAAACATATACAGATAAAAACAAAGATCAAACATTCTAACATCTATCTCCCAACTCCCTAATAAGATGTTTCATAGAGGATACACAATCCTATATCTATAATGACTATAGTAACTTCTGCCAAAGAACTACGAAAGCACTCGATCAGAATGAAGTCGTTCGTCTTAGCTGATATCTTGGTTCAGACGATAACTCGGATAACATGTTCTCCAGTTCCTGTGTAAGGTAAAAGAGTTCAGTAACATAGTCATTAAAGAGACAAAAAGCTGGTGTGCTGAACTTAAGAACAGAAATAAGAAAAGGCGGTGTGTTGTAACTTGTAGATGTAGCGCGTTTTGCTGAGTTTGGACTGATATCAATACCATTAGGCTAAATAACAAGACATCTAGAAAGGCGAGCAAACTACTGTTCATGTTATGCCTATATGGTTTCAGATTTGCACGCCTTGCAACTCTCTTCCGAACAACTTTATTACAAGAAAAAGGAAAAGTATTGAAGGCATATAGATTCGACAAAACAGGAGGTGTGAAAAATGATTTAGCTATTTGAAATCCTAAAATTCAAACATTGTCGAGAGGTCTGAATTTGAAGACGATTAACTTGAATCACCACATTACAGAACTCAACAGTAGCATCCACAGAAAACAGGTACTCGTCCAAATATCTTTAAGACAACAAAATTTTGAAAGGAAAGAAAGGATCTGCATCCTAGCGAAAGGATCAGACAAATAGAGTAACTTGTACTGCTTTACCAGGTAATTGACAAAATGAGAAAGAACAGAACATCCACATCAATGTCCACTAAATCTTTTTTTCGGGGGGGTTTAATAGTTCAGTATCCGAAACCCACTAGCCTGACTAATCAGCATTGTACCAGTTAGGTCTACCAAGCGAGTAAAGCATTCCCCATACAGAAGGAATCCCAACCATCCCACTACCACTAAAAAGAGAGCTAAAATGGTCAACGGATCTAGCATTAGCTGCACACACACTCCAACAGATGATATGGAAAGAGTACAATTTGGTCCTAATAATACCAATCAGAGATAGATCTTTCACAAATCCCATATATCAGTTACGAGAAGACCCCCCCATATATCCCGAGCTGATGGTCTACCAGAAATAGCCGCTCTACCTCACAAGGTACGGTAAGGTCTATGTACACTATACCCACCCAACCACACTCATGGGATCACACTGGGTATGATGTTGTTGAGAAGATATGTGATGGAAATTCCTATGTCATGTAGAAAGGAACCAGCATCACTGATCACTTGTTTGAAGGCTTGTAACACATCTTATATCAAATATAATTACTTCGAAGGGATACCAAACGTCTGTAACTCAAAGGTCTGATTTTTAGAATAGTAATCCTATGGCACAAAAAACTCATCCACTCTCGATTTTGTAGATAAGAAGATTCTATATCCCTACAGATTCAGGCTCCTTCTAATCAATCACTAGCACTATTGGCTCAGGCTTTATTTCCTAGAGAGTAGAGACTAAGAAAAATAAAATACATCAAAAAGAGGCTAAAGTATACAAGCTTTAATATAATAAGTCCTTATGTAAGCCAGAACCAAGGTGAAGCGATCAACAAACACCATAACACCAAAAGGCCTACTTTTGGATTGTTAAGTAAAAACCAACTCTTGCCATGGCAAAAAAACTCAAATGTGTTGATCCCAAACAATCAAGCTGTAAGAAGTTAGCAGGAAGAAGGTTTCATCTTGTCAGTCCGTAAACAAACTATCAGAAGAAGGTTTCTTCCCATAACCAAACTAACATGAGATCAAATTTTAGCATATGGGAAATTCTCTTCAAAACTGACGAGTGCACTATGATGCAGTCAGACGCATGGACAAGGTTGTGGAACATGAACCAAAAGTGAAACAAAATACTGACAAGGGAAAAAAACGAATGTTAGATCATAAAATTACCGAGAACTATCTAGATTAAATTTTTTTAATTGACATCTTTTTATGACAAGGAAACCTGCAGCCGCTACCCTTGGGATGCGCACAATATAAAAACCCCATATAGGAGAGGTAACCCGCACTAGGTAAGCACGGTACGATGAGCTCAACCCAGAAGGCAACCCCCTTGCTTTCGCTAGCAAGGGGTTTCAAACTTGAAACCTCCAACATGGAAGTCCAAGCCCAAACCCCAATTCTTTCCTGCACCTCCTCTTTCTTCTCCTTTTCTATAACCTAAGGAAGCAAATATCACTTTGCCTACCAGGGGAGGAAGGAAAAAAGGGAAGTACCAAAGTAAACTCACCTCTAAACAACAAGAAACAAACAAGAAATCACGGAAGGGAAACTCATTCAGTCACTGTGTACTACTACATGCATCTAGGATCATCAGTCCACCAAGCATCCCAAAAACACCATATCAATCATCAAAGGCAGCATTCACTTCTAACCATTGCATCAATTGTTCAAAAAGGCAATTTTGCATTAGTATAATAAAGCAAAACATCCTTTTCTGAGTAAAAGCACAGTATTCTTTCTTTTTGACTGGTAAAAGCATAGTAGTCTAAATCCCCACTCCACTAAACTATTCAAAGACACTGGTGATACCAAACAATCCATCACAACCACACAACACACATGACACAAGTAAGTGCACACTAGATGCGTACTTATTTATATTGGAGATATTCTAAAGCATTATCACACTTAGTAAAATGCAATTGGTTATCATGTACGTACTAGCCTAGTTAATGTTTCCTTACAATTTTTTTAAAATATATCCCGTATCAAGCATTTTCAATCCTATATCTTTAGAGCATTGTGACAAATGGTCGATGAACTAAGCACAAATGTAGAGAATATGCAACTCTGCATTTTCCAAGTTAAAGGCAAAAAGATTCACACAGTCACTACGATTGACTCTTGGGGATGGGGTGATGGGCTTAGAACAAAGTTTGAAGTTACTTGACCCCAAGTCACATTTTCTTTTTTAGCATGCTTCAAAAAAACTGATACCTTCCGATATATGTAAACTCATTGATCTTAGCACTCTCATTTTATCTTTATGACATACTTTTGGAGGAACTAATATGTAGGAACTAAGAGTAAAGAAGACTCTTTTTACTTTGAGAAGAGACACATTGGTGCGTTTATTACCTTTCTTTGATATGAAGCAAGATAACCTGAATATACAAACTTTTGACCCCTGTTTTCAAGACTTATAGAGGCCAGATAGATAGGATATCTCTCGGAAGGAGAATGAAGATTATTATCATCCTGATTACCCTTTAAAATTAATTATCTCACTTCTAAGAAGATTCATCTATCTACAGTCAACAACAGTCCGCTTTTAAAATGAACTATCCATTATCGGATACTCTTAGGTTACTTGAGACAAATAGCACAGGGCATAGTTGCATATGTTGGTAAAATGGCACATGGAATAGAAGTAGTTGTCGATCAACTTGCTTAGCTCATGATCAAAATCACAAGAAAACACTAGAAATGTTTCTTATTTGAAAGATATATCCAACAATTGAAGCCTCAGTATACATAATGAGAGAACCCATACCTTCTCTTTCTTAAGCTTCATGTTTTCCTCTTCCAGATGTGACACCTTGTTCACCAGCTCATTGTGGTAAGCCTACACCATGGAAATGAATAGATTAAAATGAGAAATGTAAATGCAAACTGGGGTTGCAAGCAAAATATTGCCAGCAAGCAGCACACCTGTTTTCTGGCTCGGGACCGTGCAGCTGACTCTCTATTCTTGATCTTTCTCCTTAGTCTCCTATCAATAGTCTTATCGATGTCCATAGCACCCCTCTTCCGGTCAGAAACTGGTGTATCAGATAGCGAAGGAGATGGTGACAAGCCTATTGGAGGCACAAAATTTTGCATTGCCATAGGATTATCCAATGACATTGTATGTCCTAAAGAAGCATCAGCAACAAAAAGCCCGGCTTTCACCAAGTAGTCCTCCAAAGTAGTCTCACCAAGGGTTAGCTCTCTCTCCTGGCTGTTCATCTCCTCGAGATTTATCACCTTCTGCCCTTATTGTATGTCTCTCCCCACACTTTATCAACTGTATTATTACTAATCACCCTTGCCAGAGTTAAGCTAGCCTGATGCTGAAAAGAAGTGGCAGTGGAAGTACCATCAATATTTCCTCCAGAAGTCTGAATTAAATCTGCATTCCACACACTTGAGACTTGTGAGTACTCATCAAAATTCATACTGCCCGGAGGCTTACCTAAATCAACCAACTGATTTACAACCTCGTAAAGCGTAAAGGTTAAACCATGAATTTTGCCTGTCATTGGACTGTAAATGAGATTGTTGCCCACTCACATGAGAATTCATGGTCTGAATCCCCATTCATCAAAATCTCCAACCTTAAACCCCTAATAAAAACCTACTCTGTTGAAAAACAACATTCATGGTCAATTATAAAAGAAATAAATCCTCGATCATCCCCATTAAGACCAAAACAACCAATCAATCAATCAACTACACACCAATCCTTTATCCAGTACCCTTTACCCGCTAGGGCTCAATCAGAAACTCAAAAAATAATGGCCAGCCCTTTTACCCTTCTCTGCCTAAATACCCGATTTTTATCAGTTGCTGGTTCAACATAGTGACATGCACTTAACCCCACACATTAGGTATTGGGCTCATACAACTAAACAAAAGCCTAATTCCAAACTAGTTGAATTCTACTTAATGAATCCTCCATATCCATTCTGCTCTACTCAAGCCCCATTTCCCCGTTAAAATCATAAAACAATGGGTTCTTACCCGTTCCAAATCCTCTTCTGTTTTTTAACCCCTCCCTAGGAGCTCCCACCCTTTTTGCTCCTTGTTGACTCAAATCCACAAGCATAGCGTTGGATGTGGAGGGTGTTTACCATCCGACCAACCCCTCTTGTCATCTCCAATCTTCACTTCCAAAAAGCCTTACTTTTTCTCGAAGTTGAAGATCCCCCTACTCTAAACCCCCTCTTAAACTACTTCGAACCAGTTATAGGAATGATTACAAGAACACAAAATTCTTCAAAAGCCCCTACTCTAAACCCCCCTCTTAACCAGTTACAGGAATAATTACAAGAACACAAAATTCTTTTTTTTTTTAAAAAGGTATCGAGCCCCATTTCCCCGTTAAAACCAAAAAGGATAGTTTTTTACCATGCCCAATCTTCTTCTCTTTTTTTAACCCCTCCCTAGGATCTCCCACCCTTTTTGCTCTCTTGCTAACTCGAAACCACAACCTTAGAGGTTTGGAAGTGGAGGATGTTAACCCTCCGAGCAACCCCTCTCGTCCCCATCCCCAATCTTCACTATCAAAAAGCCTCACTTTTTCCCGAAGATACCCTACTCTTAAACTATCTGAACCAGTTTTGGAATAATTACAAGAACACAAAATTCTTTACAATAACCATATCAAGCCTCATTTAACCATTAAACCAAAAAAGCATAGCTTTTTCCCATCCCCAATATTCTTCTTTTCTTTAACCCCTCCCTCCAACCTTTAAGCTCCTCCTATCCTTTTCCTCTCTTGGTAACTCGAACCAATAACTTAAAGGTCCGAGCAACCCTCTTATCCCCATCCCCAATCTTCACTATCGAAAAAACCTTCCTTTTCTCTTGAATATCCCCTACTCTAAACCTCCCTCTTAAACTAGTAATCACAAGAACAAAAATTCTCAAAAGCCCAATCTTTTCCATAAAATCCAGATGCAGCACAATTATATACAGCTATATACATCAAACTAATTAAACTAATTCTGTTCCATTAGTTTCCAGTTCCTTCCAATATCCAAGAACAAGTTTTTATCCCACAATTTTACAAATTACAATAACCCCACATAAAATTTTGATATAATAGCAAGAAATAACACAGACCCATTACAGAACAACACAAGATACAACAAAAATCCCAAAAAACTCAACAGAAAACATAGATTATATAGTTCTAAATGACTGAATAACAAACACCCACAAGACAAAAGTGAGAAAAAATATTATTGAAAAAAAAAAAAAAGAGGAAAGAGGGTATTACCTGGCAGAAGAGGAGGAAGAATCAATTTTTAGTGAAAAAAAAACTGAAATCGTATGAAGTATCCCACGTATCAGTATTGGTATTTTGTTCAAATCTTGAAACTGTTTTTTTTTTTTTTTTTTTATAAATTGGAGATGTTGATGTGGCCGGCCCATTATCTTTTCGGATTCCGGGTCAGGCTTCGCTTTCGTATTGACCCGGATTTAAATATAGAATATAGCGAGGGAAAATGCACAAGTACCTCCTCAATCTATTTTATAAGTAATTTTCTACTCCTTTTCTGCCTACGTGGCACTAGCTTGAAAAAAAAGTCAATCAGCATTGGGCCCACAAGATAGTATCACTTAGGCCGAAAAGAGGTAGAAAATTATTAATAAAATAAGTTCAGGGGGTAATAGGACCTTAGTATAGTATAAGTGTGTATCTGAGATTTCGGGCATAGGTTGAGGGAGTACTTATACATTATCCCAATATAATGACATAATATGTAAACACGACTCTTAACTTGACGTTAATTATGACTTTCAACTTTAAATGTTTATGAGTAAATACTTAACTTAATATATTATATAAATAAAATGAAATTCAAGGGCCAAAGATAAATACACATGGGCCAAACACAAATTATTTATTTTTTATTGAAGAATCCTTTATATTTTATTTACATAGCTAACAATCAAAATGTAGGTTGTGTAATCATTTTATGAAAAAAATAAATAAAAGTCTTGGGTAAGTAGTTAATATTTTCTCCGTCCAAAATTGTTTGTCGTGTTATACTTTTCGAAAGTTAATTTGATTAATTTTTAAAGGTAAATTAGATTACACTAATTCGATATTTTAAACAAAAAAATTAGATATATGAAAAATATTATAAGTTACAACTTTTTTCATATTAATATGATGAATAAATACATCTTAAAATGTTAGTCAAAGTTTTTATAGTTTGACTCTATAAATAGAAATCATGACAAACAATACCGGACAGAGGGAGTATTAATAAATCAACATTCACTTTTTCGTAAAATAGTGAGGAAGGAGAAAAAAAATCACAAATTTTCGTTATCGAGACAACAAATAAATTCATGTGTATGTATTTTTATTTATCGATTGTTGTGCGATCTTTTCAAGAAAAAATGCTTGAATTTATAAAAGAGAAAGTCAAGACGAAAATAAAAAAGAAACGGTAAATTTTTAAGTATTGTGAAAATATAGATTATGCTTAAGTTCGTGATAACAACGTTTTCTACGTATGTTTTGTTTTCTTTTTTAACTCCCGTATAGTTTGTGTAAGGATGTTATATTTCTCGTTACAACTTAAATATTTTGAATATGGAAAAGTATTTTATGTAGAAGAGATTTACTGACAGATAATTTATTTTGAAAAAAATATAATATCTGAATCGATTCAATGCTATGTTATTTATTCTATTTTCTGCTACATGTTTAAATAATATGTTAATATGGTATTATATTATACAAAAAGAGAAAACTATGAAGTTAAAATTAATACTTTACAATTGGTAATTAGACTCTGAAATTTTCAAAAACTTCAAAAAGTTTTTTCTGTTTTTTAAATACTATTTTTTTTTTCTAAAGTTAAGAATATGTTAAATATGAACATTAATATTATGTGAAAATTTTAAAAAAAGACAGGAATATTTGATTATTTAATCAAAGAAGGTTAGAACCAAAAGATGTTATTTCTAATTTAATCTTAATTTCTTTTTTAAAAAAAGTGTTCCCTGTTATATTTTGAAATCAACATGTGATTAAACTAATAAATTTATAGGGTAGTATTTTATTATTTATAAATACAAAATTGAAAAACTAATTCATGCCTATGGATTGTAATGAAATATAGCAAAGTTATGACTGTTAAAACGATTGCTATTAATAAGTTTTTTGAATATGTTATTAATAAAGAATATAAGAGAGTAAAAATTTTATTTAACGTTTAAATTGATGTTGATATAATTTAAAAATGAATGATTATTTAATGAGATAAAAAGAATCTCGATAAAGACATTTAAAAACTTTTAAACATGTTGAATTATATATATATAAATATGATAATTGATAGTTTAACTCGATATTATAATTCATTTGATACAATAATAATAGGGAAAATTGTATATAATAGCAAATTAATAACCTAAAATAAATGGAGTAGCTAGGGTTTGATTTAATTGTGCTCCATAGCAAACGTTAGCCAAAATTTGCCAGGCGTCTCTCTCCCAAAAATCTCGCTCGCCACTCTCCCTCTGCTCGCCTCTCTCGCTTTATACACAGAAGTGTATAAATTCTGTTTCTGTTTTGTATAAAGCGAGAGAAAATTGTATATACACATGCAAAAACATATATCTTCGTGTTATACACTTAATTATACAATTTACAAACATTTTACTTCAATTCAATTGTAGACAAATGCAAACTTTTTACAAATATTGCAGAGAAAAAGGCCATCGAATTATACAATTGCGAATTATACAATTGCAGTGAAATACAATTTTATCTAGCTTTATACAACAGAAGTGTATATATTGTGTTTCTGTTTTGGTATAAAGCGAGAGAAAAACATAGATCTTCTTGCTATACACTTATAAGTATGCAATATACATACATTTTAATTCGATTCAATTGTATGCAAAGCAAATTTATAGAAATATTGCAGCGAAATAGGCAGCGAACTATACAATTGTGCATTATACAATTGCAGTGAAATAGGATAGCGAATTATACAATTGCAGCGAAATAGGCCAGCGAATTATACAATTGTATATGTATAGCGAATTATACAGTTTTATGTTTGCTATGGAGCACAATTATGCAAACTTTGTTATAACATACAAATATGAATTTTTTGTTTGCTATATGTGAAAGTTACGAGGTGTAAAAATTTTGGAAAAAAAACAAACTAGTATGTTTAAACTAGTGTGAAATGAGGAAATAATATACTTTCTCCAATTTCTTTCTATAATAGTCTCTTCACCTCCACGTGATATAAATATAATTCACATATGCTCTATTCTCTTCAATTTTTTTCGAAAATAGTTTACTCACGTCTACAAGATTAAAATATAATTTGTGTATACTCTATCTATCCTCTACAAAATCTTTCAAAAGCAGCCTCCTCTCCTACACAAAAGTAGAAATACAATATGTGTATAATCTATTCTCTCCACTCCAAAGTCCAAATTATTCACGAAAAAAAATCTCGTTCACCTCCACGAAAAGAAATATAATTTACATATACTTGTTCTCTCTATATTCTTTCGAAAATAGTCTTCTCACCTCTACGAGGTGGGAATATAATTTGCATATACTCTATCCTCCTTAAATTTCACTTGTAAAATGTTACTCCCTCTGTCCCATTTTATATGACACTTTTCATTTTCGAGAGTCAAACGATTTAACTTTGATCGGACATTTGCGCATGAAATCTTCAAATTTTTTGAAATGAAATTTATATATTTGTAAACTGCGTAAAGAGTACTATAATTACAATGATTGATAATTTAAAATATTAAAAGGATGTATGAAAAACTTACGGTCAAAGATAATAGACTTATTTAAATTTCGAAATGTGAAAAGTGTCGCATAAAATGAGACAGAGGGAGTAATATAATTTGCGTATACTCTATTCTCCTAAAATTTGACTTGTAAAATATTACTGAATATATTATTGTTATTATCGTTTTTTTTTATCAACTGAGCTATTGATATTCTCGAAAATTCTTACCATACCCGACCCGACCCGATAACCAAATCCAAACCTCCACCATAAATATCAGCCCCTACTTCTCCTCTTATCATTCTCTCTCCCCGAAACCCTAGCCCCCAAATCAGAAAACCCTAATTTCAACTATTTCCATGGCGAAGAAGCGAAAAACCAGACCTTCTGAACCTTCACAACCAGCTGAAGAACCAGTAGAGATTAAGCAAGAACCTGAGGTTGAACCAGCACAAGAAGAAGAGTACGAGAACGATGCTGTAGAAGTAGAGGAAGAAGAAGCAGTACATGAGGATGAAGAAGAACAAGATCCCGAAGAAGAAGAGGAAGAAGGCGGTGAAGATGACGAGGAAGAAGAAGAAATGCCTGGATCTGGAAATGACGCCGTAGAGGGTGATAATGAAAAGTCGGAGCAAGTTAATGGAGGCGGCGCTGAGGTGAAGATTGAGGAAGGTAATGAAGAGGATTTGGAAGATGAGCCACTTGAGAATCTGTTAGAGCCCTTTACGAAGGATCAACTTACAGCGCTTATTAAAGAAGCTTTAGCTAAATACCCTGATTTCAAAGAAAATATTCAGAAATTGGCTGATAAAGATCCGGCACACCGGAAAATCTTTGTTCATGGTTTAGGTTGGGATACAACAGCTGAAACGCTAACTAGTGTTTTTGGAAGTTACGGTGAAATTGAGGATTGTAAAGCTGTTACCGATAAGGTTTCAGGGAAATCGAAAGGTTATGGGTTTATATTGTTTAAGCATAGGAGTGGTGCTAGGAAAGCTTTGAAGGAGCCACAGAAGAAGATTGGTACAAGGATGACTTCTTGCCAGTTGGCTTCTGCTGGGCCGGTTCCGGCTCCTCCACCTTCTACAGCAGCCGCACCGGTTTCGGAGTATACGCAGAGGAAGATTTTTGTTAGCAATGTAGCTGCTGATCTTGAACCTCAGAAGCTGTTGGAGTACTTCTCAAAGTTTGGTGAAGTTGAGGAGGGTCCACTTGGATTGGATAAGCAAAGTGGGAAACCTAAGGGGTTCTGTTTGTTTGTGTATAAGACTGTTGAGGGTGCTAGGAAGGCATTGGAGGAGCCACATAAGACCTTTGAAGGGCATACCCTTCATTGTCAGAAGGCAATTGATGGACCGAAGCATAGTAAGAATTTTCATCAGCAGCAACAGCCTCAGTCACAACAGCATTACCCTCAGCATCATCATCATCATCATAATCAGCAGCAGCATTATTATCAGCATCCTGCAAAGAAGGGGAAATATTCAGGTAGTGAAGAACTCTGCTTCTCTGGCTGTTTTCTATTTTTTTGTATAGCTTTTATAATGGATTTTGTCATAAATTTGTTTAAAAATTGTTACTTTATCCCAAAAAAATCAGGTAGCAGTGCAGGATCAGCTGGGCATCTGATGGCACCATCGGGGCCTGCACCTGTGGGATACAATCCTGCTGTGGCAGCTGTGACCCCAGCTCTTGGACAGGCACTGACAGCGCTGTTAGCTACACAAGGAGCTGGTTTGGGGATTGGTAATTTGCTTGGAGGTCTAGGTGGGCCAGTGAGTCATCAGGGTGTGCAACCAGTGGTGAACAGTGCAACAGGATATGGTGCCCAGGGTGGATATGGAGCTCAGCCTCATATGCCATACCAAAACCCACAGATGCAGGGTGGTGCAAGACCACAAGGTGGTGGTGCACCATACTCTGGCTATGGAGGTCACTAGGAAACTTAAGGTGTGATCTCTTTCTCATGCCTTGTGTGTTGGTTTCTATCAGTTATATACATAATTCACATGGAATTTCTTACTATGATCTTGACAGTACGTGTGATCAATGAATGATTTGCTTATTTTGTATCCATTTCAAAATGTACCGGATCATTATTGGTTTTAAAGGTTGGGGTACCTATAAGCAATGTGTGTAATGCATACTTGAGTAAAATGAAATCCTGTTGATTTGCTTAAGTGATTAGAATTACATTCAAATCTGATAATCTAGGTGGAATGGAACATAATGTCTGATCTGATTATTTAGGAGGAAGCCTTTGATGAGATGTTATGCATGTGAAACTTGGCTATAGTAATTGTTAACTTAACGTTGATTATTGGTTCTTCCACAACGTTGCTCTACTGAAGGAGAAATCATGATAAAATAACCTCAAGTTGCCTTTATCAGAAGTTCTTTTGTAATAAAAATGTTCTCATCGAATTGCATTAGAATTTTACATTTCTCTTTCCATTCTGTTTCCTTGGACAGGTATCTATAATGCTATGGCTCTACTCCTAAGTGAGGTAAAGATAATCGATTTGTCGCTTTGTTTATAAGTTTTGAAGCTAATATTCATTTGGTTTGTATGTCTGTTACCATATCTTGTTTGTGTTAACTTTCTGTGTTACATAAAAGAAGTATCTTTAAACTTGCCTTTCACTTTTTGAAGGTACCTTTTACAGATGCATTTCATGGTTTTTTCTGCTAAAAGTATTTTCTACTTCGATTTTTATGTTTTACCTATTCACTGTGCAGATTCCTTCATAAATGCATCAAACTTTTAGTTTTGGACTGGTGATTCTTCTGAAGTTCCGGGCACTCTCCAAATGAAGTCTTTTACTATGTCAAAAGTTATCTTTTGTTTAAAGACCATAATCTTCAATGTGTATTTTCTTTTTTATTCAAGTACTTTTATTCTAGTGAATGTTTTTAAACACTATGTAGTATTTTGCACTAAATTTTTCTCTCTTAAAAGTATTGAGGAGAAGGTAGGGTATCCTATCCTTGTCTCACCAGTATTTTAGATAATTAGTAATTTCTTTTCAACTTCCATCATCTTATTTTCTGAATGGTTTCTTCTACTGCTCCACAAAACACTGGATTGTGTCTCATAACAAGCAACTTTTGCTTTTCCCTCTCATAAATAAATAAAGTAATGAGCACATTGATCAGCTAATTTGTTTTAAGGATTGTCATGTAGCAATTGCTGTTGCAGGTAAAAAGCGATGTTCATGGCAATTCACTGCAGGTGTCTTCTGTTTCCTCCAATTTTTCCATGTTGATACTTGTTATGCTTGTGGTGTAGAGGGTTGAGGCTGGGGGTTAAGGTTGCATTTTATATATACATTGAATGCTGATTTTATCTCCACGTCGCAATCACTTGAATTTCTATAGTGCTTAATAGGTAAAGATTTGATTCACGGTGGCGTTACTTTTCTTTTTTTTTTCAAAAGTGGGTTGTTTTTAGCCTTAGAATAGTGATTGGTGAAGGGAAATGTATCTTCTGAATTACTCCACAAAATTGGTTTACAAAATGACCCTAGGGATTTCTGGGTTGGGGAGTGTGCCATAGTTCCTGGTAATTTTAAACCTTAAAAGTCTACCTATGGAGAGGAAGGGTGCCATAGTTCCTAGTCTTAGTTGCACGGACTCTTCACTTTTGATGCTGCACCCGTCTCGGATTCTTCATTAATACACTACTTTTGACGAATTCGACGTGCATCCGTTGGCTTTTTTGAAGAGTCCGAGCAGCATAGATCATAGTTGATATTTGACCCATAGAGAGGAAGGGTAAGTGTTCCTATCCTAGTTGATCTCTTAAACATAATTGACCCATAGAGAGGAAGCGAAGTGCTTCTATCCTAGTTTGATCTCTTCAACATTATCTTGTAACACTCATGAAGTAGGTGGAATCCAAACAAGAATGCCATGTAGCTTTGATGTTTTCCATCCAGGGGCTGAGCAGGTTGTTCTCTTGGCATTTGAAGTTGAAGTCTTGTCAAGACGAATGCTGGTCAGATATACGCAGAAGAATTGTTTCTACTGATGTTTATAGAATGATGGATGGCGAAGTTGCATATTAAGGCATTTCTGTCCATGAGAACGACGTCTAGTGCTTTGTCATTGAGTAGCCTCCTTACATATTCTAACCCAGCTCGACTACCTCCAACTCGGTTGAGTTGATCCTCTCTGCTTTCAACAATTTGAAACAGGTAGAAGAATGAAATGCCCCCACCGGAAAACGGACGTAGAAGAAACTAACTATGACAATTTGACATGCAGAAGCAGGCAAGGAAGACTGGGATTAAGCTTGGCTTTTGTATGTATCTGTTCATATCTCTTAACATTGTGTTGTTCTTTTAGGTTAATATGAAAGGAGGGGTCATTAACTACAATTATTGTGTGCTATCTTAAAAATAGTAAAATAGTATTAGCAAAGGACTAAATATGCTTGGTACATGAATTTAGAAGAATTGTTAACTCAGCCAGTCTAAAATGCATGCACTTGATATTTTATGGAATTATTGGATTTGAAATGTCATGCAATTATTATTAATACGTATCAGGTCTAATGAGTGGGATGAAATAGCTGAAGAGCAGAGTGATTCTTATTTAATTAATATGATCTTGAAAGATCATGTAATTTGTTCAATTGAGGGACACAATGGAAAGTGACAATACACCATCAAGACTCTCCATAAGCATCACCAGCTATATTAGCTCATCAACTCGCTACGGTATCACTTGCCTAACAACTGCCAAAAGCGGAAGCTTCAATGTTGACTTGCCTAACAACTGCCAAAAGCGAAAGCTTCAATGTTGACGAGCTTATTGTCTCTTTTCTTATCTTAAAAAAAGAGAAGAATCACTCCTCGGATGCTAACCGTTGCGCTTTCCCTTCTGCTTACACCATTTCTTTGTGAATGCTCCGCTTTGCTCTTTGTCGCGCTACTTTCACTAGCAACCGGCTTCGAATTCACAAATCTTTTGATAGTTTCGAAATAGGAGCTCTTGCGTCACTGTTGTTAAAAGACAAACGAATAACATTTTTCAATGACACAAAATTTCTGTCTTATGTCATTTTGCTAACTAGAATTATGTCATTTATAAACTAATAATGATTACGATATTGTCGCGATAGATTCAATAGACCCATAAACCATGAGATTTCGATATCGATTGAAAGTTCAACAAACATAACTCATGAAATAAATAGGAGTGAAAATTTTCCATCGTAAAAATCATTGAACAGACAAAAAAGTGTGCATTAGTGAAACAAATAAATCATTAATTGGTGAAACGAATAGCTCTAGCAAACAGAACAAAACTTCAACTAGATTTGGTCATTCTACCTCGTGATGCTTATGAGGTAATGGCTAATATTGTTGTACCTCTAGACTTACAAATGAGATTTTACAGATGTTTTGCTCTACTTGGTTCGAATTTGAATCTAAAAATAAGCATAAACCTACAGTTTTGAAGACTCTCAAAAAGTACATGAATCATTCAAATCAATTGAGAGATGAAGGTGAAAATCTTTCACATTACACCTGCTGGTAATACTAGCTAGCAAGTTTTATAAACAGAAAACGATTGACAAAAGCAATGGAAAGAGGCACAAGTATAGAGAAACTACTAGTCATGTTCATAACTTAAAAACACCACCAAAACATAAGTACATGATCCAGGATAAGTTTAAAAGATAGCAAACCACAAAGCCAAAAGATGTGAAATCTTTAGCAGAGTGATTTACCTATTTAAGTCTTAGACAAAATATTTAACTACCACCGTCTTCTCGAGAGAGTTTTGAACCAGAAACTATTCACAAACCACACATAAAAAAGAAAACATGAAGGCGTTACGCGCCTTAGCAAAAGAACATAGAACTGGAAACTTTCTCCTCGAGCTTTGGAAGCTGAGGAACGGAGACTGGTCCAGCATTGGTTACTCCATTATGACTTGAGGAAGTCTCTGATGCATCTTCAAACTTCATCCACTGTCCCATTTGAGTAGCAGCAAGATGGGCATAACAGATAGGAGCAACTGCATTTAAGCAAAACAGGGAATGAGTGTGTGCGAAAAGACGAGGGCGAAGAAGAGTGATCTATGCAGGAAAACATATTTGCTCAAGGGAAATGGGACTTACCAACAGATATTGCAGTGGTGCTTCTCTGGTACCTGCAAGGATGATATACCAATCTTTGTTAAAGCAAAACATATGGATGTAAAGCTATCAATTTGAAAGTTATAGCACAGCTATAAGTCCGTTTAAAAGATAAATGATATACTTACACATAAGAGAGATTATGAACAAGCTCTTGAAGATCATCAGCAGAGAAACCCAGCTCATCATACAAGACATGATAGTGAGTAGGACGAGTTGTACCCTACAAAACAGTCATTGTCAAAACACAAATTACCACAAGGATAACACTATTAGCTAAAGCATTGAACTACTGTTGAGCTAGAGATTCTAGGACAAACACGTCCCAATGCAAATAGTTAACCGACACAAAATGCAAAAATTCTCTGCAGAATCCTATGGATAACATTGTCTTGCCAAAAAATAAATGCACCAAGACAAATACAACGCAACCACAAAAAAGAGAACTTAAAGGCGGACGAACTTGTCTAAATTCGGGCAAGACATCTTACGATGTCATTGTGCGCTCATTCCTATGGCCATTCCTTTAATACTTCTGGCTCTATAAGTATCTTATAATGAGATCGAAAGCTAATGTATGAATATACATTGAGAAGTGAACGACTTACAATCATTCCAGCATGAGCACACAGGTAGAAGTCATAATTCCTTGGGTGACAGACTTTGTTGTCTATGATTGTGCCTGCACAAAGTGACTCGGTTAAGTAATCTTATCTTAGTACAATAGTTGCTACAAGTATCTAAGTTCCAGTGGTGTACCTGGAGGAACATTGTTAGGATCATTAGGCTGGAAAAACTTGGTATGATGGTTCTTCTGGGCAACTATCACCACAAACTTCGGTGACCACTTCTCATCAAGAAACTTACAAGCCTGATTAATCAATAAATAAAAAAATTATGTTAGTACAACCTTGGTTTCCCCAAGTCAAGCTCAATATACATCAAGAAAGCATTTATCAGCTAAAACCTCAATAATCTGGTCCAGCTCAACATTCAGAACTTGACTAAACTGAGATTCACTGACACCATCCCTGAAATTTTGAACAAGAGAATTAATAAAAAATATAATTTAACAAGAAGCTATTGACATATAATGAACTGCATATGATGAGTTTTTATCTCAGGACAAAGTCAAACCTAGGAGTATATAGTTGGTCTACATGGCCAACAAAGACGTGCATAATATGTTGAAACAAAATTTCACCCAGATAAGCATCACCTAACATTCAGACCATGACCTTACCCCACAAACGATTTACGCAGTTCTCTCCGGATGAGGTTACAAGTAACATCTCCATCTCAAGTACATCAAAACTTTTACAGTTTAAGATTTTTTTTCAAACCTCATTACTTAGAAGTTTTTGTTTGTGCTTGTTGAACCATTGACTGTGGTGCTACTTCCATTTCATGTGAGCAAATATTCGCAGCATTTATTCAACAGAACAAAGATTAGAATAGAAGCATTTACACAACAGAATGACACTTGTAGATAGCACACGTTTAGCTGTAATCAACTGAAATAAAAGAAGTGACCACTGAAGTCACCTGAATATTATTATATGCTCGGGCTTCCTTTTTCCAGAGCTCACATAAAAATCTAGCAACGCCTCCCTGCAATTTTGTAGCTTAATTATTTCTGGGAAATGCTACAATAGTGGATTAAGCCTACAATAGTGGTTGCACAGATGATCTCCTATCAGACATTAAATGTAGATTCTCATGTTTGTTTTCACAAGAATGTAAAGACTTGTGATATCTGACTCGATATCACATAAGAGTAATAATAGTGTGCTTGCAAATCTAACTACAATACACAAGGCCCATGCCCTGTTAGGTTGTCGTTTGGAGAAAACTACATCTGAAATTTCAATGAACTGAGAGTACTAGCCCCTTAAACTAAGGACACGCCCAAAAAAACAAAGGGAAACCTTAAAGGCAAACTAACCTCATTATTCCATCATCTTCAGTATCAGAGGTACGTTTAAACAAGTTGTCTATCATCTCCACTTTAGGAGACTGAGTACGAACTGAAGCTCTGTAACGAGATATTGATGGCCACTGCCTTGAACTGACAACCTAGTAAAGGTCACAATGAACATGTAAAGATAGAAACCATTACAAATTACCAGAGGAAGGAAAATGCAACATATATCCAGTTTTGATATTGTTTACATTGGACTTCTCAAGTACCAAAACAATCAACTAATCATAGAATTTAATTGGTTGCAAAGGAAACGAAAATAAGATCTACTGGAACTTGACAGATCGTACCGCTGCAATTGAAGGGACATCAGATTGGCCAGGAGAGCCATGGGACACATCCATCCCAAGAATAATGGTAGGGACCTTAGACACCATAGGGATTGCAGGAGAATGTTCAACAGTTAACATAGAGTTTAAACCTCCAAGCTGCCGAGAAGGAAAAGATGATTAGTAATATGTTTTATATCAAAAGACGTCAGGCGAAGCAGCAAAAAGAAAATGGCTCAGGATGATAGCACACAACTAATGCATGGAAATCTCACCTTCGCGTTTATCTTCAGGAGCACATTGGTGATATATTGATCATTGACTCTTGTTGGAGCTATACACTGGGTAACAATGCCATACTCAGCAAGATTCTTTCGCTTCCATGGTCCTGCAAGTTGAAATAAGACATTTTATATCTCTCCTAAAGCTTGGTAGATGCTCTTGTTGAAGGTAAGCTACTAAACAAGAGACATGTACATTATACTAACCGTATACATCACAGTTTTTCCTCTCAGGAAGCAAACAAAGCAGGAATTTAGGTGCCCCGGGTAGCTTGGATTGAACCTGCTCAAACATCTTCTCAACCCTCACAAGTGGTGGGGCCCTCCTGACTTGTGGAGACTCCTCAAAGACATCAAATGGGTCTTCCACCATCTGAAAACATTTTATAAAAGAAATCAGAAGGAACAATGATCAGTCATTGAACTTCACTCAGTTATCAAGGAATTACAAATTTGAGGAAACATACAATTCCTTTCTGTTTTCCACATTTGATCAGATCACTGACTAGCCCTTGTACATTGCAGCGTGCAGAAAAATTGACAACGGCCCAGCGTTCTATCTTAGTGGGATCAACTAGTCTCTGCCATTACAGATGAAATGTGAAAAGGAGACATAAAGCAACTCAAGGAACAATGTGGCCAAGTAAATACATCAAGTGCAAATAATCGTGCAAGGAGTAATTCTGAACCTTATTATTGAAATTCCATCTGCCATTACGAGGGACAAAGTCATCACCGCCCGTCTTCAGCTGAGGAAATTTAAAAAAGAAGGTAAGGCAGAGTAAAATTTCCACATATCCTAGCAGGGAAGTGATTATTAATAATTAAATAAATACCTTTGGGGGTGGAAGAACACGTCCTTCAATCTGAGTGAAGTTATTGCTAATGGATATTCCACAGGAACGAAGCAGAGGCTCAGCATCATATTGGTTGATTTTGAGAGCCTAAACCAAACAACTAGATAATTAGTGCCGATTCACTATAAAATTGTGAAAGATTCTTTTGATATAGAAAAAAAAAACTTACATTGCTTAAGACTTGCATCCTCTCCTGAGGCTTTTGCCTTGATTTCTCCACTAGTGAAGACCTCTGGAATGTGGACAAGGATTTTGTGTATCTTTGCAAAGACACCAAGGAACAGAGCTGAAACCATTCACAGAAAACTTGTGGTTATGATAGACACAGATAACAATAAATGGCACAGACCTCTAAATTTAATCTGATGGCTCACCTCAATCGGGAAAAAGGTGGGACGCTTTGGTTTCCCAACATTTATGCAGGGTAAATCAGCAGAATAACGCAACTCTATGTTGCGGTGGTTGACAAAGTAATCAAAAACAGTAACTTCAGTAGTTTGGACCTCACCATCTGCATCTTTTCCTTTCTGCTTCAGGGTAAATCTAAATAGATAGAAAAGATGAACTATAAAATCTTGTGTCTGCAAATAAAGGATATATGCCTTGACAGTTGCTACACAATCATGCCAAGATTTGAATAAGAAGAAACAACTTAAGAAAGAAATGAGGCATACAGTTGTTCACGACAAGGGCGGTCACTCAGTCCAGTAATCTTGTACTCTTGATTAGTGGGGGATGTCTTCACCCTCAAATTCTTGAGCACACGTTTTGCCTAAAAAATTGAGTATAGCGAACCCAGATCAGCAACAGTTCACATAACTAGATGAACAGATCATTAGAACAAGAGTCTACCTTTGCCCAATCCAGTGAAAAGGGATCCTTCGCATTTTGATTTGCAATCAAGAAGTCCACGACAGGCCCAGGCTGGATAATCATTGTTGTAGACACATCTGTATTGTAGGACAAGAGCAGCATTAAATTGTTAGCATAGAATAAATGAAAGCTGTTACTGGAGATATTAACCAGTAAGAGATTACCAATGTTCAAAGACAAGCCACTCTGGGTAGTCCGGAAGCTGGAATGGAATCCTCGACAACCAAGAACACCAGCACCGACATCAACAAAGTTCTTGGGATCATTGTGAAAAAAGGATTGTCGAACAAGCAGGCAACCCCTGATACAAGAACATCAACTAAATGAGGTGAAAAAACAGGGTCTTGAATGGGCCCCTAGTGAGAAAGAAGCAAAAATTACTTACTGCTTTGCAGCATGCTGCCTCAAAATTATATCCAAGACTCGCAAGGCTTCTTGAGAGTTCTCTGACTCTTGACCACGCAGAGCATTTGCAATCGCCTGCATCGGGATTTTGGCAGCAAAACTGATCTCCACCTTGAAAGTTTTTGACTGGTAAGGACGACGTAACCTCTTCCTGTCAGCTTCATTAGGACTACCATGCCCACCGGGGCTGCTGTTACCATTGTTCCTGAATATAAAAGTTGTAAACAAACGGTCAAATACTGTTATAAGAACTGGGAAAATAGTCTTCTAAGCCATTTTGAAAACCAACCTATTTGATATCACGTCATCAAGGACAACAGTGAACTCCATTTTATTCCTAGGGAGTGCTCCAATGGTAAACAAGCTTTTTTCACCATCATAGGCGAAGTCCTTTCCAGCTAATTCTGTATCATAAGTTTCGTGCACTGTGTCTAACACCTTCCTTCCAACTCCCTTCCCGTCAACTGGTCGACCATCTTCATAGAATAAGGCAACCTGTCAAAGAATAGAGTTAAAGACCAGGAAATAATAAAATATAGAGAACTAAGAGAAGACCGCGTATAAATAAATAGGAGTTAAACAAACATACACTGTAGTGGAAGAAGTGTCCATCCACATTGTTTACATTCACTTTAAAGTGATTAGTAAGTATTTGAATCTTCTGTCCCTTATTTCCAACACCACGCCTGGCCATGGGAACACGCAAGATCTTTTTCTTCACAGGCTCAATTTCAGTTTTAGCAGGAGTGAAATCTGGTGGAACAGGGGGAGGAGGTGGCAGACCCTCTGCTGCTGCTCCATTTGTTTCTCCTTCAGCCATATCAGGATCCTATCTGAAATAGAAAATTCGGAATTTATGGAAATGTGAAATGCAACAGGAAACATCATTCAAAGATGAACTCCGGCAGTAAGGTTAAACGTTATCAATGTACTACTTCATCAAAGAACAAATGTAATCAGTGTAACTAAAACTGAACAAGTATATATTTAGAATGTAATTATGAAGACTTCATGGCAAGTATCATTCAAACAAGGAAAAGGGAGCACACATTTCAAAATACAAGGTGAGGAAGACATCATTCTGTTTTCTTTGAAAGAAAAGGTAAAAGGCATCACTATGACTCCACAAAGTACTTCTTACCATATTAGGAAAAAACACTATAGACTGACTACTCCTTACCATATTCATAAAGAAATAAAAAGACACAACACCAACATAGACCATTCAAGTTGAAATATCAACTGAAGAAAGCTTGAAATACCATAATGTCATAAATGTCCACCAAAAACTTGAAAACGATGGGATACCTACATCTATAAAATCATTTTTCATTTCTTCACCATGCACTTATTGTCTATTTAACTATTTTCTGGTTAGAAAAGAAAAACCATGAAACGAAAAAACTAAAAACGAAGAAGCAAATGCAATTCTTACTAAGGAGTTCAACCTAAAGACAACAAACATGCAGAATAGGATAGATAAAGGCATGCAGTAAGCAAGACCAAAGATCCTGGAAGTAAATCTCAACAACACAAGATAGTTTATAGCATTAACTCAGCAAAGGTCACAAAAAAGGCTTAAAGAAAGACATGAAAACAAACACACCACGAAAATACTACACAAGTAAAGGGTTTTTAGGCAAAACATCAAGAAGAATAAAACGTCACATTCTATAACAGACCCAATTAGACAGAAAGACACATATGACAGAGTTTAAGCAAAAAAGAGATATTAGCACAAGTATTACTAAAAATAGATCAATTTCCACAATCTAAACCTGAACACACACATGCAAGACAATAAAAACCACAAACAGAAAGGACACCCCTGATTTTTTACAGTCAAAATCTAGTTTCTTCTTTACTTCACTTTATTCATTCCAGCAGAAATACAAGTCAAACATGGATCTCACTAGATCCAGCAAATTTCATCAAAAAAACTACAAATAACAAAAAACAGAACCACCCCAGAAACTATTCAACTACTATATCAGAACATTGTTCAACAAAAACTACAAACTCCATAAATGAAGCTATAATAACAACCATGCAAGCCAAGTAAACCATACACACATAAATAGAAACAAAAAAATTTCTAAAATTTTTTGTAAAATCTTTTTCTAAAGTTTCATCATCATCTTTCAGCAAAAAGATGTGAATCTTTCTCATCAAACACAGCAAAAAAATCAAAAACAAACAAACCCCACAAATTATTCAACCAAAAATCACTCAAAATAAAGAAGCATCAACAGATTTATAAGCTGAAAAACTCAAATCCCAGAAATCACCCAAACAAAAATTTTGTTTCTGTAAATTCCTTTTCTTCAGTTTAAGTTCATCAGAAACCCAAAAGTTTTCTCATCAAACATAGCCAAAAAATATCAAAAATAAACAAACCCCACAAATTATTCAACCAAAATCTCTCAAACTAAACCAACATTGACTGATTCATCAGCTTAAAAACTCAAATCCACCCAAAAATTTAGTCTAAAAAATCTACAGGTTCATAAACACTTTCCAGCAGAAACCCACAACCAAACTAACTCCACACATCAACAAAAAAAAATCAAAAATAAACAAACCCCACAAATTATCATCAGCTTAAAAACTAAAATCCACCCAAAAAAATTGTAAAAAAAATTAAAAAATCAACAGTGTATATAAACACCTTTCAGCAGAAACCCACAACCTAACTCACTCCACAGTCCACACAGCAACAAAAAAATCAAAAACTAAACAAACCCCACAAAATTTTAACCCAAAACAACTCAGCCTAAAGCAGCATTGACCTTTTCAGAACCAGAAAAAAAAAACACAAACCCCACCAAAATACTTCAAGAAAACATGAAAATTTTGCTAAAAGGAGTATACCTTCTGCTCAAAAGAGGCAGATGAAGCACCAAAATCAAGAACAAAACCCTAATGGAAGAGAGGAGAAGGAGGGAGAGTGACAAATTTATGAGAGAGTGGACTGAGAAAAAAAAGGAGTATTTAGTACCTCTCAACAGTTACGAGTGAGCCTAAAATACTGCCTTTTTACACCTTTTTTGCCCTTTCTTGTGTCTCTCTCTATGAGCTCCACGTGTCCCTCCACTATAATAATAATAAAAATAATTTATAATTATAAAAAAAATTATAATAATTATAATTACTTTTATGTGAAAAGTTTATTTTTTTACTTATATAGAATAGATACACCTAGAAATAATAATAGTTTTAGTCTTCTAGATGCTACTATTAAGTAAGATTGTGATTTTGTTATATCTATTTGTTTAAATAATGGATGATAATTTAGTGTAGTCAAATCTCGTTATAATAGTCCTTCGTTATAATTGTATTTTATTATAACAATTTATAAGTAGATATTGTGATGAAATGGTTGTTATTTACTTGGCATAATCTCGATTATCGTACAAAGTCACAATTTGTTTAACATGGTTATTTGGATAGGCAAAAATTTTGGGACAAAATTCATGTTAATGGTTGATATGTTTAGTCGATTTTTTTTATTTTTTTTTGGAGTCCTGATCGATATGAAAAAGTAGAACATGAAGGACAAAAAGGAACTAAGTGAACCGTCAATCGTTATGATTTTTAGTAAATAAGTGTAACTTTTATTGTCCGATGGTGACTACAGTGATAAACAAACTCTGAAGTGAATGATGTGAACAAGCGGAATAGTGTGTTTTAATTTTTAATTTTGTATTCGTCTACAAAATAGATTCTTCATGTTATATTGTACTTATCGATTAATAGCACATTATACCAACCAACCTTGAATTTGCCTTGTGGTGTGTCATAATACATGTTGTTAACGGATGACATATTCTGGTAAAGTAGATTTATAGCAACGTTGGCAATAAGATGCAGATTAGGAGATGGAACGTGGAGTCTAAAGGATTAAGGTAAAGCAAGGTTATGAAGGACTATTTGGAGTGTAAGTTCAATGGCATAATACATGGACTTATGTGGAAGTAAGGATTGACACGAGATATCTGAAAGTTGGGAGGTTTTAAGTATCTCGGGTCTATTATTAGTGAAAATGAGGAGATTAATGAGAATGTCGCCCATCGCATCGGCGCAAGATTGATAAAATAATGTCCAACGTCGAAAGTTTTATGTGATAAAACAGCACCACAGTGACTTAAAGTCGGGTTTTACGAAGTGGTTATGACTTATGAGACCAACTTTGTTGTAGGAGGGCGAAGTGTTGTCTTGTCAATAGCTATCACATTAAGAAGATAAAAATTCTAGAAATGAGTATATTGTCATTGATATGTGAATATGTATAAGCGATGGGATTAGAAACAAGGATATCACGTGTCGGATGTAACAGTACAGATGTGTCTGAGGTTCGGCTATGGATGACTTTATAATTGATTGTGGTAGACTAAATAAGTGTTTGGCGAAGGTGTGATTAAACAGGTTATGATGCAATTTCAATTTATCGAGAACATAACCTTGGATACGAGAGTGTGGAGGATGCGAATTAGGGTGGAAGAGTAGTAGGCAGTGTTTTCAAAAATGTTTTTGGGCAAGTCTCGGGACTAGGCATACCAAAAATGCTCCGAAGCATAAATTTTAAAGACAGATCCATAAGGTGTAAGTTCTAAAATTTGAGACATAAGCCTCGAGCATAAAAACGTAAGTCCTGAATAAAAATGTAGAGTCAGACGTTCTATTTTTTAAAAAAAATATTTTTTACTTTAAATCATATTTTTTATTATTGGTTATAATGATATTTCTCAAACAGTAATTATAATACTTTTTTTCTTCATTATTTTATCTCAAATAGATATAATTTTTATATATTATAGATTATTTATAAAAAGTTATCTGTAAAATTATTGATAGGTTTATTTTTATTTATTTTATTAGTAATAAAAATATAAAATTGAATATACATACGCTTCGTAGATTTATGTGACTTACGCCCCATGTCTCGAGGCTTACGCCTCACCCCATACTATATAAAACATCACTTCTCACGCATCACTTTTTAAAACACTAGTAGTAGGTATTAGTACATTTTCATATTGTTCGTTCATACTAGTAGTAGAGAATATTTCTCGTTTATTGTTCTTCGATTTTTGTTACTATTTGTTATCTCTTATATCTTGATATTGTATTGTTTTATTGTAGTTTCGTTCTTTTAACAATTGCTATTGTTATTAGTGTTTGTTGTGTCTTATAGTTCTTTTGTTTTATTTTAAGACTGTTTTGGACTATTTTTTTTTATGCAGAGGATCTATTGGAAATAATTTATCTCCCTATAAGGTAAAAACAGAGTATATGTGATTATCGAGGGTTGAACATTAGGGGTAAATATCGAGGGTTGAATATTGAGCGTGAATATCGAGGGTTGAACATTAGTCGTGATTATTGCGTGCCATCAATTGTTTGGGGCATAAACATCACAAACTATCGCTTACACGTGAGTTTAATGGTGTTTTATCAGTACCTCGTTCTGAGGCGAGTACCATGCAAGTTTGATTAAAAAAATATTTTAAGCATCAGTCTTTACAAATAAAAAACATACTTACCATAATAGTATAATTTTATTTTTACAAAAATTTAAAACATTATATAAAAATATAACCAAATTATTTTGTTTAAGTAGTGTTCTATCCCTCATTTATAACATCAATATTAATGACGCGGATCTATTGGAAATAATTTATCTTCTTGTAAGATACAAACCAAATGTGTGATTATCCAGGGTTGAACATTAGGCGTAAATATCGAGGTTTGGACATTGAGCGTGAATATCGAAGATTGAAAATTAGGTGTGATTATTGTGTGCCATCAGTGCTTGGAGCATAATCATCACAAACTATCGCTTTACACGTGAGTTTAATGGTGTTTTGTTAGTACCTCGTTCAGAGGCGAGCACCATACAAATTTGATAAAAAAAAGATCTTTTAAGCATCAGTCTTTACAAATAAAAAATATATTTACGATAATAGTATAATTTAATTTTTACAAAAATTTAAAACAATATATAATTAAATTTAAATCAATTATTTTGTCTAAGTAGTGCTCTATCCCAGATTTATAACATCAATATTAATGCCGAGTTTCTATTGAAAATAATTTGTCTTCCTCTACAGTGCAAATAAAGTATGTGTGATTATAGAGGGTTGAACATTAGGCGTAAATATTGAGAGTTGAACATTGAGTGTGAATATCGAGGGTTGAAACATTAAGCGTGATTTTTACGTGCCATCAAGTGTTTGGGGCATAATCATCACAAACTATCGCTTTACACTTGAGTGAATAGTGTTCTGTCAGTTACCATACAAATTTGATAAAAAAAAAAGAATCTTTTAAGCGTCAGTCTTTACAAATAAAAATATCTTTACGGTAATAGTAGAATTTTAATCTTACAAAAATTTAAAATGTTACATAATTAAATATAATCAAATATTTTGTCTAAGTAGTCTATCCCTGATTTATAACATCAATATTAATGACGAGGGTCTATTGAATATAATTTATCTTCCTGTAAGGTACAAAAAAACATGTGCGATTATCGAGGGTCGAACATTAGGCGTAAATATCGAGGGTTGAACATTTAGCCTGAATACCGAGGGTTGAACACTTGGAGTGATTATTGTGTGTCATCTAGTGTTTGGGGCCATAATCACAACAAACTATCGCTTTACACGTGAGTTTAATGGTGTTTTGTCAGTACCTCGTTCAGAGGCAAGTACCATACAAATTTGATAAAAAAGAGAATCTTTTAAGCGTCAATCTTTTCAAATAAAAAATATCTTTACGGTAGTAGTATAATTTTATTTTTACATAAATTTAAAACATTTTATAACTAAATATAACCAAATTATTTTGTCCAAGTAGTGCTCTATCCCTGATTTATCACATCAATATTAATGCTGATAATTTACTGGAAATGATTTATCTTCCTGTAAAGTACAAACAAAGTATGTGTGATTATCGAAGGTTGAACATTAGGCATAAATATCGAGGGTTGAGCATTGAGCGTGGATACAGAGTGTTGAACATTAGGCGTGATTATTGCGTGCCATTAAGTATTTGGGGCATAATCATCACAAATTATCGCTTTGCACGTGAGTTTAATGGTGTTTTGTCAGCACCTCATTCAGAAGCGAGTACCATACAAATGTGATAAAAGAAAATCTTTTAAGCACCAGTCTTTACAACTAAAAAATATCTTTATGATAATAGCATAATTTTATTTTTACAAAAATTTAATGCATTATATAATTAAACTATAACTCAAATTATTTTGTCTAAGTAGTGCTCTATCCCTGATTTATAACATCAATATTAATGCCGATAATCTACTGGAAATTATTTATCTTCCTGTAAAGTACAAACAAAGTATGTGTGATCATCGAAGGTTGAACATTTGCGTAAATATCGAGGGTTGAGCATTGAGAATGGATACAGAGTGTTGAACATTAAGCGTGATTATTGTGTGCCATTAAGTATTTGGGGCATAATCATCACAAATTATCGCTTTGCACGTGAGTTTAATGGTGTTTTGTCAGTATCTCGTTCAGAGGCGAGTACCATACAAATTCGATTAAAAAAATCTTTTAATAGTCAGTCTTTACAAATAAAAAATATCTTTACGGTAATAGTATAATTTTATTTTTACAAAAATTTAATGCATTATATAATTAAACTGTAGCTCAATTATTTTGTCTAAATAATGCTCTATCCCTGATTTATAACATCATTATTAATGCCGAGAATGTACTAGAAATAATTTATCTTCCTGTAAAGTACAAGCAAAGTATGTGTGACTATCGAAGGTTGAACATTAGGCGTAAATATCGAGGATTGAGCATTGAGCGTGGATACCGACGGTCGAACATTAGGTGTGATTATTGTGTGCCATCAAGTATTTGGGGCATAATCATCACAAACTATCGCTTTGCACGTGAGTTTAATGGTGTTTTGTCAGTATCTCGTTCAGAGGCAAATATCATACAAATTTGATTTAAAAAAATCTTTTAAGAGTCAGTTTTTACAAATAAAAAATATCTTTACGGTAATAGTAGAATTTTATTTTGACAAATATTTGAAACATTTAATAATTAAATATAATCAAGTTATCTTGTCTAAGTTGATTCTATCTCAGATTTATAAAATCAATATTAGTGTCGGGAATCTATTGGAAATAATTTATCTTCCTGTAAGGTACAACAAAGTATTAGTGATTATCGAGGGTTAAACATTAGGCGTACCAATCGAGGGTTGAATATGGAGTGTGAATACCGAGGATTGACATTACGCGTGATTATTGCGTGTCATCAAGTGCTTGGGGCATAATTATCACAAACTGTCTCTTTACACGTGAGTTTAATGGTGGTTTGTCAGTACCTCGTTCAGAGGCGAGTATCATACAAATTTGATAAAAAAAGAATCTTTTAAACGTCAGTTTTTACAACTAAAAAAATCTTTATGGTAATAGTATAATTTTATTTTTGCAAAAATTTAAAACATTATATAATTAAATATAACCAAATTATTTTGTCTAAGTAGTGACCTATCCCTGATTTATAACATCAATATTAATGTCGAGAATTTATTAGAAATAATTTATCTTTTTGTAAGGTACAAACAAAGTATGTGTGATTATCGAGGGTTGAACATTAAGCGTGAATACTAAGGGTTGATTATTAGGCGTGATTATTACGTGTCATCAAGCGTTTGGGGCATAATCATCACAAACTATCGCTTACACTTGAGTTTAATGGTATTTTGTCAGGACCTCAGAGGCAAGTACCATACAAGTTTAATTAAAAAAATAATCTTTTATGGGTCAGTCTTTACAAATAAAAAATATCTTTAAGGCAATAGTATAATTTTATTTTACAAAAATTTAAAACATTATACAATTAAATAGAAGCAAATTATTTTGTATAAGTAGTGCTCTATCCCTGAATTATAACATCAATATTAATGCTGAGGATTTATTGGAAATGATTTATCTTATTGTAAGGTACGAGCAAAGTATGTATGATTATCGAGGATTGAACATTAGGCGTAAATATCGAGGATTGAACATTGAGTGTAAATATCGACGGTTGAGCATTAGGCGTGATTATTGCGTGCCACCAAGTGTTTGGAACATAATCATCACAAACTATCGCTTTACGCGTGAATTTAATGATATTTGTCAATTACCATACAAATTTGATAAAAAAATAATCTTTCAAGCGTTAGTCTTTACAAATAAAAATATCTTAACGATAATAGTATAATTTTATTTTTACAAAAATTTAAAATATTATATAATTAAATATAACCATATTATTTTGTCTAAATAATACATCCCTAATTTATAACATCAATATTAATGCATTGAGTCAATAGTTCTATATTTAACCATATCCCTTTCAAGTAATCTTTAAATATTAGAAAATAATATACTTTATATTATATTTATAAATATCTTATTTTGTTTAAATTTCAAAGAAATTAATATCTAAATTCATACCGAATAAAATTATTACTAGGTCTAATTGTAGTATTTTGTAACATGATTTTATCAAATATTTCTTAAACATTCTTAATTTAAAGAAATTGATACTATAAAATATATGTTGGCCTTGGTATCACAAATTTCATAAATTCTTTTTAGAACAATGGATAATGTACTTTTGTCCCTTGTGAAGAAAATAAATAAATATCTTGAATATTTTATAACATCCTACCAAGAAGAGGGTACAATAGACTTTTTTTTTTTAATTAAAAAAATAAATAGCCTTTTTAAGATTGTTAGAATATTATTTTGGATTTCTTGATATCAATAAAATTTTGAATTCAATTTTGTTTATGTCATTGTATATCCTAAAAGATTTTGTACATCATAATTGGTAAGATGGAAGAAGATTTTTATCTTATATTGGAGAAAAAATAAATAAAAATCTTGAGTTATTATATAGAATTAGAATAAATTACATAAAATTGAAAAATTTAAGGTAAAATAAGTGTTGATATAGTATAAACTAATTTTCAATTGACTAAATTTTTGTTTTAATAATCAAATCTATTTTCAAGATGATTTGGCCAATTGTTTAAAGAAAAAATCAAAATTAATATAATGTATCTTAATTAGTGGTGATTAATGTGTAAGTGATGTAATTGGATGAATAAAATTTTGAATTTCTTAATTAAGATTTTACATTTGTAAAAAAAGTAATAACCGATTTTATAAGTTATACTCCTTCCATCCGGTATTGTTTGTCATGGTTTCTATTTTTAGAGTTAAACTATAAAAACTTTGACTAACATTTTAAGATGCATTTTTTAATCATATTAATATGCAAAATATTGTGAGTCGGATTTCAATAAAATATTTGTTTTTTAATTTTTTTTTAACTATGTAATGTCTTAAATAAAAATGTAATTTATATTAACTTGAGCAAAATCAGTCTAAAAAATATTAATAATTCATTTTGTTTGTTTCATGAGCTCTATTGGTAAGAGTTCGATTCCCATATCGTAAACTTATCTCCAATTTTCATTCCTCTTGCTTAAATTATACAAAGACAGATTTAAATATCCAGTTTATGTCAACGTGACATTATTGATTCAAAATACTAAATGAAAAAATTTAATTGTGCAAAATAGGTTTGACACATGCCACGTCCCTTTTACTTGGTTCAAAGTCGATCGAATCGAAAACCAATTTGATCCAATCCCATTTTGGATCGGTTCGTTTGATCAACTAAATAAGATATTGAAAAACATACAATAATAACAATAATATAGTAGGTGAAATTTCGTAAATAAGACTTAGAAAGAATATTTATTTAAAATGATAATTAAGAACTACTAGCAAATAATATTATTATCGAATAAGTGTGTCACAAAACAATTATTTTAAATTAATTTCATTTGACTATACTTTACCCACAATTCAAATGCTTAAATTAAATAAAAATTAGTTACATCTAATATTCTCCAATGTCTTTTTCTTGCAACTGACATTCTTTTCTAAATTTATTTTATTTAAATATTTTCTATTAGTATACATAATTCGTATAAATTAAATAATCTAATTACAATTTCAATTCTTATAGTCTTATTTTCTGAACCAAATAATCTCTTACTTTATTATTCTATTTTACTTTATTTGTCATAATTTTTTTTAATTTAGTATAAAATGTATTATTTTTTTTTGAAATGCTTTTATATTACATGTTTAAGACAATAACATTAAACGGATATCTTCATTATTTTTGTAAATACTGTATTAAACTAAAATAAATAAATTGAAACGTTAAAAACATTAAACAAAAATTTAAGTCCTCATTAATTAGGCCATCAAATCAATTTATGAAGCTACCCTACATAATTACAAAAAAAAAAAAAACAGTAAATCAGTATCAAAAAGGATAGTAAAAAGACATCAAAGGGTCCCAATAAGTTTGGCAATTGTGCACACACTAAACACTAAGGTCCGATCAGATAAAATATGTCATCTCATTTAATTACACGTAAATCTATATAAATGTACTTTTTTCGTTCGGAATTGTTTGTCATGTTGCGCTTATCGAAAATCAGTTTGATTAATTTTCAAAGATAAATTAGATCACATTAATCCGATATTTAAAACAAAAAAATTAGATATTCTAAAACTATATGAAAAGTACTATAAATTACAATTTTTTGCATATTAATATGATGAAAAAAATACATCTTAAAATGTTAGTCAAAGTTTTTATAGTTTGACTCTAAAAATAGAAATCGTGATAAATAATACCGGACAGAGAGAGTACCTTTTTTATTTTGTTATTTTTGATAGATCAAGAAAAAATAATATTTTTTTTCATTATGCCCTCAAACTTTTTAGAATGTTTTCGAAAAAGATATAAAACTTCTTTAATCGGTAAATTGATTTTTGAAATTCAATCAATTAATAGAAATAAATTGATAAATTCGTGATGACAATTATTTCCTCCGTTTAAGAATAGTTGTCTGATGCATTATTTTAGGATGTCCATCAATCTTTGTCTATTTTATGAAGTCAATGAATAATTCTATACTTAGTTCATAATTTGCTTTTATAATTAATTTTAGCTATTTTTCTATTACATTTATTCAGAAATTGTATTAATTATAATAAAAAAGTGAACTAATAAAATTACTCTTCTATTCATACACTTTATTAGTTGTACAAAGTTAATAGTAGACAATTATTGTTAAATAGAAAATACTTATTTTTCTTAATAGATATGACAAGTAAAAAATAATTAAATAAATAGATAGGGACCGAGAGAGTAACTATCTCATAGACGAATTAGCACGAGGACGTATGAAAAAATTGAACAAAAGATATGAATAAAACTTACCCGCATCAGGTATTTACACCAATCCAATACGTGCATGTCGTGTGTTTAAATTTATAGTTCAACTAGTGAATTCAGCCGCGCTTCGCGCGGTCATAATAATTCGTTAGATTTACTAACTAACTTTTTAGAATAGTTGAGTACTTAAAATATTTTATATATTTTCTATAGTGATATCCTAACGATTAAATCAGATTTCAAGTTTTAATGAAATATATTATTAGTGTTTAAGTTTTATATCTTTTATAATCTTAAGTAAGAGTTTTTATCTTCTAATAATATTTTTTATATCGCTAAACTTATGCTCCTTATTTTTGTAAGTAAAAGAAAATTTGATTCAAGAAGTTATATACATGTTTATCTATACATAATTTTTCCTTTAATTTATATGGAAGCATTGATGAAAAACATTTCAATATAAATGCAACAACCTATTTAAATTAGTTATTTAAACTTGAAAATAAAAAAATAAAAAACGTAGAAACATAAGAAAGAAATAGTTTTGAACTGTGAAAACCCAATTGATCATTTGACCTTCATTTTT
>NC_028637.1:3288274-3304606 GCF_001406875.1 Solanum pennellii | reverse complement strand
TTTTTTCTGAAAAATGCATAAATAGAAAAAGATAAATATTCTTATCATCAATTTATATAAAAGAAAATAGAAATCTCACCTTTAAAATAAACAGTAAAATATCACCAGCACCCAACAATTGACTGAGCTTCTCAATCATTTGCAATGTTTCTTATATTTATATGTGCAAATATGATATAACTACAATACATAATAACTCATATGGTAAATGTCATTAAAAATAATGACTTTTCACATTTTTATATTTATTAAATTACAACGAAACTTACCTTTTAAATTTCATAACTACTGCATTGATCATTTCTACATTTCCTTATAGAAATATAAGTAGTACAAAAAAAGTGAAAAAAAATTAGGGGAAGAGATTAATAATAATGGTAGAGAATATCCTAAATATGGATAGATTAAATATGACATTCATACATGTAAATTATAATAATAACTAAATTAATAGATGAAATTTAGGGACAGAATTGAATATTTGCAACACATAAAATGAGTTTTACGTATCGTTATCCAGTTGGGTATATTGTAACGTACATATACAAAATAATAAAGGAATTAATGTAAGAATTTAAACGAAAATGATTAATAGAGTGCATTTATTCAATTTATTTAATATATTAAGATGAAAATAAGATAAAATAAAAAAATCAGGCATGAAAATTACATACTAAGATAATAAAATATGGACAACACTGACAATGCTAAAATAAAATAATTAAAAAAAAGGAAAAAAAGAAAGAAAAAGACTTCTTGCAAAAAGAGTTTGAAATAAAAAGAAGAAGAATTGAAAGGAAATTATGAATGAAAAAGGACAAAATGTTATGCAGTGTTAGATATTTGCTTTAGTATTTATAGTTAGTATAATAATTAGTAACATATGAATATGAAAAGATAAATAATAATTAGTAACATATGAATATGAAAAGATAAATAACATCCATTGGAGTAATTATAATTTAATGACTTTAATTATGATTAGCTTCAATATTTAAGAGACTCTTTTTATATTTTAAAATTTAAAAAATGATTTAAAAAATATATATAAAAAAAAAAGATGAATATTTTTCTAGCCCTTAGAGGCATGCCACATCAGCGGTTTTGAATTCAGATTTATATATATATATTGATTTATTTAACTTTAATAAATTAACATGTGTTTTACTTTATCAAAATCACATAATAATGAAAATTGTATTATCCAGATAAATTTTTTCATTTAATTAAAAAACTTTATTACGAGTTGAGATGTTTAATCGAATAATTTGAGAATGTTTATATTAACAATATAAAATTTTAAAAATTTTATTTTAAAAAAAATAAAAAAGGAAGTGCACGAGTGTTATGGTACATTTTTTTTATTCCTATAATTTGATAATTTATTATATGCTTTTAATGAAGATTCCTTTTTTCTCGGTTACATGCCGTTATGTTCCCCGTTATCCTCTTTCATTTATTATTTTATTCCTATTTTACCCTTCTACAACCTTCATATTTACCGATATGACACTCTTCTTGTTGTGTGGTCCATTTACCTACTAGACGTTACGGATTTCAAATACAAATTATATTATTTATTTATGGATCGTATTTTTTATTTCACGTGCATAAAGAAATTAAGTAAAATTATATTATATTTTTATTTTTTTAAAGTTAATGAATATGGATTAATTAATTTGATTAATAAATATGATATATTCATTTAGTTTTTCTATATTAGTCAAACGTATGTTTTTAAAAGGATAGTAACTCACAAGGGTAAGATAGGAAAATTGTTATAATTTATGCATTGATATTATGAAATATTTCTTTTGTCCTTTTTTACTTGTCTATTTTTAAATTGACATATCTGTTAAGAAAATAATTAATTACGTAGTGAGTTTATCATTTTACCCTTATTAATTGTGATGTGGATGAAAAATTTTATATTTTTCAAAGTAATTAGTCATTTAATTGAGAGTATAATAGGTAAAAAATAAATTATTCTTTCTTGATTTGTTAAAATTGACAAGTAATTAGGGACCACTATAAAAGGAAAAGTTGACAAGTAATTAGAGACGGAGAGAGTAACGAGTATTATGGATAAACTATTTATAATAAGAATGACTTATAAAAAGGATCGGAAGGAGTATTGTGGACGTATCAATGCAATATTTAAAATATGAGTTATTTAACGTTAACTAATTGAAAAATAAATAAATATATCACCATATGACGTTTGTGATCTTAATTGAATATATTATTTATTGGTTTATATGTGGTTTCTAATTGTATGTATTTTGAACAGTTTATAAATTGCATACATGTTAAAGCTACAACTTACAATTTTTATATGTAAATATAGACGATTTATTTGATTTTACTATTTTTACCATTTTTTCGATTTTAAGGTAGATAGTCTATCTATTCTAAATTGAAAATTAACGTTTTTAAGTGATTAATTTATTAAGATAACAATTGTTTACCCTCAAATAATTCAAGTGAGAAAATAGTAATATGACAGCAAAATTGTTCTTCTCCTAACTAGTTAGAAGACCATAAAAATATAATATTGTCCTACAATTATCTACCTCGACCAATTACATAAAATCAAAAATTTTATAATAATGCAGAGGTATAATTGAAAAGAAGCTTTTTGTATAAATTTAATCTAAACACAAGATGAAATAAAAAACAACAAACCAAACACTTGATAAAAATTATGTCACATGCTACTAATCTCTACATTATTTATTTTTCTACCAAACGACTCCTAAAAGGGGCGGGAGAAGGTGAGAAAGTCAAGGAGTATGGGGTGTTAGGTGAGTGGTGAATATATAATGTATTATTGAATTTGTTTTACTTACTTTCATTAAAGAAATCATTTTTTTCTATTTCTTGAACAACTTATTTTCGTTAAAAAAATATTTTTCAAAAATTTTACTCAATCAAACATAGAAAACTAGATTTTTTTTTCTTCTATATTTTTTTGGCAAATATGGTCATTTATAACTTTATTAAAATTAAATGTGACATGATTGCACATTCAATCCACCATTTTTCATTTACATTACACTAATTTTGTGGATGTGTTAAATTTTAGAAACCCAACATTCTATAGAATATATATATTTCACTTTATTAGGCATTTTTCTATCACATAATCCCTTGTATTTTTTTTCATTTTAACCATTTAATTTTAATTTTGTAAGTAATATATTAATATATTCATCTATCTTTCTATTCTCTTGAAATACGAGCTATGATATTTAAATTATTTATATTTTTGCATCACAATTACATATAGTCTTTAATTTTTCTCGTATCATACTGACTCAATCTACGGTACATGTATATGATCTTATTTCTATTTATTCAAAAAATTATAGGACTTCTTACATTATATATCGTAAATTGGAGATTACTATCTTAATGCAATAATGCTCTGAGTCAAAATCAATTTAATGTATTAAAATCTACAAATACATAATTTTTCAAATGAAAAAAAATTCTATTTTTTGTCGGTGGTCATATATTCCTTAGTCATACCATGTATGTCAATTGCGACGACGCAGATATAAAAATCGCACAGTCATTTTTTTGACTTTCATGTATGTAAGATGCGTGTCACAAACTCAAAAAATAATTTATATCTGATATGCTATCCCTTTATAAATCATTTCTAAATCACAAACTCTTAATCCATGATTGTTACATATCAAAATTGAAATCAAAGTCTAACAACTCTATTAAGTTAAAATTGTGTCTACAACTACCTCGAGCCATTTGGATCTCAACTCGAGCCATACTAAAACGTCTCAAAGTATAATATCAATACAATTTCTCAAAGCAAAATTTAAATGCAAACACTCATATATAAGATGTTAGGTTGTCATGACCCACCTATATGAATAGGGAAGATAACTTATTTTCGTAAATGAGAATTACGATATAAAACTCAAATCGTTATAACAATATTAACTACAATACATGTAACACTAATACATGTAACACTTGCAAGAAGCAATTAAGTGAAGTCACAAAAATCAAGTAAAATCTTCGAGTTACTGTCAAAATTATCACACAAAAACAACTTTAAAAGCACAATTCGAATGTTATATATGTTATAATGTCATGCTCACACCCATAACACATAAACAAACTCAAAAAACATCACCAAAATATAAACGAATAGATATAAAACAATATAAAATATATCGTACATATAATAAATGCATGACATAACCTTCACATATATAACACCATTCACGACAGTTGATTTGCTCACATGATATGTTAATCACGTGTTTTACATTCGCTGCATCAATTACATACCTCACTCTCTCTGCAGGAGTTATCCAAACTTCTCATATCTCAAACGCCTTGTTTCCTTACATCCACGACACATCTCACGTTCTCTGTCTTATTACGCTAATCACACATCTTACGTTCTCTATACAGTATTACTATTACGATATTATCATTTAACTATAAATATTATTGTGATATATACTTTTTACTAATATAAAGTATTATATACTTATTTTTATTTATTTTTTCCTAAAATATTTTTCACCCCATATTCTTGTCATTATTTACAACCATTAAAATTAGCCCTTATTTAACATTTCATTTTTTTTTCTCTTCTTTCTCTTTTTACTCAAAACAAAACAAAAACTCCATTTTTTCTTCATCTTCTTTGTTTCCCAATCTGCAACTTCTCTTTCCCTTTCAAAGTATCTATCAAAGAAAAGTCAAAGAGAAATGGCGGATCAACTCACCGAAGATCAGATCTCTGAGTTCAAGGAAGCTTTCAGTCTTTTTGACAAAGACGGAGATGGTTAGCTCATCCTTATACCATACATATTTTGAATATTTTTTTTCTGATTTTTAGCCATTTTTTTCTTAGATCCGATGCTTGATTCTTTGTATTTTGCATGTTTATGTGTTTATCTTATCTGGGTATTGCTTTTCTTGACGAATTTTGTGATGTATGCGAATTTGGGAATTATGGGTTTTGTTGTTACTTCGATTTTATTTGAGATTTCGTTGAGTTTGAACATGGGTTTTGATTATTTTCTTGATAGAAGTGAATATAATGATCTATTTATGTGAAGTTGGTGGATTTTGATGGTGTTTAATAGCATAAATTGATACGAATTAAGGAGAACCATACCCGAAAAGCTAGCTATTGAGGTGGGAGAGTACAAGGCTATATAAGTCCACCATCAGCTCCCTATTTAACCACACAAGTCTCGTAACAAACCATGGCGCTGTGCATGATCATTTCTAGCTTCGAACCACGCGTCATCCAGGACATGAAGAGGGATGGGATGGTTCTGATACATTGATGTAATGTGAGAATTGGGGAAGAAATTCTAACCAAGAACTAAGCTAGTCTAAAGAGAATTGCTTGTACAGATCCCTGTGTAACAGAAACTGGGGATCCTTGGAGGCTGGTTTGTGTGATTGAAGGGCTGTTGATTCCCACTATAATAACCCCTATATTCCGTATTGGTATATCCATAAGGATCTCCTACCTAAGCACCAAATGGTAAAGCATTAGAACTTGGAGGGCCTTCATGCCTAGATGATTGAGGTAGGTTGAGAGTGAAAATTAGAAACATTGATTGGTGTGATACCATTGATACAACCCAGGAGAACTACACCCAAAAGCTAGCTATATAAGCTCCACATCAGTTCCCCATTAACCGATGTGGACTCAAGTCCCATACCTTGCAACATGATCATAAACTAAATGCTCGTCTGGGTGTTTGGTTGGTCTTGATGGGATCGTGAGGAGTGTTTAGTGTTGATGAATTGAATTCTTATTCCGGGTTTCAATCAGCGTGGGAGCTGGTTGAAATTGTTTTTGATTGAAATCAGTTAAGAAGTCTTGAAAAGGTTGTTCTTTTTAGGTGCTTACCATATTTTGTTGATTTTCCCATCGATATGTGTTTTACTTTGTTTTGATTCTTGATAAATTGTTAATCTGTTTTTCTTATAGCATAATTTGCTTTAACTTACAGAAATCGTTTAGGGAACAAGGTACAAAATTTCCTTGTATTTGGTTTTAAGCAAAAACTTTTGCTTATTCTCTTCTAACATGTGGCACAATCACACAAGTCACTTTGTCTAAGATTGATCAAAACTGATTGTTCTTTTTTCTACATTTGAAGTATGGAGCAATTAGTTAATTTTTCTGGTGTATATAGAAGCTTGACGGTGTATAGTTACTTTAAAATACCCTTTCCCGTTTACTGTGTATGTGTGTGAGTGTGTACTGACATATATGCTTGTTTTTTATGTGATAACACGTGGTATCTGGTTCGCACATGCGTCTTGACTGATTCCACGGGGTACCTTTTACCTCACACCAACACATACACTGAGTAACTCTGTCACTGGCTTGGACATATGGAAAGAAACACCTGGTGTTTTTTCTCCGTTGGGATTTGAATTTGAGACCTCATGGCTCTTAAGTCACTTCATTATACACTAAGCCACTTCCTCGGGTACATAAAAACTTGTTTACCCTGACATCACCTAAACCTATTTAGTCTAGGCATATCATTTAAACAAAGCCATTCTGTTCTATTTTCGTTTTCTTTCCGGATTCTGAGGATGAGCTGGCCTATCTTAACCAGCCTGCTCCTCTGATTAAGTTGACTGTGCTGCTATTTCGACAGAACAAAATTTTCTGTTGTAATTTTTTTTGGGAAGTTGAGTAAATTAGTAAAGGAAGATGAAGGAAAGATGCTTTCTACTGTGATTTGCATCTGAAGATAATCTGCCAACCAAATGAATCTTGGTGTTTGTTTTCTTTTTAGAAAGTATAGTTATGTTTTTCCTATGTAGACTGATTGTGGTGATTAGTGCATGTAGTTATGCGTTCACATGCTTCCTTTTGAACATCATTCATTGATTTTAGACTTTCTGATGGAAGCCTATGTTTCTGTCGAATCCTGTTGATTAATACTTGTCATGTGAGAACAAACAGTTCAAGTCTCATGTTTAACTTGTTTCTCCAGGACAGAGAAATATGGGGGAAAAAATAAGTTCTAAAAGCAGTTAGCAATGATGGTCATAGATGTTGAATAATTATCTCCATATATGCTGCAGGTTGTATCACAACTAAGGAACTTGGAACTGTAATGCGGTCATTGGGGCAGAACCCAACAGAGGCTGAGCTTCAAGACATGATCAATGAAGTTGATGCTGATGGAAATGGGACCATTGATTTCCCAGAGTTCCTTAACCTGATGGCTCGCAAGATGAAGGACACTGATTCTGAGGAGGAGCTCAAGGAAGCTTTCAGAGTGTTTGACAAGGATCAGAATGGATTCATCTCCGCAGCTGAGCTTCGTCATGTGATGACAAACCTAGGCGAAAAGCTTACTGATGAAGAGGTTGATGAGATGATTCGTGAAGCTGATGTGGATGGTGATGGGCAGATCAACTACGACGAGTTCGTCAAGGTTATGATGGCCAAGTGAGAACTGATCAATCCAACATAATCTTTAGAAGTAAAAACACAAAAGAGAAGGAAACAGAGCAGATAAGTTTGTGAGATTTCTATTCCGAATTAGGACACGTTCTTTGTGTTATTACCTTTGTCTCGATGGTTATGTAGTTCTGCTCTCCCGTATATCCTGTTTGCCCTGTTCCTTGTCTTAGTAGTTTGGGTTGTTAGCAACTTCTAGTAATTTCTCCTGAATTCGGTATTGTGAAACTATGATGTGTCAAACTTTTTTGTTTTGTATTCTATGTGACTAATTTCGTCGATATTCCACACATTCTTGCCTATGCTTCTGTGTTGCTGTTTTTCTTTTGATTTTCGCGTTAACTCGATTCTCAACTCTTGAGCACATGGGCATCTATCATCTATACAGTTGTGTGAATGATTGGAGAAGATATTTGGTGCATTTGCAAGGTTGAACATTAGGTATACAGGGAGTTTCTACATGTATACAAGTTGGTTTATGAACCAAGTGGTCTTGATGTTGTTTTCTTCAAGTCCCTAAGTTTGATTTGTTCCAATGACAAAGGATTTCTTCCTATCTGTCTAAGCTTTGGTACATCATCCCCGAGTTTCGAAGGCTATGTTTGATCGGAAAGTTTGTTTTGGAATATTTCTTGGTTAAAAAAACATATTTATTAGAGCAAGTAACACTTCCTCTTTATAAAAGCTTTGGCGAATAGAGTTATCTTGTTATTTGTCGAAGTGTGCACAAGATGGCCGAACACCAAGGATAAGAAGTCCTAAGTAGAAAATGGTGTGAAAAAGGGGTAAAATCAATTTTCTCGAGTCGTGGGTCTGTCGATTGGAATAACCCTCTCTACCTAAAATAGGGGTAAGGTGTACGTATACCATACACCCCACCTTTTGACACAATAATTTTTATTGTATCGTATATATTTTTGTGAAAAATGACAAAATTTATAATCTTACGAAACAATAATTTTTAGTAGGCAAACTTTTCAAACATGAATATTAGTGGAAGTGAACAAATAAAGATGAGTAAAAGCGGAAGAAAATATAATTTTAATATCATTTAAAATAGATTTTCAGAATGTTAATATTTTAAGAGGGCTCATTAGCAACACTTTCAATATTTAATAAAAATTTTAAAATTTTAGTTTGTTAGGTATTTTACTTATGTTTTTATTATTTATTTTTATTTAAAGAATACACTTTTTATATAACTCTAGAGTTTATATAAGCTATGTTTGATGGAATAAAGAGAAAATGGAAGGAAGTTTTAGGCTTTTATGTTAATAATAATAATAATAATTTTAATTTATTAGGTACTAAATATTATAAAAAAATAAATAATTTAACTCGTTCAAATTCAACTCGAACGACCTATTTAACTAGTGCTAATTTATCTGTTCATATCCGAGATCATCATCATTTGTTGTGTTTGGCTATAGGCAAGAGTACAAAACAAAGGAAGTTCGACACTACTAAAAGTAAAAACCTCATAAATGTCAATATCAACCTTTGTTTGTTCACATTCAAAATATCAAATTGTAATACGAAATATTACTATGCATCATAATTTATTTATTTCGAATAAGAACGACAATTTTAAGTATCTGAAGCTAAGCATCATACACTCCCTAAATAACATCTATGCCTATGTCCGAGGTCATCGGTGGCGATCTTGGTGGCGCCGGTGGCCTACGACAGGAGGTCAGACAGTCGATACCAGTAGTCACGCAACCTGAATAACAGCCGGTCGGCGGAGGCGGTGGGCCACAACGTATGACACAAGAGATTGCTTGTTGGCCACAATTGATGACACACATGGCTGATTGGCCTTGGACATGATGGATTGTGGTGGTGCATACAACAAGAAACATGAATAAAACTAGAAATGGAATTTGTGAAATTTTAGCAAGAAATGCCATTGTTTGAAAAACATAAAATTGAAGTTTAACATTATTATATTTTTGAGTTTATATAATATTATTTGATAACAATAAAGAGAAAATTTAAGGAACTTTTTGTTATATATGGACAAACTTTATTTTTCTTCATAGAAAACATGTGAAGTCTAATAATTAAAGTGAATAGAGAAGGCAACTTTTATAAAGGCCAAGGGATATATCTAAGGTTAACGTGAGGTGTAGGTATCGTAGAGTAGCGAATTTGTTTCTGATAAATTTTCGAGAAAATTGTATTTTAGAATAGATCGAGAGAGATGTAGGAGTAAGACGGTATGATGAAAATATCGAAGAAAGAAAAATATTGATGTTAAAGATAGTAAAGATAACTAAAGTAGCTGATGCAACTCACCATTACATATTTTGAAATTTAAATTGAAAAATGAAATGGTAATTTATGTTAGTTTTTAATTACTAAATTAAATTGAATTTAATGATTTGATGTGAACATTTGATACACACAAGTATTTATCCGCCGATCTTTATTTATTTAAAGATGTAGAGTAGATAATTTCATTCATTTACGATTAACTAATCAATAATATCCACTAATCAAGGGGAAATAGGAAAAGCTAAAATAATCTTTTATTATCATCAATAATCATATTTAAATTTTGATTTTTTTAGGGCGATAAGGCGATTTTCGCTTAAATAAATCTTACGTGATATGGGTGATTTTTTTTTTATTCTTTTACGTAATGGAAATTTAATTAAATTTTGTCCTTTATTTAGAGTGGTCTTTAATTATACTTCTATAAATGATGATTTTTATTTTTTATTCTTTTTTCTTATCGCTTATTTAATGAACAATTATGGATAAAATAATTTTACTTATGACTTAATTTAGCTCCATAATTTTAGAAACTATTTGACATAATTTTTGTGAAAATAGACTTATATCTTGTAAATGAAACGACTTATGTCATGTTATAGGGAAATGGTCTGATAAATATTTTAATTTTGATTGAAATTGTTATTACGATATTAATTTTTATGGAGGACCTTTTATTTCTGAACTATCTAATAGTGTATTTTAAAAGGATATGTGCCCACGTGAACACATTACTGTTTATAATTATGTAATATTTTTTTTGTCCAAGTGAGCACGTATACCTTTAAAATACAATATTAAATAGTGTAGAGGGTAAAAAATCCTTTTCAAAATTTAGTATCATAACAATAATTTTGATCAAAATTGAAATATATTTTAAACTTTTTTTCCTATGTTATAATATGAAAATATAAATTTATTACAAATAAAAGATTAGTTACGACAATATCGTGAATTTAAATTAGTTAGATTTTAATGTTGATATAGAATAAAATATATTATTATTTTTGTGTTATTTAATAATGTTATTTTAATTGAATCTCATTTTTTCTTTCTGTTTCATTTTATTATTATAGATTCTAATATATATTTCTAGTTATTAATTTATGCTTATGATAGTTATTGTTGTTTTTTAGGTATATATTTTAAACTTTTGTTGTTTATGTTTCTGTAAAATTATTGTTATAAATATTTGTTTATACGGATAAAGATTACTTATTTATTAGAAAATTTAACATCTCATGTTGATGTTCATCTAATTTTCCAAAAATATCAAATAGTAACACTTCCGAAAGACAAAAAAGATAAATTACAAAATCAAATCATAAATGATTGATTGAAGGATAAATGATAAGATGTTATAATTATCATTTTTCTTTTCGTTACTACGTAATCTTGTATGTAAGAGAACATACTGTTTTAGTTTTAATGACTGATAAATTTTAAATATTATTTTAAAATTGTGTCGTATCAAAGCGCGAATAATTTACCTGGTTTATTATAAAGAAAAATGGAAAAAAATAACAAATATACCTCCGAACTATCGGAAAATAATAGGTAGACATCCTTCATCATACTTTATGGACATTGGTCGTCCAAAAGCTAGAGCGTATATGCCCTTCACTCTAATGGAAAGACTAAATAGGAACACGTGACGCAATTCTATCAATCGATTTGATATCGAATCAGTGGATAAGATTATGACATATGCATATTCGTTAGTATAAAGGACATATATGTTTTTTTTGATAACACGGGCACCAATGTTTCTTAAGTATGACGGAGAATATCTGCATACTACTTACGATAATTCAGGGATATTGTTATCTTTTTCTCGAAGAAAAATTAACTAGTCACTATAAGTCGTTTGGTAAACCTAATAAAATTTTTACTTATTTTATGTCTGATTAAATAGTATCACGTAAGTTAAGATCGAACTATAGTACCAAAAATATTATCTTGCCGTTTGGTGATGTGTTTGCACAATCACCGTCCCTTTGCTCAAAGCAAAATCCACCACTTGCTCATACAGGTACCATCTATTTTTTTTTGCTACTGTTTATAGTAGCAATTTTATTTTTATTCAATACTTTATAGTAAATCATCAAGAAGAGAAAAATCATTGAAAAGTGAGCTGCAAATTCTTGAGTTTTTGTTTTTTTGAAAAACAAGAAAAAATGGAGCTTTGAAACACTTAAAGATTGTAACTTTTTTGGTTCAATGGAGTGTTTTTCTTCACCAGGGTGGTTTTGTATATCTAACCCTTCTTTTATTGGACTGAAAAGTAAGAAGAAGTATAGTTTGATTAGAAAATGTAGAAGCTTTAACAAAGTTGGGAGTAAGTGTGTGAGTATGAGCTATACAGAAAATGAAAGCTCTAGTTTTTCTTACAAGAAGTTGATTCATTTTGCTTTAGAAGAAACAAATACACATACCCTTTTGTCCCCTTCTCCATTGCAGGTATTTAGTTTTTGGGTTTTCATTGTTTTGAACAATTTTTCATTGTGTTTGTACTAAGCATGGGATTTAGTTGCTGTGTAAGTGTTTTTTTTTCTTTTTGCTGTGTTAAAGTGTGGAACTTTGTTTGTTTCTGCAATTCTTGAAGTTGGAACAAAATCTGAGTTAAAAAGATGAGTTTTTTTTTTTTAGGTTAGGACTAAAAATTAGCCACCCTTATTACATTTTTGAAGTTGGTTTTGCAAATTCTTGAAGAAGGAACTAAGTCTTGAGATAAAAAGATTAGATCTTTTAGGTTGGTACAAAAAATTAGACACCTTTGTTACATGTATGAAGTTGGTTTTGCAAATTCTGGAAGAATGAAAAAAATTTGAGTTTAAAAGATTAGCTTACGTGTATGAGCAAATTCTTGAAGAAGGAGCAAAACTTGAGTTAAAAAGATTAGCATTTTTAGGTTGGTCAGCTTCCCTCATAGAAACAGCAACAACAACAACAAATCCCGTGTAATCTCACAAGTGGTTCTGGGGAGGGGGACGGTAGAGTGTAGGCAGACCTTACCCCTACATCATGTAGGTAGAAAAAATCGAAAGACCCTCGACTCAAGTTCAACAAATCATAGTATTTATGGAAAAGGGAATATAACAGTAAAGAAAATAGGTTGTGAGTGGGATTGTTGCTCCATACGTGATGAAACTCGTAGAATACTTTGGAACATGTACAATTGAATGTACCGTTCAAAGATTTCAGGTTTGTGGTTAGTAAGGACTCCAGAGGATTTTGTTAAAGCGGGTCACATTTTCACATTGATTAGGGAATGTACTGGTGGTTTGATTATATGGATTGGACAATCCTCCCTCACGAGCTAGCTTTTGGAGTTGAGTTAGGTCCAAGTTTCATATCTTTACATTGTGTAAAAGCCACGTCCTTCCCTATTTGGGCTCCCGATCCACGTTCAAGTAGGCCTGGACGTGAAGGGGGTGTTAGAGTGGATTATAGTCCCATATTAGTTGAGGAATAGACTGATGGACTTGGGAAATTCTCCCCTCACGAGCTAACTTTTGGGGTTGAGTTAGATCCAAATGCGATAATTTCAGATTTTACCTAACAATTTATGAGATTGATGAAATACCACACCAGGTGGTTTTATACTTCCATTTGTTAGTTTTTTACTACTTGATATATTAAAGTTTCCGAAGCAAGGTGAATTGGGACTATAAATTGGGACAATTGGGGCTGTATTGTTGAAGCAAACAGCTATTTTGAAACAGGAATTCTCAAGGAAGAGAGGTAGACAAATTTTTATTAGATCAGAAGTGTTGAATAACTTGATTTCTTAAGAAAATCTTAGTTCACGTCTGGTAAAGAATGTTTCTCATTTAGTCCAACCTAAGAGCTTATGACAATGTTTAGTTGAATGAAAACAAGAAGGATTAAGAAAATTAAATAAAAGATGAGGTATACAAAAGTAGTTGAACTTGAGAAGGGAACAAGGGGTTCTGGGAGGGGGAATATCAAGTGAGCACAAACAGTGAAGGGGGTTGGCAGTTAAAATATGTAATATTATCTTTTAGAGAAGGGAGTAAAATAAAGTGCTATATTCACTCATGTAAGGTGATTCTGTAAGTTGCAAATATGTTAATGATGGTAAAGCAGTGCATAAAGTGTAAATGAACTCAAAAGAAAAAAAAAACAGTTGGAAGTTGGTATTTGTGTAGCAAATAGTTAATTGTGCTTCTTGAATAGGAGTATAGGACTACACCATCAGGATTCTGTTACCTTTTTTCTCTTTGTGATTGCTCATTTTACTCGTCTTGTTTTTCTCGTTGAACATTCTTAGCAATATCTGAGGGTAAATGTGCATTTCAACACTTAACTAGCTACATGTAATTGTTGTCCTTTTTAAGTTCTCCTTGCTTTGAAATGCATGATTTGCGTGCCAACTTTCTGCTTATTTCTTTTTTTCGGTTTAAGGCTGTAAAGATGATCAGTTTCATGATATCTCCAGGTCATTAAGTTGTCTTTGAAATTCTCCTTTTCACTTTAACTCTTAACAAGGATTTAAGTTGTGCATTTACTATTTTGAGGTTTTCTACAGAGCTATTCTCGCCCCCATAAAACGGTTTATACGGAACTAATGCTGGCCAACTGTGGTTACCCTTTTCCCTCTCTACAGGAGAAATACAGTTCTTTGTTGGCCATGGATGACAAAACGGAGCTACAGATGCTTTCTTTTGAAGCCCCTAAAATTCGACTCCTTCGCAGTCTATGTATTGAAGGGAGCGACGGCATGCAGGTCCAATTATATTCAAGTTCATGTCATAGCTAGTCTTTGATTTCAGAACAAAAAAAATTTAGAGTGCAATTATGGTTATTTTCTTAAATTTTGTATACAAATATAATTTCTAGCCAAATCAAATTCAAGTTTGAGGGATATCTCCATTCCTCATATTGCTAGGATTTTCAGTCTCTAGTCTGACATGTCGAGGCTCTTGCCTCTCTTGTCTTTGATAAAACAGACATGAGGCGGAGGGGACATGAGTTGGATGTTTGTTGATAAACGTTTACGTAATTCACTTGACTATCAAAAGTTATAGCAGACAGTAAATTAAATCCTAAAATCCTTTTAACAAAGATTTGGTGGAATAGAGAACAATCTTAAGAAATCTGAGTAAGACACTGCCAAATGCCTAAGTGAACTTAGTACTGGACTTATTAGTGGGAGCAGAGAACCATCTTCTACCTATTGGAATAATGGTGTATTTTCTGCCCTGAAAAAATTGTCTCTTCCCTTTTTTTTTTTTCCGAGAATGGTGAAATTAAACTGATTCTTCCCTTATAGTTGATTGATTGATATATCTTATGTCAATCATTAAGAAATAAGGGCACATTTAGAAATAACAGAAGTATAGGAAGGGGAATGGTCAAATGTGGTATCAAGGTAATACTTTACTTTGATAGAAAAATGAGGTATGTAGAGTTGCTAGACACCATTGCCGGTACAATCTGATAAAAGAGAGAAAAAGTTGGGATGTCAAATCCCATTAAGAACCAAAATACTTGCTAAGGAAGAGCTTCTTTTATCTGTTAAATAAGTAAAAGAATAGCTTACAGTACAATTATTTAGAAAAAGAAAAGCTGTCATTTACTTTGATAGAAAAAATGAGGTAGGTAGAGTTGCTAAACATCATTGCCGGTGCAATCTGGTAAAAGAGAGAAAGTTGGGCTGTCAAATCCCATGTAGAACCAAAATACTTGCAAAGGAAGAGCTTCTTTTATCTGTTAATATTAGATGTGCAAACGAATATTGTTAGATCATACATTTTAAATTGCAGTATGATGAACAGCGTACAAAGAATCTGTCATTTACATTCACTTATCATATCATATATTATTATAAGTGGGAACAAAAAAAGTTAAAAGTTGAATTACGATTTTACCCTTACTATTAATTAAAATATTATAAAACATTTAACTATTTAATTTAAATATTAAATTGTTTCATTTTAATTAAAATGTTGATAAACTTTTGCACTTCCGTAGGTTAATTCCTAATTAAAATATCTAACTTAATAATACCTATTTTCTATAATATATATATATTCTCTTTTTTGAGATTTTAAATTCTAAATAATTTGATTAATGTTTTATTCTCCATCTATAATTACTATGATTAAATTAAATTAAATTATATTAAATTGGTTAGTAAAAAGAGCAACCCTCCATCTCCCCATGTATAAGATCATGATTATTTCATTAAATATACAAATTCTTCAACTTTTCATCTTCTCTTTTAATTATTAATAATACTCAGTTATGAGTTAATGACATTAATAGTCTTTAATTTCTTATCTTAATATCAATTGTAGAGGTAAAGTTATGATCTCCATTTATAATTCCTATAAATATTTTTAAAAGAAAAACTAAATGGTGAGGCTCGTAAGCCTCTTTTATATAAATCTCTAACTAATGGAGGAATATTTTTTGTTCACCAATTACCTCCTTTTGATGAGATTATTTCGGTGATTTTCAGGTACCATTTATGTTATTTTCTTGTTTAACTACAATAATAGTATATAAGATTTTAATAGTGATATTTTGTATCCTACTTTCAT
>NC_028637.1:3267081-3288044 GCF_001406875.1 Solanum pennellii | reverse complement strand
TATTACTAAAAGCATGAACAAAAAAGTTGAAAGTTGAGTTACGGTTTTACCCTTTCTACAAATTAAATTATTATAAAATATTTAAATATTTGATTGTATAAATTTAATTAAATGTTAATGACTTTTAGACTTCCTAAGATTAATTCCTAATTAAATATCTAATTTATTAATATTTATCATCTATAATTTATATGTATATAATAGTTATAATTTTTTTTAAATTACCTAAATTTCTTTTTCTTTCCCTCTTCTTATAACTTTTTCCTTAACCCCTCTCATGAATAATATAATTGATGTGGATAAAGTATTATCCTTTATGATAAATAACGAAATTGAATAATTTAAAGGGTGCAAATCTACAAAATGGAGACGCACATTGATAATGTCCTCTTGATTATTATTAAAGAATGACTCTAGCTTCACAAATTTAATTCATTAATGCTTAATTACATGATAAGAACTTTAGTTGTTCTTTTTACATGGTTTGCTAACTTTAATTTTTCTTTCATATTCTTCATTTATTGATTATTATTTTCTAATTACTTATTTAACTTTTATACTCTTAATATTCATAGCTCTCATCTTTTCATATTCATAACCTCCAAACATTTAAACTAAAACTTTAAGATATCTTTTGATATTCCTTCTATTCTATTTATATAAATTCAACTTCTTTATCTCATGAAACCCCTATGAAGATTATTAGGCTATTATTTTTATTCTATAGTAAAAACAGATGATGAAGACTCTTGAACTTTGATAGGATATGAAAGGAGTCGATAAAAACTCAGAGAGTTATGTACTAATTTTGTACTTATATTTTCATCTATATACATCAATCTTATAAGAATAATGTCTATATTGTATTTTTACTTAAATATTCTGTTTCTTTTTGTCTTTTTTTTCACTCTTTTAGACTTCTTAATTTAGTTTTTTATGAATGTTTTATTGCCGTAAGTTTTTGAATTTTGTAATTGATACATTTTATTATTCATTATAATTATATATATATTTCCATGAGATTTTAGTCATTCTAACGTATCTATAAAAATTTATATGAAACACACGTGCGAAGCACGTTCTCAGAAACTAGTTTAGAAAAAGAGAACAGTTATATATTTATTGTTTAAAGGTTTTTGTTGGTGGAGATTCAATGTTGTATGGAAAGGGAAAACAAATTCTCATATATAATATCCGAATACTTCGTTTGGTGCATTTGATTGGTATAAGTAGAAGGTTTTCTAAGGTGAAAAATTGTTCTTTAGCAGCTTCTAAATTTTGATTGAGGAACTCTTTTTGTCTGGTTCCCTTTCTACTGATTCCCCCATGTCAATGCGCGATGAGAATTGTGCACGGAATGTGAGTTCATTGTTGTATATGCAGATATATTAGTTCTAATATCATAAACGAGTCTGCCATTTTCTCCTTGACCTAAATGAAGGGCATTTCATGCAGGTATTGGATTTTGCTGCATTCCCGAAACCGGAATTTGATCTGCCTATTTTCTGTGCCAACTTTTTCACTACTGCTAAGATGAACATAATTGTACTGTACGTAAGCTATTGTTTTACTCATTTCATACTTTTCCTGATTCCATTATGACCTTTTATCCGTCAAAGAGTTCATAAACTATTCGGGAGAGTGGTTTATGCTATCAGAATCCCGTCTTACATCCTCCTGGGGTAAATGGAGAAGTATCAGACTATGTTTCCTGCTTTCATCATGTGGGGACAGGACACATCTTTGTCCTGCATCTCGACAACTATTTTGCCCTATCGCTTCATCTTGCCTATATGTTCACGTCTACATGTTTTTACTACTACCAGTCTATAAGTTTTTTTGTAAGCAATAATGTGGTATCTTGACTTGATCTTTAAGACTGCTAGATTATATGGCTTTCGTTTCGATTATGTAGCTTTATGCTGATAATCAAGACTACCAATATTATTTTATTGCAGCATTTGCTCTTGAACTCAGATGCATTTGCTAAACTATGATTAACTGATTTTATATTTCTGTGAAGGAGTGTTGTAATAACATGCATTCAGGAACAACTAAAAGCGAATAAATGAAAGGAGATAGTTCTTCTTCACATTGTGAAAATAATCTTATTAAAACAATGCTTAGAGTTGTCCTTGATAATCTCTGTGTATTTTTGAATCGTAACTGTTATCGATGTCATAGACAACTGATACGGGAATCCTTATATAACATATGCAGGGACCTCAACCCATTGCACGACATCATGGATCAAGAAGATTACAAGGAGAAGTACTATAAAGACTTGATTACTCTAGGCCTCAAGTATTCTAAGGTTATAATAATCTTCTGACGTTTCAAGCACTTTTCAGAACCCTCTCTAAAATGATTATTCACTTACATTACACAGATTTCATGCAGCTTTTACCCTGGGGAGGGAAGCTCACCAGCGAATCTCTGAGATTTTTTTCACCAATAGTCATATGGACAAGATTCTCATCTAGTCCACACAACCATTCAGTTTTGTTTTCTGCTTTCAAGGATTATTACCAGGTACCAATAAACTATTTCCCGTCGTGCTCACTTTTATGTTGCGGCACTTATTAGTAGACTACAATTGCTCAGCCTACCTTGGTGTCTAGTTCTTTTTTCTTTCCCTCGAATTTTTCCCACTACACAGTGTCTAGCGACCTTTTATTAAAAATTAAAAATCCTGAACAGGGATAAGTACAAGCAAGGGGAGTTAGGCCTCACCTTATCTATCCTAATGAGTGTGGAGTTCTTAACATATGTATTGAAGATATAATTGAGTAAATATACTAGTATCCTCTCTAACAGTTCAAGCTTTTAAATGAGGTACTTGCATAACTTAACATCACACAGGGCAGGTTGAAGTCTTGTGTTCCAAGTCTCATTGCCATCTATTATCAAAAAGAATTTCCGCATGCTTGACCCATGAAAATGAATTAGGTGTTCATGTGAGAGGTGTGAGGTATAATTAAATAACAAAAGTTTACCCTCCCTGTCTGTCCATTTCCCGATGAATTCAGTCAGCCATCTATTTCATAGTAATCATGAAAAAAAAGTCCTACGTCTTACAAGCAGGCACCATGGATTCTTTACTTTTTGGTGGGATGAAGGGCTTTTGTGCATTGTAGCACCGGGCCACAGACAACAGTTAGTTTGGATCCGGCTTGAATGCCTTTATGCTATAGGTTATGTTAAGCATGCTTCTTTGAGAGAAAATAAACTATTTTTCCATGACAATAGTTGCGTCTTTTAAGGGAAGGGCAGTAAGCTCTCTATCAACAATAGGGAGCTCGTCATATTAAAAAACTACTAGACTATATGGATAATAATTTAAGCCGTTTGATGATGTGGTCACTCAATTTAACAATAGGCTATTGGATGGTAGGCAGATAAGTGAAAGAGCAAGAGTAGAACTAATTTGACTCTTGTATATCTTAGTCTAGCCCACTATATCTTTGTAAATGGCTTCTTTTTATCGAAAGTTCTTATCCATAAGTGTGTAAGTTTGAGAAATCTGGTCTATTTACCAGGATTACTACTTCATTGTTTCTGGTACAGGCATGGCTTGGGCTAATGGACAGATCAGAAGGGGAGACGGACGCATCTCAAATCGCTTGCAATTGCGAAGCTCAGCATAGATATTTGACATGGAGATCAGAAAAGGTTGGTATAGTTGTTCTTTCATGGGTTCTCTTACATCAGTCTTAACAATAGTGATTAGCTAATTGCGTAGAGTTCTGATACTGACTTACCGCATACTAATATCCCATTTTTCTCATTTGTGTGCTTCGGTTTCTGTCCGTTTTCCCCACTTTGCTATTGTGCTTCTTGATCCCTCTGATGATACGAAATGCTGTTATACTAGGATCCAGGACATGGAGTTTTGAAAAGACTGATAGGGGAAGATCTTGCCAAGGTATCATTCTTTCATCTAAAAATTTTACTATGCCTTGTCATTGGAAGTTTTTATTTAATTATTACATCGGGGTAGTCGAACCGTCACCAACAAGGTGAAAGTTTAGGTAACCAATCAACTGAGCTACTAACATTCTCCGTTATTGGAAGCTTTAATAATTCATCTTCTCCCTTTTCTGAAACCACTCAGGATGTCATCACGAAATTTCTATTCAATGGTGTTAATGAACTTGGGAACAAAACATTTCTTGATTACTTTCCAGAGTACAGATGTGAAGATGGTAAAGTAAACGAAAAGCGCAGTATGATTGGCAAATCATTCGAAAATCGACCATGGAATGCAAGAGGAGAATTCATAGGTGATAGAGTTGAGATAGTCTGATGTAATATTTACCTCTGTCTCTGTTAATTAGCCGATCCCAACTCGTTTGGGATTGAGTAGTAAGTAGTAGCTGCTGTTGTTTTAGTTTATTGTAGTAGTCGTAACCGTCTCTGTCAATGTCAATCTTGACAGTTTGATGCAGGAGAAGAATTCATAGGTGATAGTGTTGAATCAATAACGAAAGTGGGGTCTGGGGAGTGTGTTGTGTACGTAGAGTAGCAGTCTCGCTGACCTTACCCTACCTTGTGAAGGTAGAGAGACTGTTTCGGAAATGTAATCTGTTGTAACTTTCACATGTTCTCTTTATTCTTGTTTATTCAATCTCTGTCAATGTAAATAGTTCATTACATCCCCTAATTACTTTTTTTATTACCACTGTAGGCATTGATAGTGGCAATTACCATACTATTAAGAAAAAAATACTGAAATACACGTCTTACGTTTTCCTTCTTTTCAATATCTCATATTTCTAAAAGTCTCTAAAATCTCTTATTTCTAGTGTATTTATGTATCCGAGTTACATATTAATATATTCGAGTCGGTGTTTAATGTATTTGAGTTATATATTTTGTATTCAATTTATTTTATAATGTATTCGAGCTAGTTTTTGATGTATCCGAGCTACATATTATGCATTCGATTTATGTTATAATGTATCCGAGATATTATTTAATGTATTTGGAAGGTACAAATTTTAAGGAATTATTGTAATCCGGAAAAAAGTAGGAATAACGTGTAATTTACTATGCGATTTATGTATCGATAAACTTTAATATAACTTTTTCTGATCCCATATTATACCATTATCTCTTTTGGTTATGGAAAAAGAGTAGTTCGATGCACTACGAAGGGTTGGATCATAAGGTTCTATTGTACGAAACCTTACCTTGCATTTTCGTAAGAGATTATTTCCGTTGTAGAATTCTCTTCAGGTCACATGGAGGCAACTTTACAAGTTACACCAATGCTCCTCTATTGTACACAACTTTACCCATGAGGTTTTTTCCGCAACTCAAACCCGTGACTTCACATGACAACAACTTTACCAGTGATGGCAATGCTTCATATCGGACTCTTAATTTAGTGGGTAAGAGCTTTTTCCTTACCTTAATTGAATTGTCTTGCTCTTTAGCTAGGGTTCTTGCTTTAATGAGCCATACTTTGTTTTCTCTTGGATGAATCGTATCTCGTTGGGTGAGACTGATAGAAAGAAACGCGGGGACAGCTATTCATAGTACTTCTTGACCCTGTCTCCGAGCAATGTTTGACCTAACGACTCATGAATGTTGACAGGTTAGACGAAACGATAAGAGGGGTTGATCAGACAAGTCATCTGAAGTAGTCCAAATGTTACAAAAGAGGTAAAAATGCAGACACTTAATGTTTTTTCTTTTGGTATATACATACAACACATTTATCTGAGAGATTTTATAAACTTTCACAAAAACATTTATACAAGTTATCTAACATACAAAATACGTACATCGTTTTATACTTTTTACATGATCGAACCAGGTAGCAGCAGCAACAAGGATCATCGATCTTTTGGCTGTAGGTACGTTCTTACTGTACTCTATCTACTACTTACAAATACTCTCACCTGTTGAGAAAAAGATCACCATTGAGTTCAGGCAGTGGTTTTAATATTAGAAAACTCGACGTTTGTATAAAGATCAAAATTTCACATTACAGAAAATACACATAGCTGCAACATATCTGTTTGCATGGTAGATATGTGTCCACAAAGGTATAACAAACAATGTAGCCTCGATACCAAATAAGTTGGGGTAGAATAAACGAATCTTCATTGTCTATATCGCTCCTATTCAAGCCAATCACAGTACAATATCGTAAAGAGTTAGTTTCTCCCATTTTCAATTGTACCTTCTTTAATTTTCCGCTACATGTATATGGATTATATGGAAGGAACAATTAGAGTACAAAAATGTGAAGATGCATGAAAATGAAATGTACGTAGACCATACCCTTACTTTGTAGGGTAGAAAGTGTTTTTGATAAACCCTCGACTCAGAAAGAATGTTATCGGAGCAGGATTGCAAGAACAACCAAATACCAAGATACAAAACTAATGAAGCAAACAAAAGTACTATCATACATAGAAAAATACAAGATTAGTTACTAAACACACTCGTGAAGATGTTCACATTCATGTTTATGGAAACTAGGCTAGCTCAGATGCAGTATGACATGAAACTCATCATTCTTTCCGCCACCAAGTATTCTAGCTGGATAAATTGCAGCTCGCTAAGGGTACACCTTATCAACCCTTTTGATGGAAGAAAGGCGCGTTAAGATAATTGAACAATGTTCTCTCACACAAATCCGATTAGAATCCGTGAGGTAGTTCAACGGGTTTACTTGACTACTACAAAGTTACCATCAACGAATGTGGTGAGATGGTTGGGATCCTTTCACTTAGATTCAAACCCCGAGAACGAAGTACCTCTTTGGTAAGGAACACTTTATCCCCTTAATGGACTTGCCTATCTTGAATCCAAATTAGTCAGGTTAGAGGTTTTGGATACGGCCTAACGTTGAAAAAAAAACGCTACAATGAAGTTCATCTCTTGGTGTCTAGGTAGTTAATGTAACACTTCCTGGATGAGGACTTCATCCTTCACCTTTAAAGCTTGGGGAGGACTCGGAAACTTTTAGTATCTATAACGTAAGCAAAGTTTAACATACAATAAACAGAGGTTACTGCAACTATAGGTCATGTAACTATCAAAACTAGAAATCTAGAACATCATAAAAACTGACGGAATCTGAAATTCATTAGAAATTGCGAGAGAAAAATGCTTATATACTAACAAAGAGTGGATGGGTGAAGAAATATACACGCTTTCTCTACATCACTAACAGCATATAGGTTACTATCTATATTGACATACTAACTCATCAAACAAATTGTTGCATATAGAATTGTTTTAGTGACTTACAGTTCAGTGTATATGTATCGATAAATTGAGAGCTTCCTCTGATACTGTATAAGAAACATAGTTGAACTGCAGTTAATTGCTGTGAGAAGCTCTAAATAGCTCCTGCCACTTCAGTGTATCGGTTCCTGGTCCATCACCCTGCATTATTTCATGGTTCAGCGGAAACGGTAATCATGATCTGAAAACTTGCCGTTGACTGAACATTTGAAAGGTATGTCGATTACATTCAAAGACGAAAACTAAAGTATTACCATTTGGTTTCGGATTATGCTTTTATTGTTATGTATGTGTAAGTTTTTTATGTACAATAGAGATTTTGAATCCCCTAAACACAAGACTAGAGGTTGACTTGGTGATTTAGGAGTTCAAAATTCATTTTGAGGTTCCAAGGTCAAATATCATTATATTTTTATTTTTCAAACCCCTTAGTGAAAATCCTGAATCCGACTAGCTACAATTCCTCCCCATTCCTAGCTCTTCTCCGTTAAATTAACTAAAGTCTCATGTAGAACCTCTGGCCATAACTTTTTTTTTTTTATTTTATGACAAGGGAAACCCGCAGCCGCTACCCTTTGGGTGCGCAAGAGTAAAACCCCCGCTCCTATGCAATAGCTCGCAAACCACACAGGAGAGGTAACCAGCACTAGGCAAGCTTGGTGCGACGAGCTCTACCCAGAAGGCAAACCCCTTGCTTTCGTTGGCAAGGGGTTTCGAACTTGAGACCTCCAACATGGAAGTCCCAAGCTCAAACTATGTTCCTCGTCATTACTTTAAATTTCAGATTAACTCCGTCTCGTTCATTAAAAAATTCAAAGCTACTTGCAGATAATATCGTATATTTATCAAAGAAGGTTGTAAGTGAGAAATATAGGTACTAGATCAAGATAATTACCGGAATAGAGTTTACTTCATAAGTTTGTCCTTCTGTGAAGTCTATGTCCAGTGCTTGTATGCAAGCTTCTGCAACAACAAGCCTACTAACTTCTCCAACAAGTTTATCCCCTAGAAGTGTGCAAAACCAAATAAATGTCGTAAAAGAACAAAAAGAAAATGTCTCGAAACGGAGGAAAAATTCAAGATTGCTTTAACATAGATTACAAAACACTATCCTCACATCGGATGAATCTTAAGGTTCCAAGTGCTTAGAAGAACCTATTGATGTTTTAAGAAGATTGACTAAAGAAAGCTCTGATTATCATGAAAAACGATAACAAAGAGAGTCATTAGCGAACTTGTTTAAATATTGGATCGTAAATAGACACTTAAAAAGTAATTCCCTCAGCTCATTACATGTTACTTTAACACGAGAACTGAAAGATAGATACCTTGACCTATCAAAACTGCACGCCGTTCACCAGCTGTAGCTTGTAACAGTGTGTTCAAATCATATGATGTGTATGGTCCGTCTGTTAATCTACCAGCTCTGTAATTTCAAACTGATGAATAAGCCAAAGACGTATGTTTTCGAGTCATATGATGTGTATTATAGACAACTACTTGTAGGTATCTTTCCTGATAGTGTAAAAATTCTTTTAACACGATTAACATGCAGTCAGTTAAACACACAAATAGTTCGATTACCTGATTATGGTGAACGGAAGACCAGAATTGCGAACAAAATCCTCCCCCATCTTCTTATACTTTAGAACACCAAAAAGGTTCATGATGCTACAAAACAAAAGTTGATAACAACATTATGAGAGAGTAAAAGAACAAAAGACTACTTCATTCTCAAGGATGGAGAAAATTATGTATCTTTGGTCTCATTTTACTTCTCAAGGAACAAACACAGTCACTTTAGACGCTCATATTAGAGAAATGATTAAACGTGTTGAAACTGATATATGTTTCTGAAAGGTGTATGTCTAGCTTGACATCGATAAGTTCTCTCATTCTTCATCGTTCCTTCTCATCAGTTCACCACCTTCTCATTTTCTTTGTGATGCACACATAAGCCAATATATCTAAGCCCTAGAAGTCGGTGGATTTGAATTCCACAAAAAGTAGCATTCAAAAGCTAATCTTGAAGAACTCTGAATATAAGAGGCATATTACCTCCACGGCAACTCATTGAACTTTGTGACGCCAATAGATGAAACGAGAACAATTCTCTTTAGTGACTTAGGCAATGCCGAAACAAGGTTTCTCACGCCATCCCAATCTACACAAACAAATGCATGTATGTCATTGAGAAAGACTACTACTGCACTAAAGCTCAAAAACAGAAGTTCTTCATTTTATATATTCCTTAATGAAACATTGCGAAGTGGTTATATAAACCACCACATAAATATAAACATCACACTAGAAAGATTCTAACCTACTCTTTCTGGAGTGTTATCTCCATCCCACCGCCTAGATGGAAAAGCGGTGGTTCCAGTGCAGCAAATAACATGAGTTACACCCTGAAAGATCAGTTGTGCACAGCCCAGCAGCAATTTGAGAAACTTATAAGCCATTTTAACTTCCCAGGAAGTCGTAAAAAGGTTCTAGATTTGATGAACAAACCTCAAATACAGATGGATCTATGCCTGTAGGACTCCGCGTGTCACCTTTCCATACCTATCAAGTTTGAGAAATCCTCTTTTAACATAGAATATACCTTCCCGAGCTAATTGGACCCGGGGCATGGGGGTGGATAAGTTTGGGATAGCCATATAAGATTGAGACCAACCTGCAGTTTTTCCTCGTCCTGCTCGCCAAATAGAGTAGTTGCTTTCTCAGGGTCTCGAAGAATGAGACGCAGTTTGACATTCCGATTGAGTAATGATGCTACAACTATCTGTCCTGCATCATTCACATAGTACAAAAAGTTAAAGTGAATCTTAACCATGACAAACATATCTCAATGCAATCATATCCAGTCTAAATTGTTTGACAGATAAGAGAAGTTCTGACTAAACTGGTCATACAAAACATTTTTTTCTTTGATTCCGTTCATTAATTCCTCATTATATAGTAAGATGCTACCATCTAACAACATCATTACGGCAGTCTATTAACTAATACATTTGTATCTCATTTTTATTTATGGCAACTCCCATTGCCCCCCAAGGTCAGAGGGGTGAATAGTGGCCTTTCCACTTTTTCTCTTTAGTGACTCGAACCTTCAACTTCATGGATGGAGGTGATTGTTTACTTCCACTAAGCTAGACATATGTCTGTTCATATGTTCGTTGCAATACTCACTTCTACTAGAGGTTATAAGACAAAACAACTTTTATTATCAAGGTCCGGCTGGTCCTGGCCAATAACGACGATCCTAGTACTATCTAGGTGCAAAGAAACTACAACAATCAAAGATGTTAACTGATTAATCATAGTCTAAAAGGATAGCGGTCTTGCCCAAGTCGTAAGTAATCCATAGAGATAATGGTCCAAAAACAAGTGAGTTTCATACCTGAACTATCAAATGTTTACGTTTCCTACCTATGCTATCACCAATTATATATCAAAAACACACCTCAAAGCTAACTAGACCAAGCGCTTGAATACAATCGCTATCACAACTTAATTTGACCTTGAAATTTCATCTACATGGAAGCTAACTCATTGATTCCGAGACATGTTTTTGATAAACGGTTACCAATAGTTCAGATAGAAAACTCGCAAACAAGTGATATTTTTGACTATTTGCTCTAAAAATTTACCACCAATTACGAAGTAATACGGAAGCAAATTCATTTCAATTTGATCACAACATTCCTATATGATATTTATTCTGACATATACTTTTGGTTGAAAGTTAAAAAAAGAGATTTGAGAGGAAAAATACCAACGCCACCGGATCCACCAACAACAAGAACCAATTTGGAAGACGATACGGGAGACGACGATGCCGGAGGAGAAGTTTGGGATTCTTCAGTCACAGCAGCTGAAAGTGATGTAGATTTGTAAGAATTTGATTTGAGCTTCGATGAGTTAAATCTAGAAGAAGATGTAAATTGCTGTAAAAGAGGAAATTGAGTGAAAATTTGAGTTTTTTGAGTTGAAATTGGAAGGTTCCAGAAAGGGGAAACAGAGATTTTGGAAGCCATTGTTGATGATGATGAAGAAGAAGATAAAGCGCGGGGAGAGTTGAAAGGGGGATTGAGAGTACTTGTGGTGGTAGTTGTGTTTTGAAATTGTGGTTTTACTATAATGTCCTTCAAATTGGAAATATCCATATTAATGAAAGAGAAAATTACGCGATTAAGCAAAACTTATACTATTTAATTGCTCATCATATATAGATATAGTTTGCTATAGTTATCACTCGCGACTAACATTATACATTAATTACGTGGGCTGACTTGGAGTATGTATAATTAGTCATGTTTGTATATGTATAATTCGCCAGAATATACAAATACATATGTATAATGCTCCATCCGTCTAAAAAAAAGAAATGGGACGAAGTTTTAGAAAAGAAATAAGTCTTTTAATCTTGTGGTTCTAAATTAAAGTTATGTCAAATGTACCAAAATGTTCTTTAAATCTTGTGGTCTTAAACAAGCCACGTGGAAAGTTTAAGTTAAAGTGTTGCCGAAAAAAGGAAAAGGCTCTTTTTTTTTTAAACAGACTAAAAAGGGAATAGGGTCATTCTTCTTGAAACGGAGGGAGTATGCAATTATTTAACCTATATACATATACAATTCACCTCTCTTCCACTCTATGTCCTCTCTCACTCGCCTCTCTCCTCTCTCTCCCAATCTCGCTCGCCCCTCTCCTCCCTCTTCCAATCTCACTTGCCTCTTTCCTCCTCTCCCAATCTCGCTTGCCTCTCTCCTCCTTCTCCCAATCTCGCTTTCCATATATACAAATGTATATGCATAATATACAATTATATATATATATATATATATATATATCCAATTTATCTCTTTCTCACTCTCTCCCAGTCTCGCTTGCCATATATACATATTTATAATATACGATTATCTAACTGATATACATATAAATTCACGTAATAGTTATATATGTATTAGATACTGAATAAATTGTAGGAATCACGTAGTTTTAATATGAAATTACAGTCTATTCCTCTTTAGTTTGTAATTACATTAATCTCTTAAAAAGTAACACAAACCGGATGCATAAGATGTGGCTCGAATACATTAAAGAGTATGTCGGATACATTATAGCATAAATCAGATATATTAAAGACTAACTCAGATACATAATTTGTAGCTCGGATACATTATAAAATAAATTGGATACATAATATGTAGCTCGAATACATTAAATACTAGCTCGGATACATTAATATATAGCTCAGATACATTAAACAAATAAGGGATTTTAGAGTTTTTTAAAAATAGAAGGAGATATTGGAATAAGAGAAACATAAGACGTGTATTTCAGTAATTTTTCCTAGTTTGCATAAGGTAATTCATAGATTTTCTTATAACTAATACATAGTTATGCATAGTATTTAAAATTAAATATTGCACGAATAATTTACCTCCTAATCAACTACTCAATATGGTATTATTTATGCAAGATATAAATTTAATATCTACATATTTGCCTTCAAACCAGCTACCAAATGACCCTTAGAGTGTGTTTGGTATGGAAACGAAAAAAATCTGGAAAATATTTTTCCTTGTTTAGTTAGATAAAAATTTTGAAAAATATTTTCTCTTCAAAAACAAGTTCTATAGAACGAGGGAAATGACTTTTTTTAGAAATAGAAAAACAAGTTCTAAAAGTGATATTTTATGTTAATTGTATTCTCCCCATCCACCTTGCCACCCCTGAGGCCCAACTCTCTCTCCTTTTTAATATTTTGATAAATTACATATAAAAACTCTTAACACAACAAATTACATCCATGTCTTGATTCAATTTGGCCAATTTGGTGTTGAAATTACTATAGGTAACCTGCCCATAAATTTAACGGTTGAGCTCAAGATAATTTGAATTAAGTTCAATCTCAACTTATTCAAGTTTTAACCTATTTTAAGAGAATCTTCGATTGAGCCTTTTTTAATTTCTAATTTAAGACACTTTGTTTGCATTGATGTAATATATATTCCTATATTGAAGATATGAATTACTATGTATTTTATATATTTTATGATTCATTTATCCATTTGTAACTTATTAAATTTTTCATGAGTTGAAATTCAAAGTGTGAATATAAAACTTAAATAATGATATATTAAAATTATTGAGATTTAGCGGATCAAATTGGACGAGTCAAGACTAAACTCATTTCTATTTCAACCCATTTTAATATGAGAAAATTACGCGGATAAGCAAACATATAACAGTTAATTAGCTAACATAGCTATAGTTTGAGTTAATTACTGCTCACAACTTAATTTTAGTTGTAATTACGTCGCATATACACAACTATATGACAAAATACAAATATAATTAGCCTCTCTCCTCCCTCTCTCGATCTTGCTCACCAGATATACAAATACATATATATGTCATATATACAATTATCTGACATATATGCATATACATTTCGCCTCTCTCCACTCTTTGCTCTCTCTCTCGCTCGCTTCTCTCCTCCGTCTCTCAGTCTCGCTCGTCTCTCTCCTCCCTCTTTCAATCTCCTTGCCAAATATATAAATACATATGTATATAAGTTACATATATACAATTATTTGACATATATACATATACAATTCGACATATGTACATGTAGATTCGCCTCTCTCCACTCTCTTCCCTTTCTCACTCGCCTCTCTCCTCCCTCTCCCAATCTGAATCGTATCTCTCCTCACTCTAACATGTAGCTACGAATCATAATTATCAAACAATAATAATGAAACATAATTAAGTTATTTTTGATTGGTTATATGTGAAATTCCTCTTTTAATACTGTTCATTTAACACTCCTAATTAATATAGTCGATTCAATATTATTTTAGTACATTCTATCAAACATTCCATCATCTGGAAGAAGGAAATGTGGATAGATTTTTTTTTTTTTTTGACAAATAAAGAAAACGAAATTACCCAAATTGATTTAACTATTTTATTCTCAAATTCTTACTCTCTTTGATTACTCAATTAGTCCATGCCCTCTAATTGTCTCTTTATACTTGTTTTTCTAATGCACCAAACATGAGCATACACAAATTTCACCAAAATCAAATGGTATTTTTTTTATGGGGTACTTCATTTGGATATCATATTTAATTTAATATGTAAATTTTTTTTTTTAAAAAAAAATCCACGTCTATTCATTTCAGAATAATATTAATTATGCGGCGTTTGAAGTTTTATATTACTACAATTAGATATAAATAATAAAATTCAATCATATATGCAATAATTTTAGATAAAAAGACAAAAATTATGAAACTTTATTCATATAAAACTTTGCAAATCTATCCACTTCGAAACAACTTCAAATAAACGATAGAAGCTTAGATAAAAATAATAAAACTTTAGTTATATGACTAAGAATTTCAAATAAAAACAACTCAACTTTAAAGCAAAAATGCAGACAAAAAGGGCTTTGATACCTTAAGACATAGCACATATCACAAGGTATGTTTCAAGCATAACATAATTAATATCGATATAAAAGAAATTGTCCCTTTCATTGAGGGCGGAGCCAGATAAAATCGAGGGTTCATTCGTAGTTCTTTTGATAATTTTTTTTTTTTTATACATAGTTAAATTTATTTTTGTGATAGATATTATTAAATATTGAATCCCTTCAATTTCTTCGTATTTATTTACCTTTTCATATTTTGAAGCCTCTAATAAAAATTCGTGATTCCGCCACCGTCTTTCGTCTTACTAAGGTAAAGCATAGACCAATGACCAAATCCTAACTTTCATTGTTCGAAAAAAAAATTCTTTTGTTAACGTTTTAAGCTGTCCATAAAGAGATTCTTTTAATCACCATTTAAGATTAATTAAGGATTTAAAATTATATTTTTAAAAAATTGGACAAAAATACCCCTAGCTAAACCACTAGAATTTGATAGATTGACAAGTGAAATCTAATGAGCAATTTATGAAATTCAAAAATTTACTAGAGTTTCAAACACCATAAAACCAAGTCGCAATTCGTAAAGTTCAAATCTTTATAAGTTTTTCCTCATTTTGAGTAAAAACAATTTTTTTTCAATTTTAATTTCCACATAAAAGTATGGAAAGATGTCTCTTATAGAACTTGGGAACTTTATCTAACTAATAAGAGATAATGGTCAAAACAACATATCGAGCTTTCATTTTTCGTGAGTTTCATATCCTAACTTTCAGTTATTTCATTTTGTCTACCTGAATTATCACCATCATATATTAAATCACAAACGGTGATTAGTTGTTCCATTTTTCTACCTGAACCATCGTTCAAAAGAACAACTGATAGTAAGAGTGTAAAACTCGCAAAATAAAAAGCAATAGTTCAAGCGTGTTTTCGACAATAAACTCTACTAATAATGAAAATGCTTTAGGTCTTCTTATGGAACTAAAATCATACACAAAATTATGAACTTTATATAACAAAAATGAAAGAAAGTCACCACCCTAACATCCTCAAGATAGGGCAAATTAGAAAAGATTACAATCTCCATGAGAGTTTGAGTTTTCACTTCACAAAAAGTACCTTTACAAAGGGAAAATAGCAAGATGAACTAAACGTGTTTTTCGGAGTTCAACTTCTCGAGTAAAATCCCTTTGTTATTTGTAAACTTTTCTTACTTTTCACCTCCTGCATCTCCAAGCTGAGACTGAGAAGAGCGCGCGATCATGCCAACAGATCACCACGCTACCATTCTCGTCTTTAATCTTGTATCCTTCACAACTATAACTCTGCAACAATCTCCTTGCTTGCAACATCGCGTAATAACTCAAAGGCACGTTCGTGAAACCAGCTCCATCGAGTCTTTGAAACCATTTATCCAACTTTTCGTGTCTCTCCTTACGTTCACCTCCCTCACACGCTACAATGTTCTTAATCTCCTCGCCAAACATCATTTTCTCGACCTTTAACCTCTCTAACGATGTTCTCTGTAGTGTGAACTCGAGACAATCAAACAATGCAGCATAGAAATACAACGACTCGGATAGCCTTTCCATAAGGGTTGTACCATTATGATTCGAGTCTTGTTCTGTAACCACCATGACCTTTGGTGACAACCCCCACAACGCGTGGAGGAACCCGTCCATCTTTGTTGATGCACTCGATGATAACGGAGATGAGGATGCTGATTCGTTGCCCGGACTAAAAACATTATTAGTCATCATCTCGTTTTCGAGCAAATCCCCTAGAGTGTTTTGGTTTAGTATTGCCCTTTGCAAATGAACACCATTCAAATGCTTAAAACCCAAAGGGGATTTCTTTTGGGGTTCATCATCATGTGCAAGAAGTGTATGCAATTGCATAACCGAGCTAATCGCTAACGCCTCCCCGGTTTTAACTCGTAGCTTTTCGATATCAAGATTCTCCAATTTACTAACTACTTGATGAAACTGAAAAGGGATATCAAGCTTTTCAGCTTCCTCTGTTAGAACATGTGCTATTTGTTCCAACACTTGTTTTTGTTGATGGACCCCCGTAATCCTCAAATGCGGGGGCCCTTCAGGGCGTGCGCTCAAATCCTGAAGGAGCGCACGCCACTGTAAAGGCTCGGAAGCATTAAGATCAACAATGTGAACCATTTTTTCACCTTCCATAGCTTCTATGATCGCTTGATTAGCGATCACAGAAGCTACTTTCAAGAACGGAAAGTACTCGAAAAACATCTTCTTAACAAGTATATCCTCAGATACAACCCTCAACTTAGTCGAATTCAACGCCTTGTAAATCCCATTCCAAGATCTCAATATCCTATCAGCAAGTGACTCAGCGAAATACGAGGCGATTCGTTGCATTGTATCTCCATTAGGAGATGCAAGATAGGAGATTTGATCAAGTGCAATGTTAGCATTTTCAAGATTACCATTAGCTACATGATTAGCACAAGTAAGCAAAAGGTGAATCAGATATAAACCTCTATCCTCAGATTTCAAATCTTTAAGCCATTGATATGGTGAACCACCACCAACAAAACTAGGTGAAATTGACATCATTGGGAAATTTTGAAGTGGTGATGATGAAGTCACTGATGATGAACCATCATCTTGTAACATTGTGGTGATTCTTGATATCAAAAAAACTCAAAACTTGATGACACAAATGCCAACAAACATGAACAAAAAAGACAAATCTTGGCACAAGTTCCCAAAAAAAAATGACAAATTGGGCAAGAACTCACAAACAACACAAAGAACCAAGAATTCCTTTCTGGGTTATTCAGTTCATCAAAAACCCACAAAAAGCAACACAAGAACTCATAAAATAAGTTCAAGAATCACCACAAGTACCCAAAAAACACAAATTTGGCAAAAAAAAAAAACTCACAAACAACACAAAGATTTAAGAATTCCTTTCTGGGTAATTAAATTCATCAAAAACCCATAGAAAAAACACAACAAAATCCCCAAAAAAGTTCAAGACCCAAAAAAACACAAATTTGCCAAAAAAACAACAACTCACAAACAACACAAAGATTCAAGAAATCCTTTTTGGGTAACTTAATTCATCAAAAACACTCACAAAAAATCAAAACAAAAAGTTCTTAGAACAAAGTTTAAGAATCACCAAAAAGAAAAACAGAGCACAAGTACCCAAAAAAACACACAAATTTGACAACAACTCACAAACAACACAAAGTACTACAAATTCCTTTCTGGGTTTTTAAATTCATCAAAAACCCACAAAAACCATAACAACAACTTTCCCAAATAAACAAAAAAAAAAGTTCTTCAAGATTTTTCTCTGTTCTCTGTGTGTAATTTTTTTTTAATTGTGAAGATATAGAGAGAGATGAATTGGGTTGAATTAAAAAGGTATCATACTCTTTGTTTTGTTGTCTACAAAAGCATGTCGTTAATATTTTTGTTTTTGTTTTTGTGTTTTTGCTTATTTTCAGAAGAATATGGAATTCTTTTTGTGTGTGAAAAACAGAGCCCCTCTTTTTTTGGCTTTTTGTGTATCAGTTTTCTCCTTCTACGTGTCTTATTGTTCTGTATTCTTTTTATAATTACGGTGTTCGAGTGGATTTGTATGTATATCGCAAGTAATAAGTGTTATATAACACTATCCGTTAATGGAAATTGAACTTGAGACCTTTTGGTTGTCATTGTTCATGAGATCGTACCCTTGGGTGTATGTCTCGTTTTTATTTTCGCGTGAAATGATAGAAGATACTTAAAACTATCAGACTTTTACGAGTTTCATATCTTATTTATTCGTTATTTTATTGTATTTTGAGAGTCCGGAATCTAAATAAGCCATAAAAATCATCAAAATAAACCACTATTTTAGTATGTAACTAAAATAAGCTTAGTGGAAGAAAAAGTTCCACTCTATCTAATTTTCAAAACGTTTTTCGTTAGTGTCATAACATGTATTTTAATATATAACGGAACTTTTTCTTTCACTTTACGAAGTGAAACTTTTTCTTACACTTTATAAAGTGAAAGAAAATCTTACACTTTATAAGAGGACTATTTTTCACGTTTTGAAGAAGCGTTACAGTGTTGTCATACAATTATATGATTTGATATATCATAAAAACGAAAAAAAGTTACATTATGCATTTTTATTATTTTATTCTGAAAAATCTTTTACTCTCAATTTAAGGACGTCTAAACATAGATGATAGCATCTACAACATAAAGTCTTTTATTTTTCTTCATTTCAATCTCAAAAAAAAAATGTCTTCTACACCTAAAGTTAAAGTTTCAATTTATTGGGATAAAGAAATTATACATGACGAAAATACCGTTTATTATAATTGTCCTCCCAAACACAATGCTAAATATCAAATTGATTTTTAACAAGGCATACCGTTTAAAGTTCCAATTTTTTACAAAGTGTAAGCAAAATTTCAACTTTATAAAGTGGAAGAAAAAGTTACACTTTATAAAGTGTAAGAAAAAGTTTCATTTTATTTTAAAAATACACGTTATGACACTAACGGAAAACATTTAGAAATTGAATGAAGTGGACCTTTTTCTTCCACTAAGCTTATTTTAGTTACATACTAAAATAGTGGCTTATTTTGATTACTTTTATATTTTTGTAGCTTATTTAGATTTCGGACTCGCATTTTGACAGTGAGTTGATTAAATATTAGTTCCACTAGAGATGCCTTAAGTTTGGATGCATATAAATAATCACTTAAATTTGTATAAAGCTGAACAAGTACACAAGTCTTACCTGACATAATATGCAAAAGACACCACGTATGACTCAAATTACCTTATAGGATGTCATGTAGAATGTCTGTGTCTATTTGTTAAACTTCATTCAAATTTGAGCGTCTACTTATTCACGCTCAAAGCCGAAAGACATACAAAAAAATTAAGACCAATTAAAGAATATTATTTATATATTAGGTCTTAATTTAACATCAAATTATGTTTTAATACAAATAAAGTAATAAAACAACAAATAGTATTACTATGGTATAAAATTAGTAAAAGTTATAAATAGGTTATGGGGTGTGTTTTTTTATTGAACTTATCTTTTTCTCTACTTTTAGGAAAATATTTCTGTTATTTTTCTCTTTTCCACATTGTAAAGAAGAGATTCAAATGAAATAATTGGTTAGGATTATTATCGCACTTACAATTATTTACACACTAAGCTATTTAATGTCTATATAGTTAAAAATAAAATATGTGATTATCTAACTTAAAAATTTTAATTGTTAAAGGGAGCTTTTTAATTTATAATTATAAGAATAACTCTTTTTTATACTTATTTTTAAAGGAAAATGTTAAAATATGTCATTAAACTTTCAGAAAAGACTTATTTATGTCATCGGTTAAAAATTTGATTAATTTATGTCATTACTGTTAAAGAAAAGCCTCATTCATGCCATTATTTTTTAACAATGATTTTGCAATACCATTTTTGACACGTGACCAATTATAACTCGGCCATGTCATCAATTTTTTTAATAAAAAAATTCAAATTTTATTCAGAATTTTAATTTTTTATTTAAAAAATTGATGACGTGGCCGAATTATTTTAAAAAAAAGTAAAAAAAATTAGTTTAATTTTTTTTTTCAAAATTATGATTTTTTTATTGATGACGTGGCCGAATTATAATTGGCCACGTGTCAAAAAAAAATGGTATTGCAAAACCATTGTTAAAAAATAATGGCATGAATGAGTCTTTTCTTTAACGGTAATAACATAAATGAGCCAAACTTTTAATTGATGACATAAATGAGTCTTTTCTAAAAGTTCGATGGCATATTTGAGTCTTCTCCCTGTTTTTAAATTTTGAACAGTTATAAATGAAATATCTTACCTCAAGAAGTTCAAATTATTAGAGGGAGTAATAAGTACAATCATCTAATAGGTACCGTAGTTTTAACACGTCTTTTATATGTCAGCTTATTCTGATGTCGTATTAAATTATATAATCATTTAACAATCAATATAATTATCCAGAAAATCATACTTTTAATTATTTAATTATATCGTATTTCAAACACTTAATTCATCACAACCAACCCCCTTTTGCCTCTCAATTATCATCTTTTAACTCTTGTAAATTTTTTTAAAATGAATTACAAACACTAGAGGATAAAAAGAACAGATAGACTACTAGATAAAAACCATGTAGTGGTCTTTGCTTATGACAATATGTTTCAAATAAGAACACCCCCACCCCCCTCCAACC
>NC_028637.1:3229002-3266641 GCF_001406875.1 Solanum pennellii | reverse complement strand
ACCACCCCACCCCCACCCCAACACAAAATCCAAGCTCTTTTGTTTGTTGTCTCTGAGGTAGTAAGTATAGACTATGGAACAACTTTTTGGTTGTATGTTTGTCACTAACTAAAGTGGACAAGGAATCAAGGTTGGCTAAAAGACTATTATATTCTTGAAAATATACTAAAATCCAAACATGTCCTAACAAAAGACAAGAAAAATGACATCAATTCATTTGTTTTTATTGTGGGGGTAAGTTTGGGAATTTTGTAAGAAGAAAAGACAATTCAAATTGGTCTTTTATCTTCTCTTTCATCATAATGAATATTATTATTTCGTCCGTCTTAAATTATCTATCGTAATTCTCTTTCACACTCTCCTTTTAAAACCATTAGTTAAAATCGCAAGCTAATTACATTATTGATATTTGGACCATTATAACGTTACAATAAGAGAAATTAAGATCTCTTAACCATTTACAAAACAAATAAAAGAAAATAACTTATTCACATCTCGTATACGTAAGAATGAAGATTTTTTTTGTCTGTGTAATTAACTATAAACGAAGATCTCTTGTTAAAAAGATCATAAAACTAATAAATAAATAAATTTTAGATATCTTACAAAATCAATTCTTTCATCGTAAACTTCTAAAACAACAGATAATTCGAAATAACTATTTTTTAAACAAACACTACATATAATTATTTGAGAGGGAGGAATAAGCAATACTCCCTCCATACCAATTTATCGACATACTTATAAATTGTGATTTGTTAACACGCCTTTAAATATTCGTGATGTATAGTTCTTTTTACTAAAAAATGCATAAGTACCCTCTTAGTCTATGCTCTAAGGTCCCATCACCCCCTCCACCCCAAAAAAAAATTATTTTATAAATAATTTTCAACTCTTTTTCGCCTACGTGACACTATCAACCAGATAGCTTGAAAAAAATTGTCAACATGTATTAAACCCAGAAAATAGTACCACGTTAAACGAAAAAGGACAAAAAATTTATTTATAAGATAAGTTCGGGGCGGAGGGGAGGGGGGGGGTTAATAGTTACTTAATATAGTATAAGTGAGTCTCTAAAATTTCGAGCATAGGTTGGAAATACTTGAAGTATTTTTCCTTCTTCTAAATATAGTTTTTAAATATGCATATTAATTTTCAGAAAACTTTAAGAATATATGACCCAACTCATAATCAAAATAAAAGGTTTTAACTTTCGAAATTTAAACAATATCATATAAATTCAGACAGAGCGTAGAAAAAAGAAAAACTAATACAAAGAGAAGATGGCTTTAAGGAAACAGACAAAAGAAGACAGCACATTGATGTTTTGTCTTTTACTTGTTAGACTCTTAGCCCAAAGGAATGGAAATTTTGGCCACTTGTTGATAAACCCAATGGTGATTTTTGGAAGTTAGCCAACAACTTTGTTGTTTCTAACTAAAGGATCCAGGATAAGAAACTTTGGACTATATAAACTTTGAAAATATTTTCTTTTACCTTTTTTGTTTTCAAAATTTGATGGTTGGGATGAAAAATGAGACCTTTGTTAGGTGTAATTTGTACTATTTATCGATAAAATGATGTGATGGAATGATAGATATTTTTCTTTTTTTACATGTTTCATTTTTTTGTTTTTAAATAAATCTGGTGTTCGAATCAGTTTGTGCGTATCTCGATTAATTTTATAAAATATACACTGCCTTCTACTAGCGATATGTAATAGATAATTCTATCGATTAAGACATTTGTCATCTCTCACCAGCAATAAGTATTTAATAATTTTGTTCACCAAGGTTAGAACAGATGAAAAGAAAATACCTAGTGTTTTTACTTTATTGGAATCTAAAAATTTTTTGTGTTCAACCCACGTTATTGACCATGAGACCGTACCCTTAAAAGCATGTTTCATTATTTTTTTTTAATAAGATGATCGAATATACTTTAAATTTTTTTTTTTTACGAATTTCATAATATATTTGTTTATTATTTATTATTTTTGATTGAAGCATCCAAGATAAGTATTTGATGCATCATAAGAAACTTTGGAGTATATATACTATGAAAATATTGTCTTTTTCCCCTTTTTCTTTTTCCTTCTTGTTTTCAAAATTTGATGGTTAGGATGAGTAAATGAGACCTTTGTTAGGTGTAATGTGTATTGAATATTAGATGGTAGTGAAGTGGAGATTTTGGGATTAAGTCTCCTTAAATACAGAATCGTTTTTGTTAGGATATATTTTATCGATATAAATTTAAATTTAGTCAGATTTTAATATGGATATCAAACATCGAATTGAAAACCAATATATATATAATTTTTTTCTATACTAGAACTTGAAATGTCATATATGACATTTATAATATTTGGTAAGCCTTTGGATATAGAATTTGGGGTTTAGATTTGAAGTTTTTTTTTTTTGTTTAAAAAGTTAGCGTTGATTTATATTACTTTATAAAATGTGAACAAAATTTGAATTTGAATTTGAATTTCAAATCATGTTTGAAATTCCACACTCTCTCAAAAAAAAAAAGAAGATTTCAATTTCAAGTTGTAATTTCAAATCTTTATTTTAATATAAAATGTGATTTCATAAGTTTATATTTTGTAAATAAACACTTATCATTTCAAATTTCATAAGAAAAGAATAATTTTTTTCTACGTGAACAAATTATCTGTTGCATCTGAGATGATTATATTAAAGAATAATTAGTTATTACTATTGTTGATCTGTAAAAGCAATGAATCTTTAAAAAATCATATGTATTTAATTTTTTTTAATATTATGTAATCACAAACATTTATTTATAAAATAAAATGGAGATATGTATGTAATTTATTGATGTGATGCCTCAAAATATTTTGTTACCTTGTTAATGAACTTTGATTTAGGCCTCATTTGTTTGCGCTTAATGAAGATATGAATCTTAATCATTCATATTCAGCTCATTAAGTACGTCTGATTTTTAGATCTGAATCTTAATGATTAAGATTCATGCTATTAAGTCCATTTGTTTTTTTTTTAAAAAAAAATCTCTTAATGAGTCTGAACGAATCAGATCTGTAACAGAGTCTTAATATCATTCAGATTCTATTAAAATAATAAGTGTTCTTTTCATAAACAATTTCTCTTCTTCCTTGAATCTCTTCCGGACAAGTTTCAAGTTTCTTCCACTTGTTTTCCAACCGAGTACCATTTTTTGAGATATGTTTTACAGATCTAAGATTTGTTTTTGAAATAATGTTTAAATATTTTTGATACTATCGACTTTGAATATTATTATTTAAATAAATTGGCATAAATATGATGGTGTATATGGATCAATTTTTTTAAATTAATTTTTGTATTGTTGATAGAATAAACTAAGAAGAGAAACACAGTCTGAAACAATGAATACACCTCTCCGAAAATCTTTTTCATGTCGTGAAGAAGACTTAATAAGTTATGTATAAATTTTTATGAGATTAATTAGTTTATTTTTTAGAAAGAAGAAAAAAGAAAATAAAACTTACGGTTGATAATTGTCTCAAATTACTTTAATGGTGTCGATGGAAAACGAGATGAAAATAACAAAAACGGAAAAGTTGTGACTTGTGAGATATAAGTATTTCTAAGAAATGAATTAATGGTGTAATTTTCTTCTACTTCTCACTAAATAGAATTTAATCTCTTAAAAAAATTATGACAACTAAAAAGAAATCGAAAGAATATTTGGATTCTTTTATTTGAATTTTGAAAATTTTCAACTGTCTATAGTGACCATATAAGTCAAAATTAGCTGCCAACTCAACAGTTTCAAATAGTAACGTATAAAAATAAAAATAAAAATCAAATATCCATTTTTAATTGTAATATTGCTTTTTTCAAAAGACAATTCAATTAATTTTTCAAGTTAAATTAGATCACATTAATTCGGTATTTTAAAATTTAAAATTCAGATATTAATAAATTATACAAAAAGTACTATTAGTTACAATTCTATGCATGTCAATATGATGAAACAATACGTCGTAAAATATTAATCAAAGTTATTATGGTTTGACTCTAAAAAAAGAAATTAAAACAATTAAAAGTAAACAAAGATAATATAATCAGACCTGTATTAAGGTATATCTCAAAATAGATATAGTCACATAGTGTGATAGATTAGGCTTTATATACGACCTATACATACTATCATAAATATTTTTTTCATTTTATTTGAAAATTATGAAATTGGTTATATTTGGTAGTAGTTTTTACAAATAATAAATAGTTATTTGAGTATTTTCTATATAAAAAAACATGAAATATAACTTCAATGAGGCTATTTTTAAAGGAAAAAAAGGACAAAAATTTAGTAAAAGTGAAAAATGTGCAAACCAAGTTTTTATATATTAGCAAAATCTAATTTCCAAATAAAATATATTAGCAAAAAAATTATATGATAGTTCACTAGCTTATAATTTGTTTGGTTTAGTTTTTTAAAATCAACTTATCTTTTCAAAAAAAATATCTTTGATAAGAAGCAGTTTATGTTTGATCGATAAAATCGAAAAATATTCTAATCGATATGGGATTCAAGTCTCATTCTTTACAATAATATCATAACTTAAAAGTTTAGTTTGCAACTATTGGAGAACGAATAATCGAGGAAGGAGAGACCAAGTGTCACCGACTTAGAGTCTCACTAAAGCTCCGTGCATCCACATGCAAAATTTGACTGACGAAGTGTCAGGGTTATCACACCAAGGCTATATAAGCCCCACATCAGCTCCTCATTTAACCGATGTGGGATTCAAGTTTCATTCTTTACAATAATATCATAACTTAAACTTACTAGTCAAGACTAGTTTGCAACTGTTGGAGAACGAATAATCGAGAAATGAGAGACCAAGTGTCACGGACTTAGAGTCTCACTAAAGCTCCGTGCATCCGGATGCAAAATTTAACTGGCAAAGTGGCGGGACATCACACCAAGGTTATATAAGCCCCACATCAGCTCCTCATTTAACCGATGTGGGATTCAAGTCTCATTCCTTACGATAATATCATAACATAAAAGTTACTCGCATTAGCTGCAATATTTCATCGTTCAGCATATTTCGAAGTAAGACTTGTAACGCTGAGCTAGACCAAACATACCGAGTGTACCTCCTGTGTGAAGCATTACCACTTTTGCACATTTCTCCTGACCAAGTTGAGTTGCCAGTTCCCAAGCAGCCAAAGTGTAAACCGGATCGAGAAGAATACCCGTTTCTTGAGCAATCTTTCGACATATTTCGACTTCCCCCTTCAGTATATTGCCAAATCTGTAAGACAACAACAAGAAAGAAAGATACTCCCTTAGATATTCAGTTCCATTTTCTGCACTTCTAGAATGATCACATGTAGATATAGTAGGCATTTGGATAATATTTAGTTGAAGCTGAAAAAAGGCACGAGGGTCGAGGTAGTGATAATGTCTGCTTCACTCTACCCTCCCCAGACCCCGCTTGTGGGATTCCACTAGGTATGTTGTGTATAACTAGACACTTAAACTTGATCTCAGTTGGCAAGTAAGTACTCAAACGTTGAGTATGCACATATAGAAACCTCAACTCCTCCTCCATAGTGTCAGTTGAACGCTCCAACTTACAAAATGATCATTTATACACCCCCAAAATTTGCATGTCATGTCACAGTTGGGTGTCCACGAGACACAGTAGGTACAAGTTGGAGTGTTTAGTTGCCAGTTGAGATGTGGGTATTTACTTGCCAGTTGAGGCCAAGTTTGAGCGTCGGTGTATATATTATGCCTTTGGAAAAAAAGAGTACTTGAAGTTATAGTCCAGAAAGAGTATTTGGACGAAATCCGAGTGAAAAATCATTGCATGACTTAACATACTCGTCAAACAAGTTCTTTGAATATTATTGATTGTCAACGGGTAGTCGCTTGTCAACATGGAGAGGTAAGTTTGAGAAGAAAATATTCAGTTGCACAATGCATGTTAATCCCAGACACCAAATACCTCACCGTGAGAAACATCAGCTACTACTCTCTCAAAGACAAGATACGACAGGGAAAAAACAAAAGCAAGAGCTGTACTTGTATCAGAGAATAAGACTAATAGAAGTATTACTTACTTTCTCGGAGAGCTACGTTCAACCCAGTGCACAAGTCCAGGTTCCAATCCGGTTAGCATTTGCTCGTCGAGATGAAGAGTAAAGCATCTACGGAATTCAGAAATTAAACTTTCCTCCTTTTTCCGGTATCCATCAATAGTGTCAGCTAGCATAACAGCAGTGACGTCCCATGGGAGCCTAATAATGAGTTTGTCGGTTAGATAGTAAAGATGGATGTAATGTGACGCATCGAGGAGGTTTAGAAGAATCTCACCCTAAGCACACGGCTCCAATTCCAAGACCAACAGCGGTTGTTCCTGTTCCAGCATCTATAATAATTTTTAACTGCTGATCTTTCCCAAATAGATGATCCCGAGACAAGTACTCAACAAGGCGCACAACACCTGCAGCAAGCATTATTCACATATATAGCTGAAGTTATAAAGGAAACACACAAGTAGCTGAATCTTCACATGCAATCCGCACAGGAAATATAAGATAGACAATTACGTAATGGTTAAAGGCACTCCGCGTTCATTTGGGAACAAACTGATGAAAAGAATAGGACAAAATTCGACATGTACTAATATGTTGAGGCTTATCATTAAGAGAGTGACCATTCGATGACATGAAAAAAGACAGATAACTGAAGCATTCTCTGAAAGATTTCATTAGTGATTACTTCTTTTCCGCAAGGCACATGTATAGAACGTTATCTAACGTATATGTTGTCATATATGTTGGCCAAAATATAACAAGATCTCTTATTAACTGTCACCACAACAAACAAAGCAATTATTACCTAGCAATGCAGCAGCATCTCCAGCCCCTTCGTTTATAATAGCTATCTTCTTACTCCTTTTTGTAAGAGAATCAACGTGCGAGGAGTGTTCACCGCATCCATGAGAGAATAAAGAAGCCTCTAAATCAGAAAGTGAGAAAACTAAGCCGTCATTTCCTGCGACGATATGTGCATGCTTTAAGAGCATCTCCTCCCTCCTAGCATATAGAGATCTCGGAACATAACTAACATTTCCATATAATGTTGAAATTAGATTGTAACCCGTCAGAGTTGATGGTTGTTCTCCTCGGAGAAGTAAATGTGACTTCAATCCCCTTTCAGCACATGACACAGCTGTATTTCAAGTAAACAAAAAGGTTAAAATGCAGTATCTATCTCCATCTGGCAACGACACAAGTAAAATTTGAAAAAGAAGAATGAAATTAATAAATTTGGCAGTTAACCTGTGGCATGACGTACCAACAGCTGCAGCATGCGCACTTTGGCACCCTCCACATGTGACCTAGAATTTTAAAAGGATCGATCACAATTAGTTGAAAATTTATTTTCCACATTCCTCTATCTCGAAGAGACTAAATATAGAGGATGCTATTAGGTCATGGAGTGTCAGAAGGCAAACTCTTTCTGATTAACCAGTCATTCGTTCTGCATACATGTTTTTGGCTTTAAAAGGGCAAAGCAAGCAAGAGCACATAGAACATAAACACGAGAAAATGTAAGCAGGCGTAAAGGAAAGACGTTATAAGACGTCACTTACTTTAGTTACGTGTTCTACATTGCACAAAATCTCTCAAAAATATCACCAATTTAAATGATGATAAAATTCCCACTTTGAATAACATTAGCTACTTAAATTTTAGAGCAACTATCAGAAGCTAAAGAGTTGATGTAGACAAAGTTATATATCCATCTGAGTAACAATCCGCTGATAAAAACTCCAGGATATTATATTAACATTAATCTAAAAACTTGAGCAGATCGAATTTGATCATTGCTTTGTCACGTCTTTTGGTTCCCCTTGCTCAACTTTAAAGTTACAATGATGAACAGGCAACACATATCCTTGTATTCAGTATGCTTTTAACCTTAGTTGCGCGGCAGCGGACTCTTCACTTTTGATGCCGCACCCGTCTTGGATTCTTCAAAAATACACTAGTTTTGGCGAATCCGACACGCACCCGTTGGCATTTTTGAAGAGTCCGAGCAACATGACTTTTAACATCAGGGAGAAATACAAAATACACGAACCACCAAGTTTTTTAAAGAACTTCTATACCATGTTTATGAGTTGCTAAATGTCAATATTACCCATTGGATATACAAGAAGATCTAAAATATTCTAAAAGATAGAGGCATCGAATGGTCTTACAACATCTGTGACAGCACTATCTTCCAAGAGAGGGAGTAGTGCATCCAGTTTCCTCGCCTTATTACCATTCACCAAAGGATGCAACAAATCATCTCTTACAACATAAAATGAAGGTTGCTGTCGGTTGTTTCTCGTCATGTGATCACCCAAAGACGGTTGTGGATTATTCAGAAAGGAGACATTCCCAAGATATTCACCTCCCTGTTGAACATCATCTTTTGATATCGTTATATGGTTTATTTTGGTATCTGGGCTTCTCAATGCCCATTTCCTCTTAAGAAATCTGGACACATGCTCCCCCTTAGGCAAATTGGATTTCGATGTTTCCTGAAACACAATCTAGGAATTAATATTATTCAAGAATTACTCAACCTTGAACTTTCATTCCTCATTGAAGATTTAAAATACATCAATTCTCCAGATGTTAAAGCAAAATGTAAACCAATTATATCACGAAATATCATAGTCAAAGCATTCAAAAAAGCTATAGTTCTACATGATAGACACTTCTACTTCTTATTTATTTTTTAATAACCAACTGACAAATCCGTTGTTTTGAACTCTGAAACTTGGTGGACAATGTGCCCCATTCTCCACTTAAATACCAGACTTGGTTCACAACAAGATTCGGACGCGTGGCATGCACCTAGTATACATTGCATGATGTACTATCTTTTCCGGTGAACCAAAGTTGTGGGGTCCAGATAAACTTTGATCTACAAATTGATTGCTTTTCCAAAAGGATAATTTGTAATGCCCCTACTTGCTTTGAAACTACCTAGTATGTTGTGTGCGAGCGCATAACTGGACATGTATGCATTTTGAGCTATTCTTATATGGTATACCTTCTTACAATTGTAGCTTAATGAGTGGGAAAAGCTTAATCTAAACCTTTTTTACTATAAACTAAGCATGACATAGTAGTATTTCATTGATTGAAGCAAGCATGCTAAAGATATATAGCAGTGTAATACGTGCTATTAATTTGTTCAATCAAAAGTCCATCAAGTATGTTCATTGTCTGTACTAAATGTTATAATTGTTTTAGTTTACCTTATCTGAATCTTATATCACATTGTTAGTGTAGCCATCTTATCGGTGAGGGCCAACGGATTTGTTCTAGTCATGATATTGATGAGGACCTAGGAAAGCGGTTCAGCAGTCCTATCTACGAAAGATCTATGGCTTTGGCCTAGTAGTTTTATCTGTGTAGGGCGGCTATGGGTTGGTTTAGTGAGTGCACACACAACGACCTAGCTAGTGTGCTACCGTGATCTTACTGCATTTGTGCTACACCAAATCCCTCTACTAGTGGCACCGTGGGACTTATCTGGTCTCGATTCAAGGCAGCATACCAAGTTCTGCTGAGATGAACCAGCCACAATCTGCTTGTGGAGGTAGCATCTATGACACTTTTATTTTCTTTCTTCATTTCGGTTTCAACTTTGTGTCCCTTGGTCTTGTATTCAGATTCTACAGCAACTCCTTGACTATACTATCGATCAGTTCTCGGGCTATCTCCCACACTTGTACTGTTTCTTTTCAAATTCCATTGCTTATTGGATTTCGAATTTAAACATTATTCTCCTAAGTAGTAGCTCATTAGATTCCAATTGCTACAAGCGGAAATAGGTTTAGACGAATTTTAGTACGGATCCACAATATGAACCATTTCTACTCATTCTGCTCTACTTAGGTTATAACATTCAACATAATTACACTGATTTTAAGCCCACTGATGCTTGGTACTACAAAAACCATTGAAATTTACTCTAATTTCAACATACACAAGTAAAAGTTTGAATCTTTACATCAAGAATAGGGTAAAGAGGCAAACCTTGAGAGCATTAGGGGATAAACCACAATGAAGGTTGAATGCAGAAGATAAAATCAACCCATTTCTTGGCTGCTGCCATTGAAACTTTGTGCATTTCAACATTTTTCTGTTCAATTTTGAAGAATCATTTGTCTCTCTGCTGCAATTTCTGTAACAAGAACTGAAAGTGATATTGCCACAGAAATTTCTCTAGCTGCCAAAACCTATATTTTGGGCTTATTAGAAATCAATTTTTTTTATTTTATTTGGAATAATTACAACTTTTCCTCCTATTTTACGTGACACTTTTCGCATTTTGAGGTTCAAATAAGTCTATTTTTTTACTGTAAATTTTTTTATAGATCCTTCCAACATTTTGAATTATCAATAATTGTGACTTGTAATACTCTTTGAGTAGTTTACAAGCATAAAAATTTCATTTCAAAAAATTTGAAGATTTCATACGCAAATGTCAGGTCAAAGTTAAACAGTTTGACTCTCGAAAAACGAAAAGTGGCACATAAAATGAGACAGAGAGAGTATTTATTATTACAAAATAAAGGCCAAACCCATCTATTAAACATCTCAGGTTCTGTTGTGTCATTTCGACTCTGTTTGCACACATGTCAAAGTGAGTGTGACTAAGTCAATAATAGCACGTGAAAGGCTTAATATAGTCATTTTTATTTTATTTTCTCTTCTACTCTGTTTTTCAAGTCGCCACTCTCAACCATTTTTTCAAGCAATGGAGAAGTTATTTTTCTTCTATTTCATTGTGTTATTTTTCTAAATCTAATGTCACCAGCCTTCACTTTTTTGCCGAAAAAATAACACAAATTTCAGTATTTCATATTCATTCTCTCTTTCTTTCTCCATTCCTCTCGTTTCTTTCCAAAAAAAAACTAAAAAGAAAGAAGAATAAATATGAAAAATAGTAAGAAAAGAATAATTTTTTTTAAAAAAAAAGCACAAAAGAAATTTTGAGTTTAGTGAAAAAAGAGATTTTTTTAGAATAATATTTATATTTTATTTACTAAAAGATTTTAAAATAATTTTAACTGAAAATGACACACATGTAATCATTTAATTGATTGTTTGACACGTCATTAACAAGTGTATTACACTCTCCTTCAATTTTGTTTATTGTCATAAAAGTATTGAAATAATATAACAAGACTCTACATGAGGTGTCTAAAATGAATATCGTTTAGTAGAGACGTCTAAGTGAAACTTGTTGACAACTTAGGGGGCCACTGATGGATTTGACCTAAAATAAACGACATTAGGTTGAAGAAAGTGAAAGGATTTTGGGTAGTTTAAGGGAGATGACACAAGTAACCCCTAGACTATGACTGAAATCTCAGAGACATGTCTTAACTAAATTGAGACTCTATTACCTCGAATTCATTTTACATATAATACTGTACACCATTTGGCTTATTTGGCACACCCCATGACTCCACGCAGTTAAAGCGTGTGAAATATATTTGAATGTCACGTAAGCCAAAACAACACAAAATTACAAAAAAATGAGTTCAAGGGTAATATGATCTGAAATTTTGACCATATTCTAGAGGGTACTCGTACATTCCCCCTTTTTTTCCCCTATAGAACTCACAAAATTCAAAAGCTGTTAATATCTCTAATTCTAACACAATCTTATTTAATGAACAAACAATAGTTTATAACCGAAATATCAAATATCCAATGACACTACATTAATAAATTAAGTTCACAAACATTCAAATACATATAAAAAATCGTTAGTCAATAATACTAATACCTAATTTTTCTTTTGACATAATCCTTTCACATTTATGATACGAACAATCTCTTTACATAGAAAGATAAGTCTATTTTTCGATTTTTTAAAAATGATAGTCTACGAAATAAATAAACTTTTGATCAACTACTATAAGCGCAAAACGACGACGTTTTTCCTTCTCAAATTCTAATATATATAAAAGTTTAAAAAAACATGTGTCTCTTACTGGCTCTGAATTCCACCGCCCTAACCCCACCGTCTTCGCCACCGGTAGCTTTTCACGGCAGTAAAGGTGAATTTTCCTTCTCTATTTTCTTCTTCTTCTTGTTGTTTATAGAAAGCATAAAGTATCAGACACTGAATCCAACTTGAATTTTGTGGAAAAAAAATAAAATTCTGCAAATAGTTTAGCAATCCTTGAAAAGTTAGAACTTTGAAATTCTGTTGTTGATAGCTGTATTTGGAGTAATTATGAGTGAAATGAGAAATTATTCTACTCAGTTTATGGAAGTATGGAGTTTTAACCTTGTAGCATTTCAATGATTGAAAAGGGAACAATGGAAAAAAAAATTAAAAATTTCAACTATAAAAGGTATAGATTTTGATTTGACTATGGAAGTTAATGGAAATGTTGTATACTCAATAACAAAAATGCAAACCCTACCCCTATCTTGTGGAGGTAGAGAGTCTTTTTTTCGGAAGTAGATTTATAAGGAGAAAACACAAGTAATGAAGACATCGGAAATAATAGGAGAACATTGTAAAGCATAGAAAGGAAATGATCAGTAATCAGAATGAAATATAATGATGACTAAAACGCGATAAACAACATGTAGTAGGAGAAATCGAGGGACCAAAAACTACGAGAAAATATATTATATTCTCATTTAAGCTTATACTGGAGTTATGGAGAGAAATTAATTGTTATTTTGTTTGTCGGCATATTTTTTTGCAGTTAAATTTTCTTAGAGTTGCTCAACTAGTTTCTAACTATTTGTGCATTGTATTTTGTGATTTATAATGAGGCTACCTGTAGAAAATGTTCCAAAAATAAGTTTCCGAGGCCAAACAATGGGTAAAATGTCAAGTTTGTTTTTCTCCCCACACACTGATTTAACAGAGAAAATCCCTTTGTTCCGCAATTTCTAGACTGGTTTGCTGGTTTAGTGTAAGTTCCTGTGAAGGAATTTAACTCCTGTTGCAAATCTGTGATCTGCCATTTTCTCAATCATTTCGATCCCTCCTATACAAAAGGTTCCGCCCTTATTCTGTTCACACTCTTAAGACCGATAAGGTTTAAATCCTGGATATAGTTCTAAGATTGCTTTCCCAATCCAGTGAACTTACCATAAGGAAGTTTTGCCCCATCACCCACCTTTATGCTCAAATTATCACTGCATTCATTCCACTCCCTTCTAATAGTTTTCCATATACTGCATCCATGTGCAGTCTTCACTTCTTTTTTTGTCAAGTGGTTCATCAAACCATATTTCTGTGCTACGTACTTCTTCCAGACGGACCTGTCCTCATTACTGAATCTCCAGATCCATCTTGAGAGGACTCCAGTTATGGAATCTGATGTCTCAGATTCAAATTCCAGCTGAGACAAAAACACCAGGTGATTTCTCCCCATATGTTCTAGTCTTGGTAGACAAAATTACATGGTTCCTGTTGTTGTCGGTGGGAGGTGGAATTAGTCGAAGTGCGCTCGTAAGCTCGTCAAATACCACAGTTATTAAAAGAACACACCAAATAGTCATATGCATAAGGCAAATGTGTAATCTCCATGCATTCACCTCTGTTAGTTTAAGACCAAACCCCTTAATTCATCCATTAAAATTGGCTTTTCTTAGTATGTTATTAACAAAAGCCCAATTGACATGGTCATAAACCTTTTTAATATCCAAGCCTTTTCCATTTCACTCTTAGAGTCCACCAACTCATTAGCAAGCAAAGCTGCAGCCATAGTCTGTCTACCCTGCAAAAAGGTCACTTGAGGTGCATCCGGTAGTTTCTCCCCGAGTCTTCTGTCTTTCTGTGAGTAGCTTGGAAATGACCTTGTAAATTTCCCCTATTAAACTTAAAGGTCTGAAATCTTTTAATTTTTGAGTTCCAAACTTATTAGGTATTAGAGCTATGGAAGTAGCATTGAGAGACTTCTCTAAAATCTCATCCTAACTTTTAATTTTTGAGTTCCAAACTTTTAATTTTCTCTTGGAAGATTGTTCAAAAGAGACCTGGCAACACAGGGGGGCATTTATCGGACCTTGGAAACAAATCTGGAAGTCCAACACTCCAACCAAGACAAATTGTTTCACATGGTCCGTGTGCAGAAGAGCATGCCTGACTCAGGAGAGACTTAAAAAAAAGAGTATTTTAGATTCTTTCTAGGTGTTTCTTCTGCCATGAAAAGGAGGAAACAATCATTTGTTCTTACACTGTAGAGTGACTGCCCAAATATGGTATATGTTTCAAAGCGTTATCCAAGACTCTTGGGTGATGCCTGAGCATATGGCAGATCTACTAAGCTGTTGGATGAGAAGAAGGGGGAGTAAAACGCAGAAAAATGGGTGGAATGTAGTTCCATCTTGGATATGGTGATCAATTTGGAAGGAAAGTAACAACATGTGTTTGAAGAATATTACTAACCCAATGCAGAAAGTAAAAGAGAACTGTATCAGTACTCTATACTTTTGGTGTAAAGAAGAGGGCATGTATGAAGTAGATCAGTTAGTAGATTTCCTAGGCTCTTTGTGATCATGAATAGCCTTGGAATTTTTGTTTGGTTGCCAGCATACCCTCATCTATGTTGCGCAGACTCTTCATATTTACGGGTGAACCCATCTTGACGCGACACCGGTGCAGGTGGGGGTGCGGGGTGCATGACGGATTCGGTCAATTTGATCCGGACACTTTGACCGAAGCCGATAAAAGATTTGGGGAAGAAAAAATCAGTTTCCAGCGGCGTAAAGAGGATAAAGCTTGAAAAAGTACAGAGAAGAGAAGAAAGAAGAGAAAATCAGTTTCCGGCGACATAAAGAGGATAAAGCTTGAAAAAGTACAGAGAAGAGATGAAAGAAGAGAAAATAAGTTTCCGGCGAGGTGGGACATAAAGTGGATAAAACTTGAAAAATACAGAGAAAAGAAGAAGTTTTTTTTTTTTGAATAAGTACAAGGAAATACAGAATAAAGTACAGGGTTTTACCAGTTTCAAAAAAAAAAAAGGTATAGGTCGTTTCAGTTTTTCTTGAAAAAGAACTCCAAGTGGCAGAAACGAAGGATTTCTGAAAGTAAGTGTACTTTTTTATAAAATAAATTTTATATATATATATATATTCCACTTATTTGATTATACTAGATAAATTGCTAGTGATATCTTCATAACTATATTTTTATAATATTGAAAATTTTTAACCATATCCCCGCTCCCGTATCCATACTCGGATTCACACCCACGAATCTTAAAATTTGGATTTTGCTGAATTTGACTCTCGGATTCGCATCCGTCTCAAATACCCGCATCCGAGTCCGAGCAACTTCGAAAGAGCTTTGCTGCCAACCACAATCCAAAAAAGCAAAAGACCTTCGAAAGAGCTTCGCTCCCAGGTGATTTTCCAAGACCAACAAACTGTTATTGCTTGATACCAACAAGCTGTTGCAACTTCCAATTGTAAAGAGACCTTTGGGAAGTTCCATCCTTCTAAAGAAAACATTGTTAATTCATGGAGAAAACATACATTGCTTTTAGGAAACCATTTTCCAATAATCGATCTTGGTCTTATCCTAAGTTGCTTGGACTCTGGTGCGGGTATCCAAGACAGATGCAAATTCGAGAGTCGGATTCGGCAAAATCCAAATTTTAAGATTTGTGGGTGTGAATCCGAGTATGGATACGGGTGCGGGGATATTGTTAAAATTTTTCAATATTATAAAAATATAGTTATGAAGATATCTATAACAATATATCTAGTATAATCAAATAAGTGGAAATACATACATACATAAAATTTACCATATAGACTAAACAACTGCATAAATATAATTTATTTTTATAAAAAAATACACTTATTTGAGAAACCCTTCGTTTCTGCTGCTTGGAGTTCTTTTTCAAGGAAAACTGAAAAGACCATGTACTTTTACTCTGTATTTCCTTTACTTTTTCAAAAAAAACTTTCTTTCTTCTCTTCTTTGTATTTTTCAAGCTTTATCCCCTTTATGTTCCGTGTTGCCGGAAACTTACTTTCTCTTCTTTCATCTTCTCTGTACTTTTTCAAGCTTTGTCCTCTTTACGTCGCGGGAAACTGATTTTTTCTTCCCCAAATCTTTTCTCGGCTTCGGTCAAAGTGTCCAGATCGAATTGAATGAATCCAACACGCACCCTGCACTCGCGCCCGCACTAGTGTCGCGTCAAGACGGGTTCGCCCGTAAATATGAAGAGTCCGCACAACATGGGTCTTATCGAGATAGACGAGAGAATACCTATAATCTAGAGTGAAAAACTTTTTTAGTTAAAGTTGAATTTAAATATGCTTCACGCGTGTTTAATTAGGTCTGCAATCGAAGCTATATATTTGATAGAATTTGGTAACCACATCTAAGATGTAGGTGTTAGTTACTAATTATAACATTAATTTCGATTCAGTTTCAATTTTTTTTAAAATTAATTTTGATTCTTCTATTTTTGGCATAAAGCTCGATCTCCTCGAAAAATTCTCTGATCCAAGATGGCAGAAAAGAACATATTTATTTATACCTTTTCTTATTAGAGGGGTAACCATATGATAAACTATCGAAGGAATTAGGGTAAACTAATGTGATCATGACATTGTAAGATAAGTACTTGAGATGGGGCGGATGCGACTTCGCTTAGTTGGTTTGGGTGACATGCTTCATCATTGTTTAAGTTAGGCCATATTTTCATTACAATTGCCTTATAGGAAGATGATATTAAGATAGTTAAGAATAGGTTTGATAATATTTGGTAACTGAATCTAAGTTGCAACTGCTATTTAGTAAATTATAAATGTTGATTCCTTCAGAAAACAATAACTGGCGAGTCTCAACTCACAATAGCTTCAAGAATCTTTTTCTGTCATTGTCGGCCACCACTTGTAGATTATGAAAATTCGAACAAGATTTAACTTACATATATTGATACTGTCATAAAATTTTCAGAGTATTTTAACATGTTACTAGTTATATGCCTTTGTCTTTTCAGGTTACTAAACATATTATGGATGGTTACCTGCAAATATCTTTTAATTGACCTGATAGTGTACAAAATTCCAGTCTTACGTACCCGTGAGCTCCCCAACTCTTCTATATGCTCAGATACTAAAGATCTATGAAGCCGCAGAGAGAGATTCAGAAAATCAGATTTACTGGTTTGTCTGAGAGCTTTTGAGTTTCTTTTAAAGGTATGTTGAAGTCTCAGTTGTTTTTTTTCTTGCCACCAGTTACATTTTTGAAGTAATGTATGTGTGGCATGCAAGTTTCTGTGCGCATCTACACTTAATAAGAAGCACATTTTTAATTTTTTATGTGTAGATCCTACTGCTTTTGGTCTGCTCGTTTTTGAATTTTTTTAGCATTTCATCTTTTGAACTATATCAAATTCATTGATGGATTTTGACTTCTCTAATGTATGGAAATTTTCTATTGGAAACTCTAGAGAAAGAAATGACATAAAAAAAATTGAATCTAGGATTTTAAGTGAGTGGGTGTAAATTCTGCTGCACCAAGTCTTCGTCTATTATATGGGATACACAAGTTAGTACCATTTTTTCGTAAAGGTACGATCAATTTCTGATAGCATAGCATATTTGTCAGGGAAGCATGTTCCGATTTATATGGTACAGTTTGAACTTGGAGATCGATTTTTTAAATTGTGATCATAAATTTGGACATGGAATCTTTGAAGTTCTGTTGAAATTAAATTTACATATTTGGAAATTGTGTAAAAAGTACTTAAAGTCACAATAATTGATGATTCAAAATTTTTAGAAGGTGTATGAAAAGATCACAGTAAAAACTCATTTGACTCTTGAAATGCGTAAGGTGCAACATAAATTGGGACAAAGGGAGTATTTTTTTTTTCTCATTTCCTTTTTGTTCCAATGATATGGGATTTCGGAGTCAGCAGTTTGTTTATTTCTTTTTATTTGAATTTTCTCTGTAACGTTGGAAAGAGTTAGGATACAATCACATTATATTGCTAAAAAGCTCATTAAACAATTTTATATAAAAATAAAGAATTTCTTATCATAAATCAAGTGTATGCATGTCTGGTCTAATGGACTTCTTGTTTTTTTTTTTGATTCTCTTTCGTGAAGCTATGGCCTCCAAGGATGAACATAAGGAAAATGAGGCAGTCGAGGAACCCTCAGATATTCCCAGAGTTGAGAAATCCATCAACCCAGTGGGTGAAAGTTCTGTTGTCTTGCCGCGTGTTGTGCGTATTTACATGCCGGACAGTGACGCCACAGACTCATCTAGTGACGAGGAGGAAAAGCTTCAAGGAGAGAAGTCCAAGAGACATGAAAGGACGTGTATAAAGGAAATCATCATTGAGAATGGAAAGACCAGGGTCATTTCAAAGAAGACGTCCAAAGAGAAGAAAGATATAAAGATGTTCCAAGAAAATGCGAAGAAGTACAAAGGAGTTAGACAACGGAGATGGGGCAAATGGGCAGCAGAGATCCGAGACACAAAAAACAAAACTCGACTTTGGCTGGGCAGTTTTGACACTGCTGAAGAAGCTGCTTTGGCTTATGATAAGGCAGCCACTGAAATAAGAGGTACTAAAACTTTCTTAGGGTGAGCAGTTCCGTTTCTGTTTGTTTATTTCTTTTTTTATTTGAATTTCCTTCTAAAAATTTCTGAAGAGATTGGTACAATCGCCTCATATTGATAAAAGTTCATCAAACGATAATACATAAAACTAAAGAAAGAATTTCTAATCATATATGAAGTGTTTACATGTCCGGTCTGATGGACTTTCCCTTTCTTTTTCCTTTTTATTGCATGAAGCAATGACCCCCAAGGAAGAGCTTCAGGTAAAAGAGGGAGTCAAAGAACCCTCAGTAATTGCCGTAGTTGAAAAATCCAGCAATCAAGTGGGCGAAATTTCCCAAGTCTTTCCACGTCTTGTACGTATTCATGCGCCGGACCATGACACAACAGACTCGTCTAGTGACGAGGAGGAGAAGGATGAAGAAGAGAAGTCCGAGGGACATGAAAGGACGTGCGTAAAGGAAATCATCATCGAGAATGGAAACACCAAGGGCATTTCAAAGAAGAAGTCCAAAGAGAAGAAAGCTTTGAATCTGATGCAAGAAGATGTGAATAAGTACAGGGGAGTTAGACGACGAAAATGGGGCAAGTGGGCAGCAGAGATTCGAGATACAAGAAAGAAAACTCGGCTTTGGTTGGGAACTTTTGATACTGCTTTAGAAGCTGCTTTGGCTTATGACAAGGCAGCCATCGAAATAAGAGGTGCTAATGCTTTAACTAACATCCTGAAGCCACCACCGAAGAAAAACAACCCCATCAAGATCAACTTCATCGTGCCACCACTAAAAAGACAGAAGGCGGATCCATAGGTTAGTTAAACTTGATTGGTTCAACCTTCCATTGGCTGATCCATTGCACCTTTGTAATTATGAGGTTCAAAAGTTAATATTTATTGAACTTTTAGTAGTTTTTCACATATACTTCTATGTACCATGTGAAGAATTCTAGGTTCATTTGAACCCGTTAACGGTTAAACTAAAGCTGCATCCGCTTCTGAAGGGGAAGATCGACTCGTTTTAGCCACCATCTTTACCCACAGATGATGCCAGGTATTTGAAACTGCTTTACTGTTTTGCTGTACATTATCATTAGTGTTAAACTTGGTTAGTTCCCAGATGTTCTTAAAGCATGTACAGTGGTATTGTAATGCTTTACTGCATGTTTTTGATATAGAGGAAACTGTTGCTTCCTTCTGGTGATTGGGTTTGTACTTACAGTTTATTTTTTTTTGGATACTTGAACATTGTTAATGCGTCGAGGGAAACAGTAACCTAGTTACTGTAGTTATACATATCGATAATAAAAGTAAAAAAGTCATGCGTGAAACGCGTAACGAGTAGCATGTATGACGTGAGGAATGTGATAGTTGCGTGATCATATGTGAAATTTACTCCGTATTGATACTACAATTGCCTTACATAGGAAGACAATTATTCTAAGAGAAGTTTGATAAAATTGGTAACAAAATCTAAGTTGCAAGTGTTATTGAGTAATGGAAAAAGGCTCAAATATGCCATCGCATTTTGAGAGATGTCTTATTTATGCCATTCGTTAAAGTTTGGCTCATATGTGTTATTTTTGTTTAAGAAAAGGCTTTATTTGTTAACGGAAATGACAGATTATTCAAATTTTTAACAGATGACATACTTTTAACCTTCGTTCTTTTAAAAAATAATTTTATTAATGACGTAGCTGAATCATAATTGATCATGTGTAAAAGATGATTTTGTAAAATCGAAACTGTTTTTCGTTAACAAATAATGACAGGGATGAACATTTCTCAGGTGAAAATGACATAGATGAGCTAAATTTTTAACGGATGACATTGGTGATACAGATGATTTTTTTTAAAAAGTTCAATGACATATTTGTGACTACTTAACAAATTATAATTAATGTTGATTTCTTTTTTATTAGTCCACATATTTTGATATTGGATGGATTTATGACATCCTTACCATTTGAAAAATTTTCTATTTGAAATATAGAGAAATAACTTAACAAGAGAAAAATTTATGATTTTAAGAGAGTTTGAGAGAAATGGTCTTATAAGAATATATAATTCTAAGTTGGTGAGTGTAAAAATTTAAAAACTGAGATCGCTCATCCTATTACAATTTGAATAGAAGAAAATGATCATTTTAAATCTCTTATGGTTAAAAATGAATCTCTCGACAAAGATTTCTTGTAAAGCCATAAAATTAAAATTTTTTTGTAAAGGGCTAAAAAGATCATTTTTATTGCTATTGTTTATGACTATAAAATTTAAAAGCCTTCTATATTTTCTCAAGTTTCTTGCCAAATTTCAGTTAGAATAAACAATTATTAATGTTAATTTCTTTTTTATTCTTAAGTACTACATGAACTGAGGGGAAAAAAAATTACTAGGCTCAGTTTCTTGCTTTTACTCATTTGAATATGATTTAGTAAATTATTAATGTTAATTTCTTTTCTATTAATCCACATATATGATAAGAACGACGAGTGAAAAATGAAAATAAATTCAAGTACAAATAATTAATAATTTATATTTTGATTTCTTACTGTTTTTATATAATTTTTATATAATGACGATTGCTAAAGTTTAAATCTATATAAATGACTATCAAAATGTAAAAGATTTATAGGAAAGACTATTAGTAAATTATTAAGGGAAAAGGGTCTGATATACCCCTCAACTTTGTCATTTGGAGCTGATACACCCCTCGTTATAAAAGTGGTTCATATATACCCTTACCGTTATACAAATGGCTCACATATACCCCTGCCGTTACAAAATGGCTCACATATACCCTTCATTTAACGGAATTTTAAATAATTAGTTTTAAATTTATATTTATTACTTATAATTTTTTTTAAAAAATTATTTAGTGGTATATATGATTCTTCTATAAAAATTCAAGGTAAATTTTAATTTTTTTCATACATAAATTATTTTTTGACTTCTTTTATTATAATTATTTGAGTTTCTTATTCTTATTTTATTTTTTTCTTTCATTCCTTAGTTTAAAGAAAAAAAAACTAATTTTTGTGTGTATTGTAATTTAATTTCGTATTCGAAAAAAAATTTGGTCATCTACAATAAGTTTTACAAGAATATTAGTGAACATAAATAAATTTTATTATTAAAATAATAATTATAAATTAGTCATTGAAACAAAAAAAAGTCAAAAAAAAAATATGTTTGACAAGAATTAAATTTACTCATATGGGATTATATTTTTTAGAAAAAAATAATAAAAATTTAGATTGAAAATTATTATTTTTTCATTTCCGTTAGAGGAAAAGGGTATATGTGAGCCATTTGTTTACAAGTAGGGGTATATATGAGCCACTTTCATAACAAGGGGTATATCAGCTCTAAATAACAAAGTTGAGGGGTATATCAGACCTTTTCCCAATTATTAATGTTGATTCTTTTTTTTTTTATTAATCCACATATATGATGAAAATGACAAGTGAAAATACAAATAAATTCAAGTACTAAGAATTAATCATTCATATTTTAATTTCTTACTATTTATATACAGCGACGATTGCTAAAGTTTAAATTATATAAATAACCATCAAATATAAGAAATTTGAAGACAAGTCTATTTAGTAAATTATTAATGCTGATTTCTTTTTTTATAAGTCCACATATTGATAAGAATGACAAGTGAAAAATGGAAATAAATTTAAGTACAAGGTTTGATAATTTGTATTTTAATTTCTTAGCATTTCTATATAGTGACGAATGTTAAAATTTAAATTATATAAATGATTGTCAAAATGTAAAAGATTTAAAGGCAAGATTTATTTAGTAAATTATTAATGTTGATTCATTTTTTTATCGATTTACATATACGATAAGAATGACAAGTAAAAATGGAAATAAATTCAAATACAAAGAATTAATTATTTATCTTTAATTTCTTTCAAATTCTATACACCGATGATTGAAAAGTGTTAATTTTATGAATGACATTCTAAATGAAGAAAAATTAAATGTAAGGCTATTTAGTAAATTATTAATGTTTATTCTTTTTTTGTTGGTCCACATGTATGATAAGAATGCCAAATGAAGATAAATTCAACTACAAAGAATTAACTTTTACATTTTAATTTATTACCATTTCTATATAGTGACGATTTTTAAAGTTTGAACTATATAAATGACAATCAAAATGTAAAAGATTTAAAGGCAAAACAAAAGACTAGAGAATTACTAATTTGTCTTGGGGCTTTTGAGTTTTTTTTCAAGGTATGTTCTATCCTTAGTTTCTTTATCTTTTCTTGATCATCAGTTATATTTTTGAAGTAAGTTGTGTACGACGTGTGAATTTATGTGACGAAGATTTCTAGTTCTTTACACATATGTATTCATATTTTACTTGTAAGAGATAGAAAATAACATTTTTTCAATCTAAATTATAAAAAGACAAAGAAATTTCATTTCTTCATTTCTCTGTGTACTTTTACAAACACATTTTAAACTTCTATATGTGCATATTCTATTGCTTTAGGTTTGATTTTTTTCCCTCAATATTTTATCTTTTGAACTAAGTGAAATTCATTGTTGGATTTATGACATTCTTATTGTTTGAGAAATTTTCTATTTGAAACTCTAGTGAAATAAGTTACAAAAAAACAACAACAAGGATTTTAAGTAAGTCTGAGATAAATGATTTTCTAATATTTTTTTTTTATAAAAATATAAAATTTAAATGAGTGGGTGTAGATATATGAAAAAATTGAAATCTCTCACTCTATTATAATTTGAATAGAAGAAAAAGATCATTTAAATCTGTTATGTATAAAAAAAAGTACATCTCTTGTAAAGCCGCAAAACTAAAAAAAAGCTTGTAAAGGGCTAACAACTCTTTAATTCTAATATTCCAAGTGATATTTTTAAGATCTCACAAAATTTAATGACTTTTTCTTTATATTCAACATACCTTAAGTTTAAGATTATAGATTTAAATTTTTTCTTTATTTACTTAAATTTAATGCCAAATCAAAATAAGAACAAACAAATGAAAGAATTTCCTATAATAAATAAAGTGTATGCATGTGTAGTCTGATGGACATTTTGTGCTTATTTTTTTGTTCTCTTTTAATGAAGTTATGACCACCAAGGATGACAAAGCCATACTTTAGTTAAACTTGATTTATTCAACTTTTTATAGGAAGATTCACTGCACTTTTGTAATTATGAGTTCAAAAGTTAGTATTTGTTGAACTTTTAGTGGTTGATATATATATATTGATCACCAAATTAAGTTGCATCTGCTAATTAGTAAATATTAATGTTGATTCCCTTTTCTTATTGATCCACATAAATGATAAGAATGACACCTCAAGAATGGAAAGTTCTTATAATGAAACAAATTGAAGTACAAAGAATTAGTTATTTATATTTGTTTAAAAAAATGTCTAACCATTTTTATATATTGATGATTGCTAAGGCAAGTGAAATTTTTTAAGTGTGTATATTCTATTTTAAGACTTTGTGTGTGGGTATATTCTATTGTTTTAGGTCTTCTCGTCTCGGAGAATTTTATATTTTGAGCTATATGAAATTCATTGATGGATATGTGAAAGTTTTCTGTTTAATATTCGTAACTTCAGAGAAATGACATAATAAAAGCGAAGCTAGGATTTTAAGTTGGATATGAGATCTCTTTTTATTTTTCATAATTTGAATAGAATGAAAATAATTTTTCAGATATAAAAATTTAAAAACATGTATGTAAACATTGTGCCTAAAACTTGTTTTGACTTTCAAAATTTTAAATGTGTCACATAAATGAAATGTATGTGTAGAGAACTTCTCGGTCACTATGTAAACGTGAAGATCTCTTATGTATAAAGACGACGATCTCTTATAAAGTCATAAAACTTAAAAAAAATGTTTGTTAAGGGCTAAAAAAGACTCGTTTTAAATAAATTTTGTAGTCTTCATTTGTGACTAGGGATACAAAATTTAGAGACAAATGATTTTTTAGCCTCCAAGGATGAACTTAAAAGAAATGAGGCAATCGAAAAATCTTCAAAAATTGTCTGAATAAAAAAATCTTTTACGTATTTACATGTTGGATAGTGATGCCACAATCATTTGTCAATATTATTTTTAAAAATTAAAATAAAAGAAATAAATGAAACGATTATACCAACTTTTTTATAACAAGATAAATACTTGACTTGTATGGTAAAATAATTTACTTACTTAATTAATAAGTCAAAATAGTAATAAAGTAGTAAACTATTAACTATTAACAAACTAGTAAGCAATAATGAATAATAATGATAAGTAATAAGTAATAACTAAGAAGTAATATTGTAATAATAATAATCTTGCTAGTATTTTAGGAAAATAAATAAATTAATGACTAATAATAATAACAATATTAATAACAACAACAACAATAACACTTTAAGGAAATAATAAATTAATATCTAATAAAAATAAGTAGACGAGTAACTAATAAGTGATATTGTAGAGATATATATTTCTAATATTATAGAAATATAAAACATCTTTGAGCTTGATAAAATAAGTAACTATACAATTTTGTTGGACTTGTTCCCTTAATATATTGCATAACACTAGAATTCGACCAGAGTTACTAATTAAGTTGTTTTATACTCTCTTTTTTTCAAAAAATGATTTAGTTGTATGTGTAGATCAATTTTACATCTTTCTTACAAAATGTTAAAATAAATTAAGATAGTATAGTTTTCTCTTTTGAAATCAAATAATAATTATTGACTTGGTTTCAAAATCATGTGAACATAAATGTCCTTGATAAAGAGCGTGTCAGAAAAGACATTCATTTAAACAAACTTTAACAACAAACAAACTTTCAAACTGATAAATTTTTGAAGAACGAATGAAATAAATATGAAAATCACAAATAAAATGTGAAATACTAAATGAATAAATACAAAAATCACATGATACATAATTTAGGCTCAATTATGGCATAGCAAAAGAAACAGATTTATGAGGTCATTAATACATGAGCTGAAGGTATATATCATTTTGCAATGACAATAGGATTAGAAGAAATAAAATACAATAGATTTCAAAATAAAATAATTATTTATGGTCAAACAATGTTAACCTTTTTAATTAGGCCACAATGTTTAAAGCAAGATTTAAAATCAGTGGAAAATAACATCTTATAAAATTTTAAAATGATGAAGTTCTTGCTATACATGACACTAAAAATTATTATTTTATCATGTTAAAATTTTTAAATCACAAATTTAGTTAAGTAATTTTACAAAAGAAAAACTTTTGACTTTATTGATACACAAAGAAATTTAATAATTTTGTTAAATAAATTTTCATAATTGAATGACGATAAAAATGACATGTGAAAAATAGAAAGTTATTATAAAACAAATTAGTATACAGTAAAAAACAATAATAAAAAAATTTCAAGCATAAAGAATTAATTATTTGTTTAATTAGTGGACTGGGTTGCATCGGGATGGTTCACTACTAAATATACTTTTTAGGAAATTAATGTAATTATACGATTTAAGATAATATAATTTCTAAAAATGTCTTACATTTGAATTTCGGATATTTCACTCAATCTCTAACATATACATTATCACTTTGTTTGTGAGCAATGTATCTAATATAAATATTATTGTTGATACATAACACCAATTATTTCACACCAAAATTAGTATGATATAATTATATATCCGATATATAACTTATATATAATTTGTCATGTATATGGCGAAGGGGCAATGTATCTGTAAATTATAAAAAATTCAGAATTATTGTAATTTGAAAACTTTCAAGATAGAATGTAATTAGCATTAAAATTATTAAAATTTTTATACTTTATACTAATTTTTAATGCTCAATATTTAATAATCTTAAACAGATAAGTCTTAGTACTATATTAGTATATTTTTTTTTATTTTATCAATTTGAATACATATTTTAGTAAGTAGTCATTGTTTTATGTATATTAAAATTTGAAGAAATCATTTAATAAACTAATAATCTTCCGAGAATTTTCAAAAAATAATAAATAAATTAATTTATATAATAATAATAATAATAATATTCTTGTTAGTACTTTAAGAAAAATAATTAATTAATAACTAATAAAAATAAGTAATCTACAAATTAATTGATTGATTTGGGCCGATTTCGGATCGACCCGATCCCATACAATAGACACCCTTAGTTTCAACTATATAAATGAGCATCAAAGATAAAATAATTAATAACAAGGCAAAGAAATAAAATTAGTGATTCGTGAGAGTTCTTGTGTTCTTCTTTCAGGTATATTTAATTTTCATCTTCTTTATGAAATGTGACATGTGCATTTCTATCTGCGTTTATTTGACATGATTCCTCTTTTGTTAATTCACATATATGATAAGCATGTCAACTGAAAATAAATTCAAGTACAAAGAACTAATGTTTGTGTTTTAATTTCTTACCATTTATATATACTGACTGCTAAAGTTTGAACGGTATAAATGACAATCAAAATGTAAAAAATTAAAAGGCAAGACAAAAGATCAGAGAATTACTAACTTGTCTCAGAGCTATCGAGGTTTTTTTCAAGGTATGTTCTATTCGTAGCTTCTTTATCTTTTCTGACCATCAGTTATATTTTTGAATTAATCTATGTATGACATGTGAATTTCTATGGCGGAGATTTATAGTTCTTTACATAGATAGAGAGGTAGGAATTTCTCGAACGAACCGCACTCCTTCGTATACGTTAGGAGTCCATTGATATATTCATATTTTACATGTAAGAGATTGAAAATAACATTTTACAATCTAAATTATAAAAAAATAAAAAACATTCATTTCTTCGTTTCTTTGTGTACTTCTAAAAACACATTTTAAACTTATATATGTGCATATTCTATTGCTTTAGGTTTGATTTTTTTTCCCCTCAAGATTTTATCTTTTGTATAATTGAAATTCATTGATGGATTTATGACATCTTAATTGTGTGAGAAATTTTCTATTTGAAACTCTAGTGAAATAACTTACAAAAGAAAAAAACTAAGATTTTAAGTAAGTTTGAGATAAATGATTTTCTAATATTTTTCTTTATAAGAATATAGAATTTAAGTGAGTGGATGTAAATATCTAAAGAAATGAAATCTCTCACCCTATTATAATTTGAATAGAAGAAAAAGATCATTTTAAATCTCTTATGTGTAAAAGAGAAGATCTCTTGTAAAGCCATAAAATTAAAAAAAGTTGGTAATGGACTAACAACAATTTTTTTTTTGTAAATTCTTGAATCTTCATTTATGACAAGAAATACAAGATTTGGACACATGATTTTTTAGTCTCTGTTTCAATTTATTTGTCTTATTGTCTTTTTAATCTGCTTAAAAACGGATGTCTTTTCCCATTTTGACAACGGTTTAATTCTAGCTTTTCATGTGATATCTTTAACATCTCACAAAATTGAATGAATTTTTTTTATATTCTACATATCTTAGGTTTAAGACTACAAATTTAAAAATCTTCTTTATTTTCTTAAATTTAGTGCCAAATCAAAATAAGAACAAATAAATAAAACATTTTCCTATTATAAATAAAAGGTGCTAATGCTTTAACAAATATTCTCGATCCGCCACCAAAGGAATCAACCCTATCAATTCCGTGCCACCAATAAGGAAGACACAAAAGGCAAATTCATACTTAAGTTAAACTTGATCGATTCAACTTTTTATAGGCAGATTTACTACACTTTATTGACGAGTTCAAGTATAATCAATTAGTTGTTTATATTTTAAAAAAAATTCAATGTGTGCTTCTACGAGCACATTTTAAGACTTTTATATGTGTATATTCTATTGCTTTAGGTATTCTCGTCTTTGAGCATTTTATATTTTGAGCTATATAATATTTGAATTTTTTCTATTTAAAATTTGAAACTTCGGAGAACTGATATAACAAAAGCGAAGCTTGGATTTTAAGTTGGATTTTTTTTTAATAAATGATTTAGTTGTATGTGTAGATCAATTTTACATATGTGAAATAAATTAAGATAGTAATGTTTTCTCTTTTGAAATCAAACAATAAATGTGACTGGGTTTCAAATATCATGTGAACAAAAGTGTCGTTGATAAAGAGCGTGTTAGAAAAGACGTATCATTGTAAAAAAAATAAACTTACTTTTTAACTGACAAACTTTTAAATTGACAAATTTTTGAAAGAATGAATAAAACAAATATGAAAATCACAAATAGAATGTGAACTACTAAATAAATAAATACAAAATCACATGATACATATTGGATTACATTAGGATGGTTCACTACTAAATATACTTTTTAGGAAAATTATGTAATTATACGATTTAAGATAATATAATTTTAAAAAATTTCTACTATTTGAATTTCGGATATATCACTCAATTTCTATCAGATACATTATGACTTTGTTTGTGAGCAATTTATCTAATATAATGTTCTTGTTGATACATAACTCCAATTATCTCAACCCAAAATCAGTATGATATAATTATATATTCGATATATTTGTTATGTATATGGCAAAGGGGCAACGTATCCGTAAATTCTAAAAATTTCAAGATTATTGTAATTTTAAAACTTTCAAATAGAATGAAACTAGCACCTAAATTATTAAAATTTTTGTACTTAATACTAATTTTTAATGCTCAATATTTAATAATCATAAAAAGATAAGTCTTAGCACTACATTAGTATATTTTTATATCTTATCAAGTTGAATAATTCTTCTAGTAAGTAGTCATTATTTTATGTAGATTAAAATTTGAAGAAATCATTTGATAAAGCAACAAACTTCCTAGCATTTTCAGAAAATAATAAATTAATTAATTATATAAGTAATATAATGATAATAATAATATTCTTATTAGCACTTTAAGAAAAATAAAAAATTAATAACTAATAAAATGTGACTTGTGACTTTTAATAGTTGTTGAGTTCTTCTTAGGTATGTTTAATTTCATCTTCTTTATGAAATGTGACATGTGAGTTTCGATGTGCTTTTATTTGAAATTATTTTTTAGTTTTCTACCAAAAAAAATTAGGTTTTATGTTCTTTTATAAGATATATACATTTTTTCTTATACATAAGAGATCTGAAAATATTAGTTTATTTTATTCAAATTTATCTACAAACAAATTTATAACTTAACTATGCCTTAAATATGTTTGTGTCCGAGAATTTTATCTTTTGAACTATATGAAACTCACGATGGAGTGTATGAATTTATTTTATTCGAAACTCCAAAAGAAATAACATAATAAAAGTGAATTTAGGATTTTAAGTGAGCTTAAGAGAGATATTTTTCTAGTCCTTTCAAAAGTTCTTTTTAATTTTATAGCATTTTTATAAATAAGAGATTTTTTAATTCAAAAGATCTTTTTTATACATACGAAATTTGAAAAATATCATTTTCTTGTATTTAAATTGTAAAAATGGCAAGAGATCTTATTTTATGTAAATTTTGGAGTCTTCATTTGTGAAAGTGGATATAAATTTAGGAGAAATTATCTCCAACCCTATACAAATTTCTTTTAGTTTAATGACCTTTTTTTAATAAGAGATTCAAATTTTTTACAGATAAGAAATATGCAAAGACAATTTTTTTTTTAAAAAAAAAAAGGTAAAAAGGCAAGATAACTCATTTCCTTCAAAGGAAAATTATTAGTCATTAAGATATGTTCATCCTTGAAAACATAACATGTTTATCAAGGAAATATGTTCTTTAATAGTGTCTCTATTACAATTTATATGAGATATTTATGACTTCGAAAGTCAAAAATTTCAAATTGTGATAGTAAGTTCAGGTATGAAATCTATAAGGTTTTCAAAATAAAATTATATGTTTGAAGATTATGTGAAAATTACTATAAGTCAAGTAATTAACAATTTAAAGTATTTGAAAGTTGTATGACAAAAGTCACGATCAAAACTTGTTTGACTCTCAAAATTCAAAAAAGTCGTTTAAAGTGAGACTAAGAGAATATTTTTTTCATTTACTTTTTATCCTTGTGAATGAAATTTCGAAGTTGACAGTTTGAATTTAATTTGTTTTTTTTTCTTAAATTTTGTGCTAGGTCAAAATAACAATCAAGTTGACAGAGAGAGTGCATGAATAAAAATAATTTGATTATTAATGAATTGTATATACATGCCCGATTTAATGGACTTTCTCTAATTTTTATTTGTTCTCTTTCATGAAGCAATAACTTCCAAAGATGAACTTCACGAAAATGAGGTCGTCAAAAACCCTCAAAAATTGCCAGAGGAAAAAAAAGCAACTTGATGGGCGAACGTTCCATTGTGTTGCCACGTGTTGTACGTATTTACATAATGAACAACAACGCCACAGACTCGTCCAGCGATGAGGAGGAAAATATTCAAGGAGAGAAGTTTAAACGACATAAAAGGATTTGTAAAGAAATTACTATCAGAAATAGAAAAACCAAGGTCACTTCAAAGATGGTATCGTCCAAAGAGAGAAAGGATACACAACTTCTCCAAGAAAATGTAAAGAAGTACAGGGGAGTTAGACAACGAAAATGGGAAAAATGGGTTGCGGAGATTCGAGATGTAAGAACAAATAATCTTTCTTCACAAAATGAAAGAAAGGTCAATGTTTATTTTTATTACCTTCTCCAAACTCTATTCGTGGAATTACACTATATATATTATTATTATTGTTGAACTAGTTAATAGGAGGAACATGAATAACTATGATTTATGTATTGATAAAGCGAAGTTGTTTTGTTGTATTCCTTGTAAAGATTTATTTAAAGAACATTATCTTAAAAATGATACTTTTGCTAGATAAACCTTGGGTTTAGAAAAAGTTTAAACAATATATTTCTGTTTTTTTAAATAGTTCACTTGAATTTTTCTTTTTTTTGAAAAGCTAAATTATTTACATAAAGCTACTACTTCTTTGCTTCCTTAACATATCGTGAGAAGCTTGACATAGAAATTTGATCAGAGTTATTTGTTACATTGTTTTATATCAAACATAGATTTTTAATCATTTTCTTCATTAAATAGATTAGTTGCATGCTTAGGTCAATTTTGTACAGTTCTTACTAAAATTAAATTCATTCTTAAAATGAATTAAGGCGATACCATATTTCTTTTTTCTTTTTTTTTTTTAAAAAAATAATAATAATCATGCTTTAGTTTCAAACATGATTGAGTAAATAAAGAATATGTCCTGATAAGACAAAAAAAAAAACCTAGAATTGTAACCCTTTTTTAATTTCTGTAACTGTTTGATAGCCATGGAGTGGTGTATATGTGAGTACTAGACATTGGGGGTCCGTGCTAACACGGACTCAATAAATTAGTATTTTTTTTTAAATTTTAATTTATGTGATAAGTAGAATTTAGAAAGTTGATTAAATTTTAATATGATTTTTAGATATTTAAATTGTTAATTACTTTTTGTCTGCCACAAATTTAATGTGAAAAGGTTCATTAAGATGTCCATAATTAAAGTGCTTTCGTCATCGATCGTTGAATATTTACTCAAAGTAGTTATAAGATATAAACAAATATTACCGAAATTCAAAATAATAATGCAATAACGAAAGAATATGAATTTAAAACTAAAAGTCATAGCTAAAACGAATTTCATAATTTTACAAAAATTAGACAATAATTAAATTAAAGTAGAAAAATAATAATTTTTTAAATTTTTTTTCAGAAACACGATGTGTCTGCTTCAGCGTGAAGTCCTGAATTTAAAACTAAAAACATACATAAAATGGATTTTATAATTTCGAAAAAATTACACATTAATTAAATTAAGGCACAACAAAAGAAATGCATTTTTAATCTTTTTTCGAAACACGATAAAGCAGACACGTCGATGAAGACGGAGACATGCCTGATTTCTCACATGACGAGAAAGAGGCATAATACAATATACAAAGCATCTTGTATTTGTGCGGGGTCTGAAAGCGAACTAAAAATAACAGAGGTAGAGAGTATTTACAACTTGAGCCCCGTCCATCGATTGATCACGCGAGTACGCATCCAATCAGCGCATAGCGAATGAAAAAAGCGTTCATCCTGGATTCTCTTCCTCAAGAAAAATGTCTATCAATTGATCCAACGGTCAAAGTCTCCACTTTTCACGCCCCTCTACTAAGAGATGCACCATGTTGATAGAAATCGCCAAAGACCTTCTTGTACACGTCTTCGAGGGCAACATCTTAATGAAAGTGTCATGAGTATTCACTAATTATATTCTACAAATTTCAATTGATGATTTATAGGTCACATGAATATAACTTTAATTTTGCTCGAGTACTCCATTCACATGAATAAGGAAGAAAGAAAATACACAAGTGTAGCATGAACAATATTTGCATAATTAATTTCTTTTAAGGGCAATCAGGATACATGTTTTATTTGTTTACATTAATTGGTTGGAAGTGATTTTTCTTAATTAGATGAGTAATTGAGGATTTTTAAAATACATAGACAATTAATTCTGAAAATTTAAATAAATTAAATTTTCTTAATATAAGAAGAAAATCAAGAATTGTATCTATGTTTAGTTAATTTTAGTTAGTTATTCTTTTAATAATAAATTAATTAATACTATCAATAAAATATAAAATATACATATATAAGTTTCATTTTATTATCATTAAAATAATAAATTCATTAATTTGATGTATCTCTTATCAATGTATATTGCATTCGACAAATTAAACACTTAGATACACGAGTATCATACAAGAACAAATTGTGTCAAATACATGTGTATATTTCCAATAATGCATAAATCTCCAAATATTCAGTAGATACATAAACAAGATACACAGATAAAACTAGATACATAAAATTGTATCTCGGTAATGCATCAGATACAACAATAATATGTCAAATGCATACGTAAATCTCCACTTATTGAAATATTTTTGTTACGGTCTTCGGTGGTCAGGGCATCTCACCATGACAGTGTTTGCTTCACCTTTTGATTCATCATTGCTTCTCACTTCGCCTAAATTCGACGGGATATATAAGTGATACGAAGTTTCTTGGTTGATACATAGTACACAGAGTATGCAATCGATACTATCAAAAATGTCGATTTTGATAAAGTTATTGGGCTTGAAATTTGTGCTTACGATGATACCCATTGTCTTTGCAAGCGAGAGGTGTCTCCCCTTGCGAGAAAAAAAAGATGGGTTCATGGGTCCACACGATCTACAATAAATGCATGTAAAGAAAAAAAAAGGGAGAGGTTACATGTTATTATATTATATTATATTATATTATATTATATTATATTATATTTTAATGATATCCCCTACTAATATATAAGCGGGATAACTTGACAGGTCATGGTCAACAAGTCTTCCTGGCAGCTACACATATATTCAATTATTTTTTTAATTCCTTTGTCTTACTTTTTAATTTTATATATTTAAAAATTGCATAAAAAAATTATTATGAATCATGATAATTGACAATTTAATCTTTTTTTAAAAAAAACATATAAATAATTCAATCAATTACTTACAAAAAAAATGATTATTCATAAAATTAATCTATTTGTGTTAAACAAAATGGAACAAAATTAAATATATAACAAGTATTATTTAATTTGAAAACCACATAAAAAGTATTGTCAATGTCAATAATTAACAATGTTTGATTAACCCTTGAAATTTTATTTGTGATATATTCATTGAGACAATAGAATTAATATATATACTATTATTTAAAAATTATAAATTATAATCATTAATAACTTTAATTATTTAAAAATTATATTAAAATTTAATTGACTCACTAAATTCTAGTACATAAAATTAGACAAAAAAAAGAAGAGAACTTATTTAAAAGATAAAGTCAACAGACTAATGATGAACTCTTTTTTTTCCTTAACTTCTTTTTAAAATATAATTAAAGATGGTCTAAGTCATAAAAAATTGTTAGCTGGATTTTGTTTACAATGCTATAATTTAATATAATTAAATTTATTCAAAATGATATTTTTATATTATATATTATATATAATAAGATAATAAAGATTTCTAGAATAGTCTAAAATGGAAAGTAGATTCCACATGACTGAATAATTTACTAATTAAGACAGAAAAGAATAATTTTATTTTACGTTAAAGTCTTGTTCATGCACGTACTAAAAAGATAACATATAAGATAAATAAAATCCTATTTTTGATATTATAATTAAATGATTCAAATATATTGGAAAATTTTCTATAAGTTCATTTTAGTCATTAAAAGAGTGTTGTTTTATAATATATTTTTTTTATATTCATTTCTATTTTAAGTAGGTTAATTGACCAAATATTATTAAAGATTATGCTTTTTTTAGTATTATACTTCGCTTTCTGTTGTCCAGTTTAATTATTATTGTAAATTTATATATGATGTGTTCTTATTTTTAATCTTTAATAATTTTTTTCTTAATGAACATGTATAGAACTTTTATGTTTCTTTTACTAAAACATGTCATATTTCGAGTCATCATTTAAGATTTATAATTGTAAGTTTATATATGATATCTTGTTATTTTTAGGAAAAATGGTCTGAAATATATTTACATTTTGATCGAAATTGTTGTTACCATACCAAACTTTAGAAAAGACTTTTTACCCTTGCATTATTTAATAGTGTAACTTAAAGGTATATATGTGTCCACGTCGACATAAAAAATATTGCATAATTATAAATAGTAATGTGTCAACATAAGCACATATATACATTTAAATACACTATTAAATAGTTCGGGGGTAAAAAATACACTATTAAATAATTCAGGGGAGTAAAAGATCCTCCATAAAGTTCGATATCGTAACAGTAATATCAGTCAAAATTAAGTATTTTTCAAACTCTTTTCCATTATTTTTAATCTCAATACTTTTTTTTCTTAATGAACATATATGTTTCTTTTACAGAACACGTCATATTTCGAGCCATCATTCAAGATTTATAATTGTAAATTTATATAGGGAGAATGCACAAGTACCTCTCAACTTATGCCGGAAATCTCAGAGACACACTTATAGTATACTAAGGTTCTATTAACCCCCTGAACTTATTTTATAAGTAATTTTGCTATTCCTTTTCGACCTACTGGCACTAGCTTAAAAAAAAGTCAACCAGCGTTGGCCACAAGATAGCGCCACGTAAATCGAAAAGGAGTAGAAAATTATTAATAAAATAAGTTCAGAGGATAATAGGACCTTTGTACAGTATAAGTGTATCTCTGAGCTTTCAGACATAAGCTGAGGAGGTACTTGTGCATTATCCCATTTATATATATATATACATAAGATATCTTGTACTTTTTTCTCAATGAGCATGTAAAGAATTTTTATGTTTCTTGAACATGTCATATTTCGAGCCATAGTTCAAAGATTTTATAATTGTAAATTTATATATTATATCTTGTTATTTTAATTTCAATATTTTTTTTTCTCAATGAGCATATAAAAAGCTTTTATGATTCATTTACTAGAACATGTCATAATTCGAATGTTTAAATGTTAAGTCTTATAAGGTTTGCCTATGTAACACACTAATACCCTATTCTCTTTTAGTCTTCTTTTGTGTGCTTTACTTAGGTATCAAAATTTTCATTAAAACAAAAACAAGTCAAAATTCTCTAGCAATGTGTAGCTAGGGACAATGATATGACAAAAGGGACAAATTAAAAAAAAAAAAGAAGATAAATCATGGTAACAAAAAATTGGAGATTTAATAGGTATTATTTGTCCATAGATTTTAAATATTTCTTATTTTATTTGAATTTATTAAAATTGAATTGTATTTAGTTATATTTTTTATAAAAAAGTATTTTAAATAATATTCATATTTTAATATAGACTTAAATAAAAATTTTAAAGTACAATCTTGCCAAACAGTATATCTACTGTAAAATACAGTATAATATAATATAATATATTATGAAACAATGGATAATAATGATCTAAACAAAGTGTAAGCGACCCTTAGTCAAACTTTTTCTCAATGAATATATTAATGTATATTAGGATTTAGCCTTGACTGAAGACTAAGGAATAATATTAAACTTTGGGTTAATTTATTCAACTATATATTTTTTCCAAATATAGACATTTTTTTTCTCTTCTCCCTTCCCTATAAATTTCCAATTTTTATTTTCAAAGTATTATAAACTTCTCATTACAATGGGGAATTGCTTTGGAAAATCTTCAAAACTAGCTCATGCTTCTTCTAGCCTAATTTTTGGTACAATTCCCTTTACTATTTTAAATTAACTTTACATTTTTTTTGCATATATAATTTGTACAAAACATGATATTCATATATTGTATATCACCATATCATATTGGTCACTAATAGATTCATGGCTATATTGTTGTGTGTCATTAGCCAAGGCTCTACTAGTTTTGACTAGTCGTGAAGTCAGAAATTTTACGAGGGTTTCTAGAAAAATACAATACTGTTGTCACACTTAGATTTTGGATTTTTTTTAATCTTAATTTCAAATAAAATAGATCAAAATAACTAGGGATATTATGTGATTTATTAGTATTATGAATCAAAAATTTTTGATTAAAGTTCGATTTTTTCAAAGGGCAAGACAATATGAATGTTCTATTGAAAGGGAAAATGCACAAGCACCCCCTCAATCTATGCCCAAAATTCTAGAGACACACTTATATTATACTAAGGTCCTATTACCCCCTGAACTTATTTAATAAGTAATTTTCTACTCCTTTTCGACATACGTGACACTAGCTTGAAAAAAAAAGTCAACAATCATTGGGCCCACAAGATAGTGTCACGTATGCCGAAAATGGATAAAAAAATTATTAATAAAATAAGTTCAGGGGGGTAATGGTACCTTAGTGTAGTATAAGTGTGACTCTGAGATTTCGGGCATAGGTTGAGGGACTACTTGTGCATTATCCCATCATGTTATGAGGAATTTGGAACCCTAAGGAAAGGGGGTTGAATAAATAGTTGGGGAGG
>NC_028637.1:3216597-3228411 GCF_001406875.1 Solanum pennellii | reverse complement strand
CACGATTTTTAAAGTCGACGGATTTTCCTTTTACTATAAATTTCATTGTTGGCGGTATTAACATGTAGAAGGACTCTATCTTTATTCTCGTCTAATTAATCAATTCTTCAAAAGATCTGTCAGACTATAAAGTGAAAGATTTGATCAATGAATATTCTATTCTTTCTTAGTCACGTTTGTTGTCAAAGTTTACAATTATTAGCTTCTGCATGACGCGCTACAATATTGAGTATAGAAGTTTGTTGCTTTGGTATATTGAGTTACAATATTTGTTTGGAGTTTTTTAGTACATAACTTGTTGTACTAGAGGAACAGTAATGATTCGTATAGTCGACCCTACATAACTTGTTGTACTAGAGGAACAGTAATGATTCGTATAGTCGACCCTAACTTTGTTTGCAATTCCTGTTTCAGATTCTAATTCTGGCTCTTCAAGAAGTGTGAAAAGGGAACAGTTTCATTCTCATAAACAGTCATTTCACAACAGTTTTCGCGCAAATGATTCATTTGTTCCGAGCAACCTCAAGTCATTTACCTTCAATGAACTAAAAAATGCAACTAGGAACTTCCGAGCTGATAGTCTTCTTGGCGAAGGAGGTTTTGGTTACGTCTTCAAAGGATGGATAGATGAGACTACATTTGCTCCTTGCAAACCAGGAAGTGGTATGGTTGTAGCTGTCAAGAAACTTAAGCCCGAAAGCTTCCAAGGGCATAGAGAATGGCTTGTATGTCGTAAAGAACTTAAACTATGCCAAGGTATTGTCCGCTTTGAATCTAACTTCAGGGCGTTATAGTTTTGTCCCCTCGGGATTTAACCTTACAGATGCCCTGAAAGTTGAATTCCTGACTCCGCCTTTTATGATCACTAAACGTCCCCTCTCATTTCGATGTGGGATTGGGCCAGAGTGGACAATACCTTGGCAGTTAACATCTTCTGCAGCAATTCATTGTTGTGAGTTAACTTTGTTTTCGACGTACTAAACATGCAGGCAGAGGTTAACTACTTAGGGCTGCTTCAACATGAAAATCTAGTAAGGTTAATTGGATATTGCGCGGAGTTTGATAACAGACTTCTTGTTTATGAAGTCATGTCAAAAGGAAGTTTGGAAAATCATTTATTCAAAAGTGAGTCAAATCTCTTTACATTTGTTTTTGTATGCTTAATTCTAAGGTTGACGATTAACGTCTTTTGTGAACAGAGGGAGTTCAGATTATACCTTGGGCTACACGAATGTGTATTGCAGTAGATGTTGCACGAGGCTTGTCCTTCTTACACGGTCTTGAAGCAAATGTCATTTACCGCGATCTCAAGGCTTCAAACATACTACTTGATTCAGTAAGCTCTCCAAAACTGAAATGGTAATGATTAGCTTTTTAAGTCGCGTAAACTTTTCATTGAACTTCTGCAGGATTTCAATGCCAAGCTATCGGATTTTGGTCTGGCAAGAGACGGTCCTAGTGGAGACAGAACTCACGTCTCGACTAGAATTGTTGGTACTACCGGTTATGCTGCACCAGAATATCTTGCATCAGGTTTGTTTTGTAAATCTCATCTCATTTGTATCTTTTTCATGTTTTTTCTTCCGTTCCAAGAGCTCGTTTGGCTTAGCTGATTAACGATAGTTGATAAGCATCACATATAAGTGATTTGACCGTCAGTGCATAGAATTTAAACTCTTTGATATTTTTGCACGCGACTAACGTGGTAAAGGCCTTTCTTCACTAAACTTTCCAATTCAACTTGTTCAAAACAGGTCACTTGACACCAAAGAATGATGTTTACAGTTTTGGAGTTGTTCTACTAGAGTTGCTATCCGGAAAACGAGCAACGGGTGATGAAAATGCAGGAGGTGCTGATGAGAAATTGGTGGAATGGGCAAAACCATTCCTTAGTGATAGTAGGAGAGTGTTGAGAATAATGGACACAAGGTTGGGAGGACAATACTCAAAGAAAGGTGCACAAACTGCAGCTTCCCTTGTCCTGAGGTGCCTCGACGTCGATCCGAGACTTAGGCCAACAATGGATGAGGTTCTAGCTACACTAGAACTTGTACAAGCACCAAAAGATGTCATGAAGAGTTCACAACAGATTAAACAAAGCAAATGACAAGTCAGTCTCAAGAGAAATGTCTATCATGTAAATAGTAATAGATAAAGGTGCAAGGTCCCAGAGGCGGAATCAGGATTTTTGAATATCACTTAGTTCGAATGTCTAAATCAAATATCGTGACAATTTTTTAAAGGGCTTCACTTTGGGGTGAACCCCTACAATTCTAAGTTCAAATTTTCCCACTAACAATAAGTATGCTTGTATTTCAATTTGGTTTTAGTTGGCAAATGTCTTTAACTTGGATTTGACAATGTGTCTTTTAATTTTAGTTTCAATTCACATTTATGGGAAACACATACATCTTCGATGTCAAACTTAGTTTCAACTCACATTTATTGAAACTAGTCTATTAAGTTTAGCTTTAACTCACACTTATGGAAAACACACACATCTTCATGACAAACATAGCTTCAATTCACATTTATGAAAACTAGTCTATTAAGTTTAGGTTCAACTCACATTTATGGTAAATACACATCTTCATGCCAAACTTAGCTTCATCTCACATTAATGGCAAGTATACACATCTTACATGGCACGAGATAAATCATTTTTTAGTGTTATTTCAAAAAAAAACTGTCATATATAAAGATGAGTGTGAAACAAGACCCGCGAATTCTAAAAACCTAATACTAATAACTCACCAAATTAGAGTCATGTGAAAGCATGGAGGCCTCACTCAAAATCTGACGAGTAGATAAAGTGATCTTAACGTAGTTTTGTTGAGGATCTTAAGTGCATGTATCTGAATCATTAAAAGAGGCTAGTCGGAGGACATCTCTACATTGAATGTACGAGCAAGTAATATAGCCGAAGCGAAATAACTGAATCAAAGGACCGTAAAAAGATATTGCACAAACTCAACCAATTGTAAAGAATTAACTGAATGAAATCATTTGAACGTTAACAAAAATACTTACTCATCTCTGAAACTCAACATAATAAGTGATATAGTGAAAATACACCTTAACCTCTACCTGGGAGATTCTATAACCGACAACCGTCACTATGAGTTAACTTCCTTTCTTTGGATGAAAGCTCTCAACTAAGTGGATTTACTAAGCAATAAGGATAAATCTAAAAAGTATAATCCCTTACCCAAGTTTGCAGACATGGTTTTTATGAAGATTATGAGTTGCTAAATTTCATCTCATATTGTTGCTCAATACTACTCTCAAAATATATACACTCATGCTCAAATGTATAAAATTATACTCTTTCTATGTTTTGATGTAATTACTCATAATATCCTCTTAAAAGAGGTACTACTCTGAAAATCTGTGGACTCGTAACTCCATTAGAAATCAAAGTTTCTCTTTCCTCAATGTAATAAGATGATATATTTGGGACTTCTTAGTTCCCTTACACTCTTTCTCTTAATCATTTTTCAAACTCTTTCTCATGGTTCCTATTTGCTTTCTCAGAACTCAGTTTAAAATAACTATATTTATTTAAAATTTCTCAATAAGAACTCAATGAATACTCAAGTATAGGGTTCATGCTGTAAAATAGACATGAACCATCAACTCAATAAATCCAATGCACAATATACAACAATCTAATAATTAGGAATAGAAATTCAATAATCATGAATTCAAGAACTCAGAACGCAACATTAACTCATCTCAAGAATACTCAAATCTAAGAATAGAACTCTAGATTACTCTTTTATTGATTTAAAAGTAAACATGGGGCGTGAGGATGAACTAGTGCAACACTATGATAGCTTTACATACTTGATTATAAACCTATAAGAATGAAAACTTTTTTGGAGACTTGATTTTATCTTGAGCTTGAGCAAGAACATTGGTTTTATCGGAGGAAACCTTTGATCCTTGAATCTTGGTGCTTGCTCTCGATAAAGAAACTCTTTTATAAAGTTCTTACAGTGGAAGAACATGAGAAAACCTCGGGTGAAGAATTCTCTCAGTATCTTGAATTTTTGACTTGAAGGTTTTAGGGTTCTTGTTTGAGAAGAGGAACCCTAGGTGAGTTTTAAGAGAACTTCTAAGTACTTCAATGTTTATATTGATGATTTTGAGAGAAAAACTAGCTACTTAAATGATATACTCAGTTAAAATACTAACAAAAAGGGAATAAATAGGGTTAAATAACCGTAAAATGTGTGTAGCAAGCCTTCACGGAAGGGTCTACCATTAATCAAAATTTCTACTGTCTTGTAGGTCCAGTTGTAGAACATTGACTGCATGACAGGCGCTTCACTAAAAAGGCATAACATTTTACTCCAAACTCGAAATGAGACAAATTTAGTGGCGCTTGGAAAGATGGCTCGTATACTTTAATTTTATTAGTCATGGACAACCTAATTCATTATGAACTGAGAGATATAGTTGTTTGAAATTGACCTAAGTAGAATATTAAGTCAAAACTCAATCGGTAAGAAAATTTTCAACTCAACTTTATGCTAGGGGTTTCTTGTGACCTTAATTCATATCTGAATTCATTATCACACAAAAGAATTGAACTTCACACCTAAGTATAATTTAAGAATTACCTGTCAAGACCTTATACGTAATGAAGAATAGTTTGGATCTTAACTTATTAGGATGTAACATCTTTGGACTGAAAAAATATGGAAAAGGGAGTTTGGTGGTTGTAGGTGATTTATTTTGGGATTGACTTTAGCTACTGATAGTATGAATCATCGTAGAAGAAGAGGTGCATTTTCTAAAAGTTGGATTATAATTGTATTAAAAGTATATTAAATATAAACAATAGTTTTATTATAGGGCAACTTTCACATATAGCAAACATAAAATTTATATTTGTATGTTATAACAAAGTTTGTATAATCGCGCTCCGTAGCAAACATATATATGTATAATTCGTTATACATATACAATTGAAGAGAATTGTATAAAACGAAGTGTATAAAATGAAGTGTATAAAACAAGCTGTATAGTTATAAGTGTATAGGGCGATTATATACAATTTGAATTTGAATAAAATGTGAAAGAGAGAAAGACAAAAGAGACTTGGGCAGGAAAAATACAATTGAATCGACTATATACAATTTGTATAAAACGAGAAAGAGAGAAAGACAAAAGAGACTTGGGCATGGAGTACTTTTATTGTTTAATTATAAGTGTGTAGGACAAAAATATATGTACGTATTTGCATGTGTATATACAATTTTCTCTCGCTTTATACAATTAGAAACACAATTTATACAATTCTATTGTATAAAGCGAGAGAGGCGAGTGACAGGAAGCGAGTGAGAGAGGGAGAGTGGCGAGCGAGAAATATGAGGGAGAGAGGGACTGACAAACAATTTGCTATGGAACACAAATAAATCAAACGATAGCTACTATGTTTATTTTATATTATTAATTTGTCATTCTATACAAGTATCCCTTTATAATACGATTTGAATTTGATACTATACATTGTGAGAAATTCGATTATTGTTTTTTAACAAATACAATACATTTCTAACAATATAAAATCAATTTAGATTGTACTGAAATATTTGAATTTCACACATATTATTTATAATATATTTGTATTAAAAATATTTTACTTGTGTAGAGTCAAACTATAAAAACTTTGACTAACATCTTACGATGTATCTTTTATCAGATTGATATGTAATAAATTGATATTTATAGTACTTTTCGTATAAATTTTGAATATTTAAATATTTTATTTAAAATATTAAATTAATTTAATTTAATTTAACTTTAAATATTAATCAAATTGACTTTCGAAAAACATAACATAACAAATAAAAATTTAATAAACAATATTTAAGTAATTGGACCAATTATCAAGTGTGGAGCAGAAGCAGAATCTTTCATTTTCCAAATGCATTAATTTGACTAAATTATTACTGTTATTGTAAAAAGATAAACATAAAATTTCAAGTTATTTCATTTTGTGTTAATTTCAATCTTACATAGAAATATATTAATAAAATCTTTGAAAATAAAAATTCATATCATGATTAGTAATAATAATTATTATATATATATATGAAAGTGGTACCAATTAGCATACTTCATTAATGTGTTTGGTCAAATAGTCTTTGCTTTATTCATATTTTTTCCAATACATATGGAATAATAATCATTTTATTTCTAATTATAAATAATTTATGTATTATAATTTGTTAAGTAAATCAATAAGTTATGTATAATAAATAGCAATAAGTGGCCCTCTAATATTAAAAGTTACTCAAATCTATTTTTAAGTCAGCTTAAAAATTTTTGAATGTTTGACAAATATAAAAATAACTCAAAATAAGTTTTAAAAAATTACTTAAAATAAGTTTAAAAGTGTTTGACCAGGTTAAAAATAACTTGAAATAAGTTAAAAATCAAAAGTACGTCTCTTCTACTTTATATTTTTTACTTAAAAGTCATTTCAATTTGACTTGACAGCTATGTTTTTTTGTAAGTCAATCCAAACAAGTCGTTAGTCAAACTTTTTTCTCAATGAATATTTTATTATATTAGGAATTTCCCTTGACTGAAGACAACAAAGGAATGATATTAATTTTGGGGTTAATTTATTCAACTAAATATTTTTCCAAATATAGATATTTTTTCTGTTTTTTTCTCTTATCCCTTCTCTATAAATTTCCAATTTTTTTTTCAAAACATTATAAACTTCTATTTACAATGGGGATTTGCTCTGGAAAAATTTCAAAACTTGATCATGCTTCTTCTAGCCTATTTTTTGGTACAATTCCCTTTTTTATTTCAAATTTATCTCTACATTTTTTGTATATAATTTGTATACAAAAGTTAGAACATCATGATTTGTTATGTGTCATTAGCCAAGGTTCTGTGATTTTACACTAATCGTGGAATCAGAAATTTCACTAAGAGTTTCGAGAAAAATGCAATAATGTCACACCTAGATTTTTGAACTTTTTTGAGTCACCTTTGTGGCTACACTAGAAAACTATAATTTATTGCTATCAAAATTTACAATTATTAGCTTCTGCCTGACGCGCTCTGTCTTTATTCAGTCTTTTGTATTTGGTTTTGCATAGAAGTTTGTTGCTTTCATATATTGAATTACAAAGTACATAACTTGTTGTACTAGAGAAACTTAAGTGGAGTAACATGAACAGTAAGGATTCATATACTCGAAAGTCGAGCCTAACTTTGTTGGCAATTTTTATTTCAAATTTATCTTTACATTTTTTGTATATAATTTTGTATACAAAAGTTGAACATTATGATTTGTTTTGTGTCATTAGCCAAGGTTCTATGATTTGAACTAATCGTAGAGCCAGAAACTTTTACTAAGAGTTTCGAGAAAAATGCAATAATGTCATACCTAGATTTTTGAACTTTTTTGACTCACCTTTGTTGCTACACTAGAAAACTTCAATTTTATTGCTGTCAAAGTTTGTAATAATAGCTTCTACCTGACGCGCTCTGTCTTTATTCATTCTTTTTTGTATAGAAGTTTGTTGCTTTGATATATTGAGTTACAATGTACAAAACTTGTTGTACTATACTAGAAAGTCGAGCCTAACTTTGTTTGCGATTTTTATTTCAGATTCTAATTCTGTCTCTTCAAGCAGTGTGAAGAAGGAACAGTTTCATTCTCATAAACACTCATTTCATAGCAGTTGTTGCTCAAACGATTCGTTTGTTCCGAGCAACCTCAAGTCATTTACGTACAACGAACTTAAAAATGCAACTAAGAACTTTCAAGCTGATAGTCTTCTTGACGAAGGACGTTTTGGTTACGTCTTCAAAGGATGGATAGATGAGACTACATTTGCTCCTTGCAAACCAGGAAGTGGTATGGTTGTAGCTGTCAAGAAACTCAAGCCCGGACGCTTCCAAGGGCATAGAGAATGGCTTGTATGTCGTAAAGAACTTAAAAACTCTTAACTTTCTAGGTCTAATTGTCAAGGTATTGTCCGCTTTAGACCTAACTTCAGGGCGTCATGGTTTTGTCCCTTCGGGATTTAGATGCCCTGCATGTTGAAATCCTGACTCCGCCTTTTGTGATCACTAAAAGTGGACAATACCTTGGGAGTTAACATCTTTTGACACACTTGTACTATTGTGATTTAACTTTGTTTTTCGAAATGCAGGCAGAGGTTAACTACTTAGGGCTGCTTTACCATGAAAATTTAGTGAACTTAATTGGATATTGCGCGGAGCTTGATAACAGACTTCTTGTATATGAAGTCATGTCAAAAGGAAGTTTGGAAAATCACTTATTCAAAAGTGAGTCGTCGAATCTCTTTACATTTGTTTTCGTATGCTTAATTATAACGTTGACGATTAACCTCTTCTGTGAACAGAGGGAGCTAAGGTTATACCTTGGGCTACACGAATGCGTATTGCAGTAGATGTTGCACGAGCCTTGTCCTTCTTACACGGTCTTGATGCAAGTGTTGTTTACCGCGATCTCAAGGCTTCAAACATACTACTTGATTCAGTAAGCTCTCCAAAACTGAAATAGTAATGATTCGCATTAGACAAGTTACAACTTTTGAAGTCGCGTAAGTTTTTCATTGCACTTCTGCAGGATTTCAGTGCCAAGCTATCGGCTTTTGGTCTTGCAAGAGATGGTCCTCGTGGAGACAGAACTCGTTTCTCGACTAGAGTTTGTTGTACTAGGGGTTATGCTGCACCAGAATATCTTGCATCAGGTTTCTAAATCTTACCGTCAATGCATAGAATTTAAACTCTTTGCTACTTTTGCACGCGACTAACGTGGTAAAGGCCTCTTGTTCACCAAACTTTCCAATTCAACTTGTTCATAACAGGTAACTTGACACCACAGATTGATGTTTATAGTTTTGGAGTTGTTCTACTAGAGTTGCTATCGGGAAAACGATCAACGAGTGCTGAAAATGCAGGAGGTGCTGATGAGAAATTGGTGGAATGGGCAAAACCATTCTTATGTGATAGTAGGAGAGTGTTGAGAATAATGGACATAAGGTTGGGAGGAAAGTACTCAAAGAAAGGTGCACAAACTGCAGCTTCCCTTGTCCTGAGGTGTGTCGACGTCGATCCGAGGCTTAGGCCAACAATGGATGAGGTTCTAGCTACACTAGAACTTGTAAAAGCACCAAAAGTTGTCATGTCTGTTCACAACAGATTAAACAAAGCAGATGACAAGTTAGTCTCAAGAGAAGACAAAGGTGCACGGTCGATCTCCCGGAGGCGGAACCAGGATTTTCATCGAGGAGAGTCGAAATATAAAGAAGAGTCCCAAGGCAAGTACCTTTAGAGAATGCCCAAGAATGTTCAAAACTAAAACACTTTATTACTTGTTGAAATATATACAAGTCTATCATGTTAGTCAATATTGATTGGTCACATTTGAATCGAAAAATGTCTAATTAAAACACTTTATTACTTGTTTTGAAATGTCCAATTGGAACATAACTTTAGTTCAAATGTCTAAATGAAATATCGGGACAAGTTTAAGTGGTTGACTATGTATTAAGCCGAAACGTTTTGAAAAGAAAAATTCTTATACAAGGAAAAACACTTCCCTAATAGAAATAACGAAATCAAATCCAATAATAACCTTTGTATACCAAATACAAGAAAATTACTTATTTTTCAAGAAAATATTTTCTTCCGTATGAAACTTGTACAAGCACCAAAAAAAAAAAAAGTAACGAAAACAAATTTCATAAAAATGACATTACACAATAATTATTTCCTCCCCCACAACCCTAACACCCCTGCCCCCAACTTCATGTTACTTATATACCGAACATTTATTTTCCTGGAAAACATTTTCTTTCGTATCAAACACACCTTTTATATTAGTTCATAAGTTGGAAGGCAAAGAATTTAAGTGTTTGCACTTGAAAAAGGATACTACAGTTGTCCCATATTGATATTTGTATAAGAAAGTGGGTGAAGCATAGGGTTATATAAGCCAAGGCTACTCTACATGGTTAAAATTATTTTTGCGCTTGGGGCAATGACGTAGCTAGTGAGGTTCTAACCGAGGCGCGTCTATTGCTGGTTGAAAACTATTTCCAAACACCCTCATCGGCCTTGGTGTTTGCCAAGGCCGTTGAGAATTTTTGGAAGGGCTTCCCTTTGGGGTAAAGCCCTACAATGCAAGTTCAAATTGTTGATAATATGCCTATTTTATAAAGTACGATTCAAATTTTAGAGATATAACTTAATTAAACTATGGTTAATATTACCTTTTGAACTTATTTTTTATAATTTTGTACATTTTTTGTTTCATGTTGCACACTTTGTGACGTGATTTCACGTAATTGAGACGAGTGGAAGATATTTAAATGCCAGTAAGCCATCTTTAAATTTGGTTATAGTTTGATGGCATTTATGTTATCATTAGGTTGGTTTTAGTTTTTTAGTTGATATCTAGAGTCATGTTGACATCTAAAGTTTAAATAAATACACTCGTCTTATATGGTAATTTGAATACACTCATCTTACATGGTAATTTGAATACACGACAATTCAAACACTCGTCCAACATGGCATGGCTATTCACGTGAGATATAGTTGAATGGTAGTTGCATACACTTGTCCTACATGACAATTTACTCGTCCAACATGGCATGGCCATTCACGTGAGATATAGTTAAATTGCAGTTGCATACACTTGTCCTACATGACAATTTACTCGTCCAACATGACAATTCACGTGAGATATAAGTTGAATTGACTTGTAATTCACGTGAGATATGAATTGATTTTGTATTAGGTCGGATATGTATTTATTTGTTTAATTCTAAGTGTTGTAAATGTAAAGTTGGAGGGAATAGATGTAAGGGCGTGTCTATTTATACATATTCAAGGCTGAAAGGCATAAATATTAAGTTGAGACCAAATTGAACACGTTTTAAGTATTAGAACACATAAATATCAAATTGAGATTAAAATTAAATGATGTTTTTATGTATTATATGCTAATTTGCAAGTGTTACATTTTTGCTGCAAAGTTCACATTGATATGAACAACAATAATTATATTCCCCTAAAAATTCCAAGTTAAATTCCATAAAAAGTCTAAAATCTTTCATCAATAACCAAAGACTTACAAATTTTCTACGCTACTTGCTTTTATGTGATTTTAGGTCTATCAATCTCAATCGATCTTTTTATAACTTATCCATCCTGTGTGTTGTTGTATGTAGTCATTATTAATCTGATATAACCGTACATTCATTCTAATATTCACATCTCTTCAATATTCATGTTATAGATATATTGAACTTTATCAGACTTTCGTAAAAATAAGATAAAAATATTGCGTACAACAAGCCTAATGTGGTTTGAACCTTCTTAGGATCCCGTGCATAAAAATACTTAGTGCATCGAGCTGTTCTTTTTCTTTTTGAAATAATATGATTTTTCAAAGAGAAAAAAAAAGAAATCTGAAAAATCCAATATATTGTATACAATTGCAATCACAATTTTTCCAAAAAGTGATACAAATCAATACAAACTTAATTTAAATTGAAGCAAATTCTACTATTTTTGTCTAATAAAACACCTACCCCTAATAAAACATTTGGTAAAACCTTAAAAATATGGTCCCAAAATTTAAAAAAAAAAATGAAAAAAAAAATAAAATAAGAAATTGCTCATTTTTTTTCTTCCATGTCCTGTTCAGTTTTCCATACAACATTATCTAGGCAGGTTGAAAGATTCTTGTAAAACTGCATAAAAACAAAGAAAATGGTTAAAAGACGATATCGAAAGGCGGGG
>NC_028637.1:3208895-3216045 GCF_001406875.1 Solanum pennellii | reverse complement strand
GGGGGGGGGGGGGGGTATGCTACGAAGAAATATAACTAATACGTTAATCAATAACTATGTCTTAATTCTAAGTAAGTTGAGATCGGTTATATGAATACACTATATGTATCATAGGATTCATGATCATATTCAAACTATTTTTTTTGTTTTTCCTTTAACCTACACAACGGTGACCTTGAACCGGATGTGGATGTGACCAACGATAAAAGATAACTAAAACGTTAATCAATAACTACGTCTTCATTCTAAGTAAGTTGAGATCGGTAACTATATGAATACACTATATGTATGATTGGATTCATGATCATATTCAAACTATTTTTATGTTGACCTTCAACCTACACAACGGTGACCTTAAACCAGATGTGGATGTGAAACCCCCATCGGATTTGGTCAACTTAACTCGGATGCTTTGACTACATCTATAACCAAGAATACCGATTTCAAGATCCTCATCCGTACACGAGTCCAAGCAACAAAACTCATAACTGAGGTAAAACTTTACATCAGGCCAATCTCCTAGGGTTTTTTGCTTGTGATTATACGAGTGAAAACGCCTATCAACACCTACGAGTAGTTGTAAACATGAAAATACTACATGTACCTTGTGGAATTCCAAGGTGTCTCCTTTTGACTTCCGCACCTCGACCATATGAAGAGAAGGAGCAACTTGAAACACCTAAATTGAAGATCGAAACAACGTTCAGAATGAAACAACGAAACATTTCATAAGATCAACGCAGATGCACATTTAAATACCTCAGTGGAAACGTTAAGGTTCCCTTTTCTACCGGCTTTCAGATTTTGAAGCCTCATCTGCAGGGACACATCGAACATAAGAACAGTTAGTGTTTCATTTTCCGGTTATGATCACCATTACACATAGACGTTAAGCATCACTAGAGGAATTGACATTGCGATAGAATGCATAAGTGAACGTTAAACATCACTAGAGGAATTGACATTGCGATAAGTGAACTTCATCACCACCTTGTAGTTCTTTTTGTGAACGTCAAAACCGAGAGGCTTAGCAGCTTCTTCAATCTTACTGATTATCTCATTAGCCGGACATTTAGACGTGAACCTTGTCTCTCTCTTGAATCCCTGAGAACAAATAGAATCAACACATTTTGTGTCAAACATATTACGAAGACTAAAAATAATGTACGAGAGCATCGTTAATGTTTTCATACAAAGTGGAAAAACATAGACAATAATATGTTACCTGTTCGTCGAAGAGATTGCCAAGGTTAAGCCCTTGTGACATAGAAATCAACTCGAAAGCATTCATGGAAGTTGGCTTCTCTTCTCTTTTCTCCGTTACGTGATATTCCTGTTTGTAATGCCAAGAGAGGAGTAGCACGTGAGATAAGTTTCGTGTTGCAAACACTTCTTTCCTCTAAAATCGATAGATGAATTTATCGATATGCTCACTTCAGAGTCCCTGAAGACTGCTTCAACGTCATCCAGGTTTGCATCTTCTATTTCATCGAAAACAGGTGGTCTATAATCTTTCTTAAACCATTCATCCTCCAAAATTTCAGGCACGGTAATACGCTGCATATAACATATATATCATGAACAAGAAGAAAGTAGAAACTATCGATGTATAGTCACAATACATACTGTCGTAGGATTCGGATCCAAGATGCGAGTAATCAACTTGATAGCGCCAAAAGAGATCCAAGGTGGGCACGTAAATTCAGCAGCAGAGATCTGTATACCAGGATACACATTGTGAAACGTAGCCAAACACACAAAGATTTAACGATACCAAGCGATGAAGAAAAAATTACTCACTTTGTTATAGAGGTTCATAAGATTGGAGTCATCAAAAGGCAAGTAACCTGCAAGCAGTACAAAGAGTATGACTCCGCACGACCAGAGGTCTGCTGTTGCCCCATCGTATCCTCGATCATTCAGTACCTAATAACAAAGGAGTCCGATTTTTCAGTCCATGACTCAATCGATGCTTTCTTAACCTTTCAAAGATCTTGAGTAAAATTTCGGATCGACAGAGACTGGACACTACTGAGCATCTGATTTCAAACTACGAGTTCATTTTCAAGCTAACGGAAAGCCTATCTGCTAATTCTGTTTCCAGACAAACATAAACGGAAAGTTAAGTAAAAACCAGTTTGGTTATACCTCAGGTGCAACATAGTTCGGAGTTCCGCAAGTGGTATGCAGTAAGCCATCAGCCTGGAAAATACAACTAAATCAGAGGCGGAGCCAGAACTTTCGATAAAGGGGTTCAAAATCTGAAGAAATAGACACACGAAGTAGTCGAAGGGGGTTCAATATCTACTATATATACCTAAAAAATTATTTTTTAATCATATAAAAATAATATAATTTTCTGTCTAAGGGGGTTCGGAAAATAATCCTGTTTCTCCTGCATTACTAACTTGACGAGAAACGGTAAGTAGAGAAAATAGTTTACCCTGACTTGCTGGGATAGAGCACTCAATCCAAAATCAGAAACCTTAAGGTCACCCGAAGCATCCAACAGTAAATTTTCAGGCTGCGCGAAGAAGAAAAAATTCAATTTCTATGCACCGAAAACAATGTGAAACACATCATGTCAAAGAGGTTTTATACGATAACCAAAACATTGTTTACATTGTCAGTGTATAGACGTAACGGAAATAGAGACAGGAACGAGAAAGATAAGAAATTTTTACTTGTTAAGTGCTGCAACGTACAGCAACAACGCTCACCTTTAGATCTCGGTGATAGACTCCTCTACTATGGCAATAATCAACCGTATGAATAAGTTGCTGAAAATACTTCCTTGCCTCTTCTTCACGCATTCGTCCATGATTTACCTTTACGCCAATAAATCACGCGATAAACTTCAGTCAGAGTCAAAAATTATCACCGAAACTTATAAGCACAGAAGAGGTTTGAACTTACAATTTTATCGAATAACTCTCCACCTGTAACGAACTCCAAAACAATAAATATCTTCGTCTTGCTTCCCATAACCTGAGGGGGCAGATGAAAAAACCAGGACATGATTGAACAATATTAGAGTAAAATCGTACATCGACAAAAAATGTAAGACAACAGAGTTTCAGAACACAAGTAAAATCGTATTTCGACAAAAAAAGTGAGACAGCAGAGTTTCAGAACACAAGTAAAATCGTATTTCGACAAAAAAAGTGAGACAACAGAGTTTCAGAACACAAGTAAAATCGTATTTCGACAAAAAAAGTGAAACAACAGAGTTGCAGAACATAACTATGTGTAACAATATGCAACTCAAGAACTACATTCGACTTATCTCTTTGCTAGTTTGTTATGTCAAATGTCTCGATTGATCGTTCCAATATAAGTATGGTAAGAGAAACAAGATCAAGTCCAAAGCAACGCGTTGGTTATTAACTCAGATATACGATGGATACACGATTCTGTATTGCCCTAATAAGCATACATACCGATTACTAACACATAGAAGATGTCGAGAAAGGACAAACCTCGTATAACTGTACAACATGAGGATGTCTGATCAACTTCATTGTAGCTATTTCCCGCTTTATCTGTCAAATTTTGCGTATATCAAAAGCTAACACAGGAAGCTAAATAAACCATACAAGAGAACTAGACGTTCAACAAGGCAACAACATACTAATTATAATCGAAGGACAACATAAAAGGCGATAGATCACGAGTGCAGAGTGAATTATGAACTCGAAAAAAGTTACCTGTTCAGCCATTTTGTGCTTAAGGACCTTATCTTTATCGAGAATCTTGATCGCCACACTTTCTCCCGTCTCTGAATTCTTTGCAAACTTGACTTTCGCAAACGTACCCTCACCAATTGTCCTTCCAACTTCATATTTACCAACTCTACGCTTGATTTTGGTCCGATTCATTATCGATACACCAACGCGATTCTGTAGAGAAAGTAAAAAATGTTAGTTATAATTCACTCCTCACATCATTTCATACACAGAGATGATAGAACATTACTATATACACCCACAAATCACTCTACTAACTACTAGCGGCGGAGCCAGAATTTTCATTAAGAAGTTCTAAATACGAAACACGAAAAAGCCAATGAGGTTCAACACCTACTACATATACACAAATTACTCTGCTAACTACTAGCGGCGGAGCCAGGATTTTCACTAGGGAGTTCAAATTATGAAAATGTTAACTCACGAAAAAGCCGAATGAGGTTCAGCACCTACTACATATACACAAATTACTCTGCTAACTACTAGCGGCGGAGCCAGGATTTTCACTAGGGAGTTCAAATTACGAAAATGTTAACTCACGAAAAAGCCGAATGAGGTTCAGCACCTACTATATATACACAAATTACTCGACTAACAGTGTGAGAACCCCTCGATCCTACCTGGCTCCGCTCTGCTACAATCAAGAGTCTATCATATCCAATTCTTTAATTGATCTATTTCAAGATGAGAATCAAGATGACAACATCAGTTGATTAAATTAAGTCATAAATAATATACATTTTACTAAAAATAAAAAAAAATCCAAAGAAATTGAATGAAAAACAGAGAATTATTGGAACAATCAATTATCCAACCACCACTTTTAACTTTTTAGATTATAATCAACAACAGATAATTACATATCCAGCTAGATATAAAGCTACTTCACAACAAGGGTGGAGCCACAATACAGTTACGAGTTCGACAAAATTCAATAATTTTAGTTTTTAATCAACTGAGCTACTACGATTCCCTCGTTACTTTTAGCTACAACTCCTATATTTTTCTTTAAAAAATCATTTAATATGTATATACATAAAATATATCAAAAAACCCAATAAATAAAAAAAGAATTTTGATTTAGAATTCATAAACAAAAAATCCTGACTCCGCCTCTGCTTCGCAACACAAGAACCTCAACTATTTAGAATTTATAAACTAAAAATTCTAACTCCGCATCTGTTTCACAAATAGAATAACCACAACTTATAAGAGATCATAAACTAAAATCCTGACTTCGCCTCTGCTTTACAACAGAATATCTCAACTTTTCAGAGATAATTAATTGAAAATTCTGGCTTCGCCGCTGTTTCACAACTGGAACAAAGTTTTTAGAGAATATCCACACAAAAATGAATCAAATACAAGATCAATGAACAAAATATAATCCAATTTACCAAGATTCAAAATGAACTTTTTCTTGATAATTTTTTATCAAGAAAGTAGTATAATTTGAAATCCCACTAACTAAAAGAAGAAAAAAAAGACATAAAACTTTTTAAAAAGATTCCCCAAAACACAGAATTTTCATAAATCCAACAAAATTCAAAAGGGAAATAATAAAAAAAAATAACATACACTATGAGTTGAACAGAGCAAATTTGAGAGGAAAAAAAATTAGAGCAATTCAAAATCTTGAAATGGTTTTTTTCTTCTTTTTTTTTTTTGGAAGTGTAGTTTTGGTATCATAGCCACAAGTATATATAAATAAACTTTTTTATATAAATATATATAATAATTATTTATTATTCCTAATTTAGTGACCAAAAAAAAAAAATGATTACGTTGTATGGTTGTGCATACACGATAAGTATATAACAAAGAAAAAGAAAGACTCAATTATTTATTTACCCAAATAAAATATGTGGACACTCCTCACAATTGAAACATATCCAACAAAATTTACTGACGAGTTTATATTTCGCCTACAATTATATTATGATTAGAATTATAGTATAATTATGATTATATTATTTTTAATTATATTATTATTCTTATTATAATTTTTCCTTCGTTTTTAAGAAACTTATTTTTAAAAGAATATATTTTGATCAATTAAATTAAATATAAAAATAATTAAAAATATTTTTCTCCATACCAAACACACTCCTAATATATTTATATTTTAATTTTCTATAGTTTAGCAAAAACACATTATTAACTATATAAACGAATTACGGGATATATATATATATATATATATATATATATAATTATTTTGTATGTATATATAATAAATATTGAATTCCATAATTACAATAATACTTTCATATAAAATAGGATGAAAAAAGTGACATAAAAAATAGGAGGCGTGAGGATATAAAAAGAATGAGAAAATTCATAAGTACCCCTGCAAACACATATCCGAAATCTTAGAGACGCATTCATACTATACTAAGGTCTTATTACCTCCTGAACTTATTTTATAAATAATTTTCTATTTCTTTTCGATCTACGTAGCACTATCATCTGGGTCCAGCGCGTGCTGACATTTTTTTCAAGCTACCTAGTTGATAGCGTCACTAGGCTGATTAGGCGTAGAAAATTATTTATAAAATAAATTTAGAGGGTAATAGAACCTTAGTATAGTATAAGTGTTTATATGAGATTTTAAACATAGATTAGAAATACTTATACATTTTATTTTATTTTTTATTATTAAATATGTTAACGATGTAATAAAGCTAGATTATGATATATATATATACCAATAAAATTACTTTTTTATGTATATATAATAAATATTTGTAATTATAATAATACCTTCGTATAAAATAGGATGAAAAAAAGTGACATATATATAAAAAAAAAATAGGTGGTGTGAGGATATTTAAAAAAATCTAAAATAATTTTTTATTTTTTATTTTTTTAAAAGGGAGAATCTAGTCCACGTGGTATTATTGGAGGTGTGGGGTCAAAATGGTCATGTGAGGAGGAAAAATTAGGCAGTGCATGCATGTGAATTGTAATGACAGCAAATTTTTTTTTATCTTTTTCCTATTTTGTCCTTATTATGTATGTACCGTGTTTATGTACTTGTCCACATCTACATTTATTTTTGGATCACTATCTTATTATTATTATTATTATTATTATTATTATTATTATTATTTTACTACATCATAGGTTTTAAAAAAAAAAAGAATATTTTGGATTTGAACTTTGAGTTGAGATTCATTATTCTATTTTTTTCATTAAATTTACTGACTTAAGAATTTATTACTTCCGTTCGTTTCAATTTGTGTGATTCTTCGAATACAGGATTTCTAGATAATATATAAATGTATTATTATAAAAAAATTGATGTAAAACATAAATTTAATCGGTATAATATATAGATTCTTAATACTGAAAAATGTTAAAGTTTTTATATTATAGGTTTGAAATTAATTGTTATATATATA